>NW_020173668.1:2106385-2133088 GCF_003031525.2 Neophocaena asiaeorientalis asiaeorientalis | reverse complement strand
CCAAAACCAAAAAAAAAAAAAAAAAAAAAAAAAAAAAAAGATATTAGTTAGTTATCATCATCTGGCCCAACCCCCCATTGAAAATATGAGGAAATGACAGCTTCAGAGATAGAATGTGAGGGCCAGAATCCCACAGCTAGCGAACGGCAAAGTCAAAACAAGAGCCAGGTCCAAAAAGAGCATACGGTTTTCATGTGGTCTGAAGAAAGACCTGACTGACTAGATGTCATCTCTACACAAACAAAATTATTTCCTGTTTTCCAGGATCAAGGAACTGGAAAGGACATTAGATTTGTTTTTAATCATCATGGCCCTCACTTAGCAATATGACAGAACAGGGAGTCCAGGTCCTGCACTTAACTTTAGCCCAAATATAAGGTACTAAAATCACAGCACAGCCTGGGTAGCTGAGCGAAGCAGTCACGGCCTCTTTATGGGTTTGAACGGGAGGCCCCTGCGTATTCAGGAAAGCGATGTTAAATGCAAGCCTTGGTGCTGACTCTGAATTAATTACCAGCAAACGACCTGGCACAAAGCTAAGCAGATCAATATACGCAAGAGAAAAAGAAACAGGCTTTTAACTGCCTCGTGCTTTCCCACGTCGACAGTGACGCTGTTGTGACCAGGTTCTCCCTCCAATTCACCTGGCTGATTGCTTTGAGCATCGCCGGGGTGGGAGGCAGTTGAGGCTGTGTGCTCCTCCTGGGATTCACTGAGCTTCCATAGGGCTTCCAAGCACCACTCCCTGATGGGGAGTTGGGTACCCACTGACCTCTCCTAGTGGGCGGGGCACCAGGGCCAAAAGATGCTCTTGAGGGTGAGAGTGGGAGTGGGTGGGTCAGGGAACTGGGAAGGACTGGGTCAGGTTGGCCATGATCTGACGGGCTCAGGGACGGTTAGAAGAGGGCCGTTTGTGCACGGAGGACTGGCTGTTTCGTCCCCCAAACCCATAAGCATACGAGCTAATTGTTTTCTTTGGGCCCATTCATTCTCTCCCAAGAATTGTATGATTTCACTCTGACGGTGGCCAGAGAATTGGCTCCGTGACCTATGTCCTTCGGGGAGGGCTCTAAGATTCATGAGCCCGGGCAAGAAAGTCATCCAACTAAGATCTTGCATACAATACTGACAGCTAACATTCACGGAGTGCTTACTATGTGCCAGGCTCCATGCTAAACACTTTCTGTTTACATTGTTCCACTAGCCCTCAGAAAAACCTCACAAGGGGATGAATGATCATCTCTGCCTTGGACCGTTGCGGAACCTCTCTGGGACTCAATTTTCATATTCATTCCTTCCCAAAACATTTACTGAGCCCTTACAATGGGGCAGATACTGTTTAGGAAGTAAGAATACTGGGATGCACCAACCAATAATATTTCTGCCCTCAAGGAGATTCTAATCCTATGGGGACAGCACACCCTGTGTAATATAGTGTCAGGTAATAAGTGATTCAGAGAAAACTACAGCACAGTACGGTCCCAATCTGTGAAATGGGATTGTGGTGTTGATTCAATGAAACACTTAGCACAGAGCCTGGCTGCACCGCACCTCAGTACACAGTAGTTTTACTGATGTTCCTTCCCCCAACGAATGTCAGCTTCTTCCCCCACCTCCAGTGAAAGAAAACATAAAACAGGACACATATGTCTGTTCCTTGAGCTCTTGGCTGTATTATCCATGTCAATGACTTGCTCTGGCTGCCTCTCTGCCAGGGTAATCTGCCTCTCCAGACTTCGTGGAGGCTGGTGCAGGAGGAACATGTGGCAGACGAGGGGTACCCTTCTTCACCTGCCCCCGTGCTCCCTACAGCTACAGGGAGCCCTGGGAGAGAAATTCCAGGAGCCCTACTGTTGGGGCCCCTGGGAAAGAAATAGCATGCCCTCCATGCTGCCAGGACTCCCTCCCAGGGAGAGGGAAGTTGGAGAGGAGGGCCGATCAGCCCTGGCAAGTGGGTGTAACTTAGACAACTTCAAGAAGTTCCAGGGGTTGAATTTAGATGAATAAATCTAAAGGGATGATAAAATCGCAATCTGAGAGCCCTCAGGTCAGGGCCGTCTTCAGACACCTGACTGAAGGTGTCCATTATGACCGGGGGTGGGGGGGGGTGGGTGGTCCCCTCTTCTCCATCTGCCAACCCCTCACTTCCCTCACGCTCACCCACACACACTTCCTGCTGGCTTCCTGCCGCTGCCATCTCTTTCATCTCCCCCCTCATACCCTCTCTTCTTCCTCCCCCATCCTATTCCACACTCCCTTCTCAGGCTTCTCCGCCCGCCTTACCCAGAAGCCCTCACCCAACACTTAGAAACGGGGGCTCCACCCCTGTGGCTGGCAGGACACTGGGACAGGGAGCGTGGAGGGATGTACTTCTGTGGTTCCAAGTTGGAGTTTGTAGTCTTTCCCCACAGCAGCACAGTAATGAACCATGGCTAATTCCATAAAGCTATTAATGTGACGCTCAGCTAGTTTGGAGGTAAACTGGCTTTTCTTTCCAGCAGACCTGGGACCCTAACCACCATTCAGAGTTCCAAGGAACTGGCTGTTCTGGGAAACCCATTGGGTTATGGCTGGAGAGCTGCCTGCCAGCCTGAGAACAAATGGCAGCCCTGGCTGGGACCCAGCTCACTGCATATGGCTGGGGGCCCACACTTGCCCATCTCTGGGCCTGAGAGGCTCATCCCTAAGAACGCTTCCAGCTCAAAAGCTCAATGTTCCTATGACTATTGTTAAAGAAAAACTGTACCCAGTCTGTCTGGGACAGAACTTTAGTGGGTGATATAATTTATAATCCCCTTCTGGGGAGAATTAGCATTCCTGATAACTGCCCAATTGATTATCTGATAAATGTTTAAAAGACTAAGACCTGTTCTGGGAATCCACTCATGGGCCCTACCAGTTGTCAGTCAGGAGTCTGTGTCCTTTAGCCAGGCTTTCTGTTCCCTGTACAACAATGACTACCATTGTCTTTTCCTATAAAAGGCCCCTACTATGAGTAAACATTTGAATTAGGCTGCTGGAAAAAAAAAAAACACATTTTTTTCCCCCAGCAGGATTGTGATAAAACTTTGACACATGCTTATAATTAAAGAAAAGTTTTCGGGACTTCCCTGGTGGTGCAATGGTTAAGAATCCGCCTGCCAATGCAGGGAACACAGGTTCGAGCCCTGGCCCGGGAAGATCCCACGTGCCGCAGAGCAACTAATCCCGGGGGGCCGCAACTACCGAGCCTGCGCTCTAGAGCCCGCAAGCCACAACTACTGAGCCCATGTGTCACAACTGCTGAAGCCCGAGCACCTAGAGCCCGCTACAAGAGAAGCCACTGCAATGAGAAGCCCACACACCGCAACAAAGAGTAGCTCCCGCTCACCGCAACTAGAGAAAGCCTGTGCTCAGCAACGAAGACCCAATGCATTCAAAAAATAAATAAATAAAAAATTTAAAAATTATCCCCTGTTTAAAAAAATAAAGAAAAGTCTTCTTTATCAGTGGATCAGTAGGTTCTGGGGGGTTATTAAAGGTTTTTGAGCAGGTTGGTTATATGTTCAAAGCTAAGTCTCAGAGTCTAAGGAGAGTCACAAGGAAGCAAAGTACAGGATGGCTTGGGTAAGGGAGGACCAGGTGAGATGAGAAGGTAGCAAGCAACTGAGATGGTACAAGACTGAGATGGTGGCTTTGAGTATAGTGGGCAGAGGACCTGGAGAGGCTGGTGTGGCCAGGTGGAATCAGACTCCAAAGCTGCTCGGACCCCTGTGGGGACCAGGGCAGAGAGGAGTCAGAGATGCTGCTAAGCTTTCAGGCCTGGAGACTGGAAGAACGGTGATGTCATTAACAGGGAAGGCAGGAGAAGGCACTAGTGTAGGGAAGATATGGGTTTGGTTTTGGTCTTATTCATTGATTTCATGGGGAAACTATACTTGGAGGAAGTATTTGAGGCAGGAACCCATCGTGGCAAGGATAAGGAGATAAAATCCTCAGCCAGTGGCACACACCGCAGAGGTGTCTGCAGGTTTGATGTGGAGAGGAGGCATGGCAAACAGAACATCTCCTGTCCGCGGTGCCTCTGAAGTCAAGTGTGTCCATGGGCAGCTACCTTGCTCTTTAGAAAGGGGAGGTGCTCTTTGAGGACAGGCAGTAAGTATGAGGGCAGGTACCATCTCTTACTCATCTTGGTGTCCCCAGAACACAGGGAGTGCCATCCAGCTGTGATGGATGTGTTTCGTTACCTAAAACAGCGACAGGGGGATGTGTAGCATTGAGTGGGAGAAAAGGTGGGGATCTAGTATCTTTTTTATAGTCTCTCTGTGTGTCATTTACATATATATTACCTAGTAGCCCAGAGGTTAGCAATAAATTATAATTCTAGATTAACAATGGCAGTAATACTGCAAAGTCAGTGTGGGAAGATCTGATTGCATTAAATACAGAAATGACGTTGCCACCAGGGTTGACAAGTTATACAAATGAGAGAAGAAAAGCCACGGGAATCAGGAAAACCAGAAACTGAGTTCCGACCCTGTGCCATCAGACCACCGCCACACCTGCCCCCACCTCCCTGGCAAATAAATGAATAAAAACAGTGTGACTCTAGTGGTAAAGTCTGGGCTGAAGCCTTTACAGCAAGACAGGCAGAGTAAATAAAGACTAGAACAATCTAAGTATTTTTATGATTAATAGGTTACAATTCCTTTTTTTTGTTTTTTTTGCTTAGAGCTTTGAAGAATTAAGATTGCATGTATTGTAAGAGATGGCTTTTCTCTGTTAAATCTATTAATTGTCCTCTCTTGAGAGGTTTGCAATTATGTCCCAATCAGCTCCTCCAAAGATCGGATCTTTCTCTGTGAATTCACTGAGAATTCACTGTGAGTTCTGTTTGACCCATGAGCCACTCCTGCTGGACACAGTGGGCCGCTTGGAGAGGACAGAGGTTGGATGAGGCGTTGCCAGGGGAAGAAAGGTGGGCTTCTCCGAGACCAGGTCAAGGGGAGCTGAAGCCAGAGCAGGCCAAGCTCACAGCCAGTTTCCTTTCAATCAAGGTTAGGTAAAAGAGTCTTGCCAGCTTTGAGAATCCTCTCTCTGTAAGAGCCACTCCTTTCGTGTTGTTTGTTTCTTTGGGAAAAGATATTAGATATTAAAGGGACATTTCAACAGATTTAAGTGTTCTCAGAAAAGTGAGATGTTACTCGATAGAAAGATGCCTTGTACTCATAGATGGGCAACAAATATTTGTTGATTTGATTTTCAGTCCCACTTTTCAAAAAGTAAGCGGACTTGAGCAGGATTTTAGAGAATTATTCTTGAAAGCTTGAAATTAGCAACCACAATGTCATCTCCTTGTACAATTATATTGCAGAAAAATTGTTTATTTTCCTGTCACGTGAGGGAGTTGGCTTTCCTCGGCTTTATTTTCCTCTAATGTCTGATTCACAGAGTGAAAAATGGAGAGGACAAAGGAATAACATGATATACACAGTATATCCTTGGTTTCAAAAAGCAAACAGAATAAACAGAGGGGCTGTTAACGTCTCTGCTCTAAGAAACAGCTCCTGAGAAGGTTCTGGAGGCTAGACTCCCTCGCCCCTGACTCCTGCACCGAATTGTTCCAGGAGAATAGAGGCAACTTTGGTAATTTGCTCAATACTTAGCATGACTTCTGCACGCTTACTAGGGGGTTGAAGGAAAGCAGCTAGGTTACAGGGCTCTGGGTGGAGCCCGGCTGGCCTACCCACGGGTATGGCCCTCAATCCTGCCATCTTGATGATACAAATCACGTTTTCGCTTGTACCACGGACACCTCAGCGCCAGGATGTACCATACACAACCATCTGTACGGCAGCGACATTAGACTATTTGCCTGTACCCCTTCTTTTTAACATCTGTGGAGGCTCTTTAAAGAATCCAGTACATGTAATCAAAGACCAAACAATCAAACACCATAAATAATTCTGCTGAGAAACTGGAGAGGCCTTGGCAACTTCCCATTCCCCCACGCCTCCCTCTGAGTGAGCACACTCACCCTTTGTCACTCTCCCTCTCTTTTTGTTCTCCCTTCCTGCCTTTGTCTCTATTTAGAACACATTTTTACTGTGCTGCAACATCCATCACTGAATATTTTCTCCAGCTTTCAAAAACCCCAATCAAAATCTCGTTGCTCGTGGGTCTCCTAACCCACTTTAATCCTAAATGAGAAACTTGTTAGAGCGGCCAAGACCCCAGCACAGGGTCTTGCTTTGCTCTCATTTAGGAAAGAGGAGAGTTTTGCAGGAAATCATACTACTGACCTTCGTTCAGCCTGCAGCTCTAAAGAATTTTCCATAAAAGCTGTCATTAAATAAACAGCTTCTGCCATGCTCATTTGGCCTGCTGTTATCCTGGAAGGCTCGTTTCTGTCTCTTCTAAATGGGCCTTTTCTCCTCTGACAATTCAGTGGGGTGTCAGACTTTTAGCAGCTAAATGATCTCCCCATTCCCGCTTATATTCAGTTTTTCGCCCTCCTTACCCACTTCAATGACGTTACAAGGGAGAAACATTATTTGGAAAACCCAAAAGGGGGGAAATTGGGTGATGACATTTTGATGAATGTTATTTAGGAGTGATTGTCATGATTTTTTTTAAAGGGTTGGATTTAGATACATTCCCAATGTCGTTTTTAAGACTTTCTACTGCCCTTCCTAAGAAGAATCATGAAAACATTTAAGCATAAGCAAAAACACCTCATGCTGGGTGATTTACTCTGTACCATTAGGCAAGGGGGCCGGGTTACATCATTGTATGCTATAGATTTAATTATCAGGAAAATTATTTGGTTACCTGAACCATGCACAGTGATTTAAGAGAAGACAGGAGCCTTCAGCATTGGGACATTGTGCCCATTTTGCACTGGCTGTTCGCATGTGTCTGGGGCTCCCTCAACCCTCCACTGAAAGGTGTGGCCCTAACCCACTGTGGCTACTTTCTGACTGGCTCCCATGCTGGTCTTAAGTCCCCCGTTAAGACGTGGACAGTGGCGTTTTACCCGTTTGGTGAGCTGAGTGTCCATCATGAAGTTGTGAACGTGCTTCTCTGCTTTGGTGAGTTCCAGCTTTCGGGCCACCACGGCCACCACCAGGGCAGTACAGCCCGCACCCTGTGAGGGGACAGCAAAAGGACCAGAGGAGAGAGCACATCATTAAGAGGCAGGGCTCAGGCGGAAGACTCCACATGCCCCGGGCCCACGATGGGGTCTCCAGGAGTGGAGTGGGGACTTGAATTCTGGCTGGACAAGGCCAAGCCACAAAACCCATCAGGGCCCTGATTCCCGCACCCATGAAGGGGTCTGCGGTGCTCTTGGCTTAGCTGCAGAGCTGACCTCTGGGAGACTGAGCCTTCATAAAGCTGGCCACTTCTTCATGGAGCAGGATACTGGATGGGGCTGAGGCTCAGGGGAATTTAAAACACCGAACAATCACTTGGTCACCTGCCAGGGTGTGCAGGGAAGACAGAAAATCCACACACGCTCCCCCTCCCTCATGCATAACCCAGCCCCACTGCCAGCTCCAGAGCAGGGGGCCAGGAGGAAAGAAAGCCGCGCAGTATGGATGGATCACCTGTTGGTGGTGGAGAGTTTTCCTGAAAATAATCTAACGAAGAGGCAAAGCATCACCCCGCCAAG
Source organism: Neophocaena asiaeorientalis asiaeorientalis (assembly GCF_003031525.2). Classification (NCBI taxonomy): domain Eukaryota; kingdom Metazoa; phylum Chordata; class Mammalia; order Artiodactyla; family Phocoenidae; genus Neophocaena; species Neophocaena asiaeorientalis. The sequence continues at coordinate 2,125,437 of NW_020173668.1, read as the reverse complement.
ACTGCTTCTCAGGGCTACACTGGTTGGCATGAGTCTGTGCACCCAGTGACTGAGCTTGCTCCCAGCTGGGTCTTTTCACTGGAGGTCTAGCCTGTGACTCAGCACAAGAAATTCAGCTCTTTCTTGCTTTCACCAGGAGGCTCATGAATTCACCATCTTTCAGAGATTTCAAAGACGATAACAACACACCTGCCTCAAATCAGGATTTTAAGGGAACCCGCAGAAGGCGCTCGGTATTCTCCAGAGCAGAATTCTTATTCTGCCCTGGAAGGTCCACTCCAGGGAAGCCCAGGGAGAGTGAGTAAAAGAGGCCGCTTCCTCAGGACTCACTTTCTCTCTCCTAATCCTCTGGGTGCATGCTTGACTGTCTGAGAAATGAGCAGAAATGGGCTCATCCCAACATTCTTCCAAAGGACTTTGAAGTCCTCTTTGCTGTGCATCTTGACCTGGTGGGGGGTGGGGTGGGAATCGAGACAGAACTGCCCCTGCCCTGCTTCTCCTGCAGGCAGCAGACGACAGCCCCGCCCTTGCCTGGTTCTTGGAAGAGAGCACACGCCCCTCGGTGACCATCACCCTCTTTCTGCACGTGCGGCCCTGCACCATCCTGACCTCCACTCATGGAAAGCGACAGTAAGCTCAGAAAAGTCAGCAGTCTGATCCTCTAGACGCCAAACAGGAATTATAGTTGCCACAGAGCTCAGTTTAGCAATTGAGGTCCTAGGATTGAAGGAATCCACCAATAACATCTGGGGCTCACCCAGTTTAACGGAATGCATAGGAAACCTTAAAGACTGTTTTCAAAGGTACTATAATCCGTACCAGAGTTGGGCGGAATGCACATGGTAGATCAATCCCCTACTCTCTCCTTCATAATCTCTTTCCTTTGCCACAGGTTGCCAAAGGTTGGTCGGTGCAAGGTTTTGGCACGGGTGAAGTTGGCAACGCTTTCCCCTAGGTTTTTACAAGGGTTCCCATGAAAACAATGTCATGTTTCTAGGTACACTTGGTCAGCCACCCATTTCTAGCACAACAAACTGAAAAGAAAGGAGCCTGTGTGAACTTTCCTTTTCTGACCTCATTTTCCTTTCTTGTTCAGGGATGGCCCTGTTTTCTTGGCATCTGTGACTTGCAGGAGACTCTGTGCCCAGTTTTCAAAGGATATGTATGGGCCGTTGGACAGCCTGGTCTGCAGGTGCCATCAATTGAGCCAGGCCTCTAAAAGCAAAAAATAGCTTAAAAAGAAGCTGTTCTAGAGGGAAGATGTGTGCTCCATTTCCCCTCAAGCAGACCGAGTATATAATCCCTCTCTTTTGTATGGAGCTACAAAAGAACTTTGGGCTGAACGCCCAAAAAAGGGATATATCGCTGTGTTAAAAATGGAACATCAGATGGAGAGGGTTCTTCCCAGGCTCCAGGCTTCCTCATTTCCCTGAGTCCAGGGAAACTCTGCTTAAATCACTCCTGAAAGCTGGGGGCAGAATTAGCCTGAAGGAGTCTCCCTGCTCACCACGCCACTTTGGAGGTTTCATTAAAACAATCAACCATCCACAATCCCGAAGTTCCAGGGTCTAGATGGATTGCTCCATGGTTCTTGCTATGGCTCACAACCTAGGCTGCTGAATGCAGAAGGGTTCTAATGAGAAGCTAGAGTGTTCTAACTAAGGAACCATCTATCTTATATGATTAAGATTCATTTCTGCATGGAGGCAGGAGGCTGGGCTAGATGACATTTCCCAGTTTCTTTCAACTTAAAGATGTCAAGGCTCTCCTGTGGATATTTCTCTGAAGGATGCTTGGTTCTTAGCCCCTAATTCTAACTTGAATAGATAGCAGTGGATACTTTCAACTTTTCTTTTAGAAAATCCATCATCTGGCTGAATTAGGGAAGTAGCCAATAATGAAGCCTAATCTGGTCATTCCCATTAAGAGGCAACCTTGTAAAGATGGGGTCAGACATCAGCAACCTTCAGAAAGTGGTATTCAGGGTGCTGAAATACAAACTGATCCTCTCCAGAGTGTGTGTGTGTGTGTGTGTGTGTGTGTGTGTGTGTGTGTGTGTGTGAGAGAGAGAGAGAGAGAGAGAGAGAGAGAGAGAGAGGAGTGGGGGAGGGGAGGGGAGGGAAGGGAAGGGAAGGGGAGAGGGGAGATGCAGAGAGATATAGAGCTGGAGCAGAGACTGAGACAGGGAACAAGTTGTGCTGCCTCCTCAACAGCATGGGACAGACAGGGGAAGTGGAAAGGAAGAAGCAGACGGATAGGAAAAAAGGATGGGCTGATGGGAATTGAGTGGAAGGCAGGAAGGACAAGGAGCCTAAGACTTGAGTCAGAAGTTAATGGTCAACTTCGGCTCTTTAGAGGAAATAAAGGAAGCACTACGGGATTCCCCCTCCCTCCTGCTGTATTCACCTTTCATGTGGTATAATGATCACCTGTGTTCCTTTTGGGTCTTTTTACTTAGATGAGTTTATCAGCCTGACAGGGCCCTGTTAGCAGTTTGGGAATGCTTATGTGATATGGCAGGGATGCGGGTTGGTTTTAAGAGACAAATTGCCAAGGGCTTGGCTGATCTGGGTGTGTGAGAGCTCCTGCTGTCCTAGCTGTCCTCGTGTGGAATCTCAAAAATGGTTGGTGGGCAGGGGGGCCATGTGAGGAGAGATCGGAGTGGGACAGAAGAGGGTAAGCAGCTGCTGGGATGACTTCCATGGGGTCAGACTATGGAGCAAATCCATGACTCAGACTTTTGCCTTCAGAGGTGCCAAGTCCTGAATCCTTGACACCAGCTGAATTCCCTGGGTCTTCTCTGTCCAACACTATTTCCATGGGAGGGCTGTGGGAGGGGAGAGGGTTCACCTCTAATGAGGTCGTACTTGCCAAGGTACGTGGTGAGCAGAGTACAGGAGTGAACAGAGAGAGGAGCAGCTGGCCTGCAGTCAGCATGCCTAACTCATCCATAGATCTGGACCCAAATCAGAGACCCAGTCTCCTCCACTCTGGTCCTCCTACTCCTTGTTTCCAAGAGACATTTTCCAGCTGGAAAACCTTAAGAGTCTCAAAAAACAAGTATCCCAAGGGGAAAAGTATGAGGTGTACTTAACTAAAGAAGCAAAAAATAAAATAAAATAAAACATAAATGAAAGTGACAAATGGAGGAGGGAAGCCTGGAGGATTTACAGTTGGATTCTGTTTCTGCAACAGATACCATGTAACAACTAAAATAACATCAATTGGTTTGAAACCAAGGTGTTTCAGGGAGAAGCTCATCCTCTAAAACTGACATTAAGCAGATGTCTTACTGAGCCCTCTTTTTCCCTCCTCCCCAAATGACTCAATTCATGCTACCTTTTACTTCATCATCCCTTTCCTTTTGCAGTTCAAAGAAGCCTCTCTCATGAAGCCTCGGGGAAAAGCTCAGTGACCCCCCTCAGATATCCTGGAAGCTTTTGTCTATTTGTCCCTAACTCATGAAGGGTCCACAGAGTGAGTCCAGCTTCAGAAACTGGCTGTATTGAAATGGGATTCCTACCAAGGAGTCTTGGGGGCCCCAAAAGTCTTCCAGATGCCTGCAGAACCAAAAAGCCTTCAAAGGCCCATTCTGGATACTAAATATTGCCAGCTTTCTCTCTACCTTGTAACTGTCATCATAAAATTCTTTATGGAAAGATGATACACTTTGAGGTACCTGCTTCTGTGGGTGAAATCTCTCAAACACACCAGGTCTGTGCCAACAACGTCAAGTTGTTCAGACAATTATATACCCTGCTTAATGGTTGATAATTACACCATTACTGGGATTGCCAAGAGAAAACAATGATTAAGACTATTTACAGCCCGCACACACAAATTCTTCCTTTCCCTTCCCAAGCAGGCCTTGCCTTGGCCTGCATGGTGTCCATGGTAACCAAACAGGAAGCCCTACCTTTAGTAAAGGCACTTGCAATAATAATCAGGAGATGTACAAAGTGTCGGGAGGCTGGGAGAGGGGAGGAAGGGATTCTCAGCCATGCGAAACCCTGGAAAGGAGTGACTCAGCTGGAAAAGTCACATTTGTTAGTAAAAATGCCACCAGGGTTCCTCACTGTCAGACCCCAGAGGGAGGCAGCTGATTTTAATTTGGGTAAACACACTGACAATGAGAGGAGGGGAGCTCCCTGTCCCTGTCATAGATAGGTGTCTATTTACGCAGCAGGGTTTGTGCAAAAGGAGAAGATAAAAGGCATGTGCTGTATTTTTAATATGGGGGGTGGGTGTCGGTTCCTCCTCACTTGTTTGTTCTTTCCACTTTGATCACACCTCTCTCCACAAGAAACAAACACTCCTTTCCAAGGAGCTGCTACAGCCCCAGCGGTGCTGAAGACCACACCCCAGGAGAAGGCAGGGAGGGGCCCAGGGGTCCTGCCCACCACCACCCCCCAGCCGTGCCAGAGCAGAAGCCCGGAGATGCAGGAGTGAGGGAACCAGGGAAATGGTGGCTATGGGGCCGCTTCTTGGATGGGGCACAGCTCCGTGCTGAGAGGGCGAATGGCTGGCATTTAAAAATAACGGAGGCTCCACACAGGGCCATCCACCTATTGGCAGCCCGGCTCCGTGCGGGCCTGGCTGAGAGCTGGTGCTGAGGCACAAAACTTGCGCCCCACGAGCGGCTCTGAGACAGGAAAGCTTTGGCCTTCGGGTGGCATTTCATTCCCTTCTGGAAGGAAGAATCATTCCTTGGTTTCCTGGTGACAGCTGGAGCTGTGCCAGATAGACTCCTACTAACCGATGGAAGGTATTTGTTCTGAGGCCTTACACTTACCCGTGATTTATCCCAACCCCGGCGCTAAGCCTCTTCTCATTAACTGCGGCCCAGGACCTGCTAATATGCACCGGCTCTGGATTTCAGTCGAAAGGGGAGAGGACGGTGTCCAGTCGTGACATGGCAGCGCTGGACCCCTCCTGCTCACCAGCCCCACGGCCCCAGGCCTCTGACCCTATGGCCTCTGCTGCTCTGAGCTGCCTTGTCACCGAGATCAGTCCCAGGAGGCCACCAGGCTGGTGAGGGCTTAACCCCCTTCCCACTGCAGAAAGGAGTCACTTCCCTTTCAGGAGGGTCTTTTGTGTCCTCCTGGAGAAGTGGGGGTGGTGACTGAAATCTGAGGGAGCCCTGGAAGGATTTTGATGATGGGGGGTGCAGAGAGGGCTCCCTGGGGAGGGCTGCCATAACCAGCCGCGGCGACCTAGGACCAAGTTACAGGCCTCCTGTCCACCCTCACCCCCACGACACCCAGGCTTAGCTGCCCGCTCCTTCTCTGACCCTCGGCTTCCTCTTCTGAAAGGAGGACCCGGTGTGTTTATTCTGGACACTGGGGTTCTGGGAAGGAGGTCAAAGAGCAGGGCTGCCTGTCCTGGCCAGAAAGCACAGCAAGGAGACGAGCCCTCACCCCCGGCCAGTGAAGGAGTAGCGGCGGCAGGGACGCCGAGGGCTCGCCAGCACTGAAGGCGGCGCAGCTCCTTGTTGCTGACGGAGTGCGTTAACATAAAGCATTGCAGTTTATCCCCATCACCAGCCAGGGCGGAGGGCAGAGCAGGCCTCCCATCCGCACTTCGTACTCGAGCATGCTGAGGTCCAGCAGGCTAAGTGCCCTGCCTGGAGTCCACAGTGAGGTCATGGGGTCAGAGGCCTGCGGCTGTGGGGCTGGTGAGCAGGAGGGGTCCAGCGCTGCAGCGAGCAACAGGGACTCAGACTCTGGGGTCCAACTCCCTACCCACATCTCTCCCAAACTCCATACTGTGTGGCCATGTGATGGGCACGAGTGTGTGCAGGGGTGGGGGATGGCAGGGTGATGGGCGGGAGGAATATACACCTTGAAAGGAGGCAGCACAGCTGCTGGACACCTGGGGAGAGATGGGGATGCAGTCACAGGCTAGCCGGGTGCCAACTCTGGGAGGGAACTGGCACTCGGAAACTGGCACCTCAACATTTGGACGCAGAGGCCAAGAGTTGGCCCAGGGCCATGTCATCGAACCAAGACCGAACCAGTGGCCAACCCAGTCTAGGACACGGGTCTCTCATGGCCGGCTCAGTGAGTTCTAGCTATACTCTATCAGATGTGGTACCAAGGTCTGCGGGGCCCAGGCGACAGGAAAGAGGACAATGAACTGCAAGCCCTGATGCTCACCGGGGCTGGTGGATGGGAGCAGAGGGTAAGACCCACGGCCAGCTTCTCTCGGCCCATTTCTGGGGGGCTAGGAAGAGGCCACTAGCTGTCAGGAACCGGGACATGGTCCTATCTTAGACAAGGAAATGAAACAGTGAGAAGCCACGCAGATTTCACATCCGTCTTTCTACGTGCAGGGACATACACGCTGGCCTGTTAACTAGCAGCTGGCCCCATGCCCGGATGAGGAGGGCCCCCTGCACCCACCATAAAGGCGCTGCTCCTAGCAGCATTCGCTGGGTGGGGAAGGGTAACTGGCCGAGGCAGGTACTCACCATAATGCCCGTGAGAAGACAGACACCTTTCCCACAGTATGTGTGGGGCACCATATCCCCATAACCAATGGAAAGGAATGTGATAGAGATGAGCCACATGGCACCCAGAAAGTTACTAGTTACGTCCTGCTGGTCATGGTACCTGCCGGGGGGGAAGACAGGAGTTAGTTAGTGGAACTGCCATTCCCGGGAGTAAAGGCTCTGGGCAAACCTGGACAAAGGAGGAAATGTGACATTTTGCTGAGATGGAGACAGCAGTGATGGTGGCACACGGATCTCTTCAGGAGACTGAAGCTGCCGCAGCTCTGCCCACCCAGGTCCTGCCTACAGTTCTCCGTCCATCCCCCCAACCCCCCACCACGAGCTTGGTCCCAGCGGTAAAATGTTTCGTCATGATTTGCACCGTATCACAGACGTCCTTTCAGTAAAATACCTTTGGATGAAATCATGCAGTAACAAAATTTAGATTTTCCCTTCCAAGCTGACAGTCTAAATGTATGTGGATGTGATTAATCTGAAATCACAAGCTCCTGAACAAGGAAAATGTCAAAAAAAATCACCAAACGCATTTAGCAATTTCCCCTAAGAAGGCTGATGGAGCCCAAAGACTGGCACCTCCCAGGTGTCTGGAGGGAGGCTGCGGTAGCCGGGGCTCTCTTGGAGCTGTTTCCAGGGGGAGGCTCTGGAGTCTCCATGGAGCCATGGCCTCCTCTTCTGAGCTGGATGGAGGCTCGTGGCTGTCCTGCCCTGGGAGTAAGCAGCTGGAAATGTATCACCACCATTCCCTCTGCCGGATACCCATTCCACCCCATCCTTTTCCTCCCTCCCTTCATCCCCAAACACCAAGGCCTGCTGTGGGCCAGGCTCTGTGCCAGGCACTGAGATAGAAAGATGAACAGGATACAGCCCCTGCCTTAGGGTTCTCAGCCCAGGGCAAGGGTCCATCAAGGATGCAGACATCTGTGAAAGCATCAGTAAGTGAGTGGACGAGGCACCTGGAGGACGGGAGGGAAAGGGCAATGACCTCGACTCAAATGCAGGAGGATTAGTCAGAGCTTGAGTTTTCCCGGCCGGCTGGGGGAAGGGAGTTCCAGGCAGAGGAAATGCTCTTATGAAAAGCCAGGGCCCAACCTGAGTGCAGCAGATGGGCCTGGCTGCACCTGGGGTGGCAGGGCAGATGAAGGTGGGTCCTTTCTCAGAATGTTCTCTAACAGGATGAGCCTGAATGACAGGGATGTCACTCCTTGATAAACTCTTCCCATCAGCCTCTTGGAGGCCACTGGATGGGAAAGGTGAGATGGGGCCAGGGAGATCAAACCATCCTGGTTGGCTAGAGCAGAAAGCCATTTAGGAACCTTAATCTACAGAACTGAGTTACCAGCAAGGCTTACATGACGTGCTTGGGATGGGGTCTGGTACAAGGAGGCCCCCAGAAAGTATTAGCTGCTACCATCAGTGCTCTCCCTGAGCCCCACACCCCCACCAACAGGGTCTGGCGCCCAGTGGGCAATTGACAAATGTTGCTTTTCTTACCCTTGCCCCCCACCCCAGGTCAGGTGTGCTGGCAAGGCTGCAGAAACAGGTGCATCTGGAGATGAGCGTAAAAGGAGGCAGAAGTCTGCTCATCAGAAAGGAGATGGAGGTCACGTAAGTGGGGAACACCAAGGGCACTCTGACGGATCCCGTTTATTGACTCACACTGTATTAGCAGGAGCCGCACGATGCAAACTACCCTGTGGCTACCTAGCACTCTGTGTACAAACGCTCAGATTCTCACAACATCCTGTCAAGTGTTTTTGCAGGTAAGCAACTGGAAGCACAGAGGCATTGGGTGACTTGCCTGAAAACACACAGGAAGTAACCAAAGCAAAGCCCATGCCCTTTTCGCTATTCCTTCAGCATCAGGGAGATGGAAGTTTTAGCAACAGGAGGGCACCTGGGCTCCAGCAGCAAGTGATGAGGTAGCTATGGAGACCAAGGGTCTGATTTTGGAAGGCCTTGAATTCCAGGATAAGGGGTTTGGATCTGTTCTTAAGAGGCCTTGGAAATGATTCTTGGTTCTTGAGCAGATGAATGACAAGATGACATGGCCCACTGGGAAGACTGGTCTGTAGGTGGTAAGTAGACAGATTAAAAAGATGCAGCACAGGGGTGGGGTAGCCAGGTGGGAAGCAAATGCGCAAAGCCAGGAGGGAGGTGCAGGCAGCAACCTTCATGGCCCACCTGAGCCTGGCCCGAGCAGATCCCGGTAAGCACATCGTTGGTGGGCCGTCCAGCCCCAGCTTGAATCCTCTACCAGCAACTAGAGGAGGGTGGCTTTAGCCTTTCACAGCTGTCTGCACAAGGGCGTGCATGCCCAGAACTCTAGGGGTGACATCTGAAAAGCAGACATCCCTCCCCAAAGCTCTGCTGGTTAAGTTGTCTTACCTGCCCTCCCCTACCTGCTTTGCTTGCTCCCCAGTGATACTCTGTGGCTACCCAGATGGCATCCTGGCCGCCTGCTCCTTCTAGTTGGCCTCATGTCCCCAGGGCTGTGCTGTGTCTGCTCATCTGGTCACGCTGGAGTAGCATAGGCTGTTGGTGCCCAGGTCTGATCCCCAAGAGGGAGTGTGCCCTGCTCTGTCCCGGGACGCCAGCCCCATCCCAGGTCTGACATGGCCTTGGATGGGCAGCCACGCTCCCCATCCCATTCCCCACAGCCCTGGGTCTCTGCAAGGCCCTTGGGCTGATGTGGTCCCCTCCACTCACAGCCTGCTGCTCTTTGGCCAGGAAGAATGGTGGTGACCATGGCTCTGAGGGCCTGTGCTGAGGTTAGTGGTGGGGATTCCTTCCCTGGAGGGATGGACTTTGGAGTCTGTGAAGCAGCGAGACTCAGTGACAGGTTGAGTGCGGGGACACAGACAGGGCAAGACTTAGAGATGGCTCCATGCCACAAGCCAGCAACAAGCAAACACATGTGTAGAGTACAGCCAGGGTCGTCATCTCCTGGAAGGGGTCTTAGGTCAGGTCTGATGACAGTGAGGTTGAGGCAGTGAGCAGAGAGGAGGCGAGCCTGTGGTCTCGGGCTCAGTTTCCCTGGCTTCAAGCCCCAGCTCCACCTTAAGTAGCTCCACAGCTGTGGGCAAATGACTTAACCTCTCTGTGACCCAGTTTCTTTATCTGCTGATGAGAGGAGTAAGGAAAATAATTCACCAGCAATATTAGCACAGTGCTCGGCCCAGAGTAACTGCACACCAAGTGTCAGCAATTACCACTACTGCTGAGATTGGTATGTGTTACCAGTCTGAGAGACAATCCATAGACAAATACAGTGGCAGGGATCTACAAGTGCAGTGGGCAGAGGGTCCCAGCAGGGAGGGAAGAAGATGGAGGGAGGGATGAAGATGGAGGGAGGGGTGAAGATTGAAGGGGGGATGATGATGGAGGGAGGGATGAAGATGGAGGGAAGGATGAAGATGGAGGGAGGGGTGAAGATTGAAGGGGGGATGATGATGGAGGGAGGGGTGAAGATGGAGGGAGGGATGAAGATGGAGGGAGGGATGAAGATGGAGGGAGGGATGATGATGGAGGGAGGGGTGAAGATGGAGGGAGGGATGAAGATGGAGGGGGGAATGAAGATGAAGTGGGAGGATGAAGATAAAGGGTGATGAGGATAAAGATGTCTTGGCATTTAGGCTGGAAAACTATCTGATGAAGGGATGAAAGGAACCTACTGTAAGTTCTTGGACAAAGAAGGGACATGAGACACTTGGTATCTGAGAATGATTCTTCTAGCAGCTACACGTAAGACTGATTAAAGAAGACAGGTCCCAGACAGCGAGAACCTCTAGAAAGTTTGCAGGTACCCGAGGAGAAGCAATGCAGAGACTTGAATGCTGAACTACGGGGTTTGACTTAATTCGCAGCCTATCTTCTGTGGACTTATTGGCTTTGCTGTGCACATGGGTCTCTAAAGTCCTCGTTTCTTTGCTTAAACTAGAGTTCCTGAGCTGCTCGGCTGCCCTCAGGACCATGGCCCATCCTATTCATATGTGGGTGGATTCCGAGGTAAAGAGATCAGAACTCAAAGCGGAACTAAATAAAAGCAACCAGTAATGTGTCTCTCTTTTTAAAGTTGAGGTTTGATTTACTGCTTCACTTTTCTCTAAATTCTCTTTATGTTCTTGTGGGCTTCTTTTTCATTCACCATTTAAAATCCCTTGGTGCTAACTATGTGTGCTGAGGAGAGGAGAAGCGGATCTTGAGGATGCTATTCATTCATCGTTTGTCAGACTTTGATGATCTCCCCTCTGACAGGGGCTATTGAAAATCTGGAGATGAGTCGGACATGCACCCTGCTCTCCCGTGGCTTGGAGCATCGTCATGGAGATAAGATACACGTGCAACTCACCAAGCAGGAAGTGATAAGTGAGAGAGCAGGGCTGGTGATTCAGGACCGTGGGAGTGGAGAGGAGGGAAAAATTGTTTCCAAATCTATTCACAATTTTAGAGTGGTTTACACTTGTCACAAACTCACATATTAATCTCATGATATTTTTTGCAATAGAGAATTTTTTGGAGAAAAGAGTCCCATGTTTTTCCTTAAAGGCTAAGGAGGAAAAGGTTGTAGGTATTTTTTAAGGGTTATTATAGTTATTAATTTATCATTAGCGTGTGTGGACTATGGTTTTTTCACTTTTTAATATTATGAAATAAATGATAGATATGAAAGATTGTACAATTGGGTAAAGATGGTAGATGAAACACACATGTTACTTTTGCTCTCTCTTCACATCCCTCTGCAACTAACAGTTTTAGTTTCCTCCTTTTAAAAATAAGCAGACAACCAGGAATCCCCAGACCTCTGAGGAAAGTCTCAAATATTGAAGACACAGACCAAATCAGTCAATTAAAAAAACAAAGAAAAAAGGCTCTGGATCAAATACTAACCATTAACAGAGAAGAACTCTTGAAACAAATCCTGTAGTTAACATCTTAAGAGAGAGAAAACAAGATATTGGACCCATGAGACAAGAATGGCATGCTATACCAACAAAGTCCTCCCACAGGGCTGGAAAATAAATTGAGGAAGTTTCCCAAAAGACAGTGAAAGAGATGAAAATAGGAGAAAAATAGTGAATCAATCTACCAATTCAAATACCGAGAGTCTCAGAAAGAGAGAACTGGAAAAAAAGAAGGAAGAGGAGAAAAAAGGAAAAGAAGGAAAGAAGTAATCATTAAAGACATCATTACAAAATTTCCCAGAGCGGAAGGACACACGTTTCTAGATTAAGGGCCCACTGTTCCCAGCCCAGTGGATGGAAATAGACTCACAGCAAGGCACATTATTGTGAAATTTTAGACCACCAGGGGGAAAAGAGAAGATGCTATGGAGCTTCCAGGGAGACAGAGAGAGGTCAGACACAAGAATCAACAGTCAGAGTGACTCTGGACTTTTTCACAGCAACACTGGAAGCTAGAAGGCCATGGAATAAAGACTTCAAAATTCTGAAGGAAAATTATCTCCAAATCAGAATTCCAAACTAGCCAAGGCTCTCAAAGATTTGCCTCCTTTGCACCCTTTCTCATGAAGCTACAGGAGGGTGCGTGTCACCAGAGCAAAGGAGTAAACCCAGAAGGAGGAAGCCCTGAGATGGAGGAAACCGGGGATCCACAGAGGAGAGAGGCCCGGGGTGATGGCACCAGGAGGTCCTTGGGTGACGGCCATGCACCAGGCGTGGAGGGCAACCCGTCCAGACTGGAGCAGGTCAGACAGCTCTGGAAGGTATTTCTCCAGGAAGATGAAATTGATAGAAAACCTGCAGTGCCTAAACATCCTGAGAAGAAATTTAGACAACTGTCAGAGTCTAGAATTGAGTTAGTGATAAATACACAGCAAACTAAGCAAATGAACAAACATGGTAATTAACCAGGAGAAACAAAAAGTTATGCAGGGAAGGAAAAGCTATCATCCTTTACTACAAGGCTCAGCTCTGAATAGAGTCAAATTAGTGTCGGCTGAGTAATGTAAACACCGATTACTGATCTAACCAAAAACGTGATATAATGATGAAAGGAGGATGGGGGGACAGGAAGAGTTGGAGGGGAGGAAAAGGAACTAAATCCTCATCTTCCGCTGTGGGAAGGGGATAGATGATGCCGAAACCAAAGCACCGAAAAGCAGCAATACAGTGTGTTATGAAGAGACATGGAGGAAAAGGTTAAAATTAATTAGCAAAAGAAGGTAAAGGCGCTACCCCTGGGGAGGCATAAATGGGAAAAACTGGTGGAGGACAGCAAATACCACAGAACAATTGACTCTAAATGTATGCAGGTATAACTTCCATAATATCAAACACAAAACTAAACCAAAGAGAAAAAGACCACAAATATATATAACATAAAATTAAGTTACAAAGCGTAAAAGTAAGCACTCCTGAACTCACGGTCCTGTTGAAACTACTTGTGCATTTTCTCTGTTCTCAGCCTCCCACGTCCCCCCAGAGATCCTCAACATCCTGAATTTCATGTTTGTGTTCTTGTTTTTCTTCACAGTGCTTCTCTTTTAAAAAAATTTTTAATTCTTTAATTTAATTGAAGTATAGTTGATTTACAATGTTGTGTTAGTTTCAGGTTTACAGCAAAGTGATTCAGTTTTATATATATATATATATATATATATATATATATATATATATATTTCAGATTCTTTTCCCTTACAGGTTATTACAAAATATTGAATAGACTTCCCTGCGCTATACAGTAGGTCCTTGTTGGTTACCTATTTTTTACATAGAAGTGTGTATATGTTAATCTCAAACTCCTCACAGTGCTTCTACCTAGCTATGTATACCTACCTAAACAATATATAATTTAGTTTTGCCTATTTCTGAATTTTATAAAAATGAAATCATACCATAAGAGTGTGATAGGCAGCCTCTAAAATGACCCCTGGTATTCTCCCTCCTCCTGGGGTATTCACACACTTTTGCAATCCCCTCCTTTTAAGTGTGGGCTGGACCTAGTAACTTGTTTCTAAGGAATAGAATATGGCAGAATATGGCTATCACTTCTAAGGTTGGGTTATAGGAAGACTGTGGCTTCTGTCTGGGAGATCTCTACCTTGTTCTCTTTTGAATTGCTCTCCCTTGGGAGAAGCCACCCAAGTGGTGAGTGAACTTGGGAGCAGAAACCCCTTAAGTCAAGCCTTAAGGTGAGACCACAGGCCTGAACTACAATTTCATGAGCCCTCTTGAGCCAGAGGTACCCATTTAAGCTGTCCCTGAATTCCTGACACATAGCAACTGTGAGATAGCAGATGTTTGTTGTTTTAAGCTGCTAAATTACAGGGCAATTTGTCACACAGCAGTAGATAACTAATACAATGAACTCTTCTCTGAATTGCTTTTTTCCACTCGACATATGCGTTGATATATGTGACTATAGTGTATTCTAATTCCTGTACTGTGCTTCATCATATGAACATACCGTTATTTATTCATTCACCTATTGATGGACATTTGGGTGGTTTCTAGGTTTTTCCTCTAATGAGCAATACTACTACAAACATTCTTTTTTTTTTTTTTTTTTCCGGTACGTGGGCCTCTCACTGTTGTGACCTCTCCCATTGCGGAGCACAGGCTCCGGATGCGCAGGCTCAGCGGCCATGGCTCACGGGCCCAGCCGCTCTGCGGCATGTGGGATCTTCCCGGACCGGGGCATGAATCCGTGTCCCCTGCATCGGGAGGCGGACTCTCAACCACTGCGCCACCAGGGAAGCCCCTTACAAACATTCTTAATCATAGTTCCTGGTTGTGTTAGAGTCTTAGGACACATAGCTAAGAGTGGGTTTACTGGTTTGTAAGGCATGTACATATTTAATTTCCTTTGAAAATGTCAAGTTATTTTCCAAAACGGCAGTACCATTAGGTTTCTACCAGCAGTGAATACGTGTTCCTGTTGCTCTATGTCTTTATCAACACATCATCATCTGACTTTAATTTTTGCCAAACCAGTGGGCAAACTGGTATCTCATCATGCTTTTACTTTACATTTTCCTGATAAAAGCTGTGTATCCTTTTATATGTTTATTGGTCATTTGTGTCTCCTCTTCTGTGAGGTACCATTCATGACTTTTGCTCATTTTTCTATTGGTTTGTTTTTCCTTTTTTCTAATTCATTATAAGAGTTCTTTATATAATTCTAGATAAGAACTTTGTCAGTTTATGTATTGCAAATATCTTCTCCCAGTTTGTGCCAGGTCTTTTTGTTTGCTTTATAGTACTTTTGATGAACGAAAATTTTAAATTTTACTATAGCTGAACTTATCATCCTTTTCATTTATAATTAGCAACTTGTATCGTTTTTTAAAGAAATCCTTTCCTATCTGCGGTTATAAGACTTTCTTTTAAATGTTTCTAAATGTGGCCTTTCACATTTAAGTCTTCAATTCACCTGGAATTGATTTTGTGTGTGGTGTGAGGTAGGGATACAACTTCATCTTTTTTCATATGGATAACCAATTATCCCAGGTCCACTTAACGAGTAGTTCATCCTTTCTCCCACTGAGAATGCTACCTCTGTCATATAGATTATATATGAAAGTTAAGCTATTTCTGGGTTCTCTATTCTGTTCCATTGGCCTATTTTTCCAACCCTGGAGTTACATTATACTCCTCTTTGTAACCTTTTCTGGGTACCTTCTCAGAGCCTAAGGCATGAAAGGTGCTCAGTAAATATTTGTGGAATGAATATGGCCTACTTGTTGCTTTTCCTGTCCCTTTGTGAAAGCGATGCTTGCTTTAGTAATTCAGTGACTCACGTTAAGGTGACTTCAGCTGTTCTCTCTGGCAGATAAACTTTGGTCAAAGTGGCTGCCAAATTCCTTGGGCTTGGAGTTGGTTCTCACCATTCACAAGGACTCAGCTTCTTGACAGTAGCGGTGACCGAGCTCTTTTCATATGGATCGTAGTGATTTAATGGCTCTAGCCATTTGTCCTGGGTCTGGTTTGTTTGTCGGGAATTTTCCAGGAATCAAGCCAAGTGGATTCTTTGTCTTCACCTTCCAGTCATTCCCCAGCTTCACACAGTCAGATCCCAGCCCCCACTGAGCTGTGGAACCCCTGCTTGCTCAGTTCTCCAGTGAAAAACCCAACATGTACCTGACTCGACCCCTTGGTGGCCTTGGATCCCATTGGTGCCTCCCTCCTCAGAACAGTCCTCTTGGCATCTTCAGTGGCTTGCTCTCCTGCCTTCCTCCTGCCCTGACCATCCTTCTTGGCTTCTTCTTCTGGCCTCCTCTTCAGTGTTGCTGTGCTCCAAGCTTGCTTCACACCTTTCTTGCTTCTCTCATGCCTGCCACTGTCCTCGCTGTTCCCTTCTAAATGACCCTTCAAGAAGCAGCTCAAAGCCCACCCTGACCCACCCAGCCAATGTGGGCTCTCTGTCTCTAACCCCACACCACTCAGCTTCTGCACTCTCCATTTGATGCCTACACACTGTCTCTGGTAGGAGACCACCGGTGTGGACCATGGTTAGGTGTCATGGTGGACTACCTATATTTGAATCTGGGTTTTGCTCCTTAGTATCTACATGACCTTGTCCTCAGTTTTCCTATCTGTAAAAGGAGATAATACTTGTACCAGCTCACACAGAGTTACGTTTAGGGTTAAATGAGCTAATGTTTCTAAACCATTAGAACAGTGCCTGGCACACAGACACACTAAAAAATGTTGGTTATCGTTGTGCTGTTACAATCTAGTGTGTATAAGCCTGGCCTTGTCATAGCAGAAAAGATGCAGGATCTGGAGCTGAAGGACTGCCTTTCATGCCCTAATGGCTTTGTGACCTTGAACAAATTACTGTCTCAGGATCTGTTTCCTCTTTACCAAATCAGGGTATAATAATGTCTGCCCTGACCATCTCACAAGGCTGTGGTGATGAGCGAAATACTTGTTGAATGTATGAATGGATGATCCCATTTTGTCTTTATCACAAGCCAGCAGGACAAGGTCAGAGGGACAGGGGCTGTTTTCCCAATTTTATAATTAAACAATGAGAAGCTCAAGAGACTAACTGGCTTCCCTAACTTCTCAGAGCAAATGAGTGAAAAAACTGGCCAGAAACCCGTCTTTTTTCTGATTCTAGAAATGGCTGCAGTGAGCAGGACCCAGGGTGGGGCGTGGTGGCAGCGTCTGTGGGCCTGGGCAGACGCCAGCCTGTCCTAGCAACGTGGAGCTCCTGCTTGGTCCCTGCCAGTAGGACAATGGCCAGGGCACTGTGTGTGACTGGCGCGTGAGTACCAGCTGGGATCAGGGGGCCTGAGAAGCTCTTCTTAAGGGAAGACATTTTCATGGAGTCCTGGGTTTTACTCCCATCCCTACCTCTACTTTTGTCTTGGTTGCCAATATAATCAACTCCTAATTATCAAGGGCTCTCATCACGCAGGGGCATGTGATTCCAGCGTTGGGGAGAAAATCACCATTTCTTAAGCATATTATGAGCCTTAGTTTAGGAGGACTTGAGAAATGCTTGAGGTATATGAAAGAGTACCACTGAAATTCAAAGTTAGCTGAGGAATAAGTGTCTTATTACCGTGACTTTAGAGCTACCCCGTGAATTCAGCTACAAGTGAATTCACATAAAGACCAAAAAAAAAAAAAATTCTCTCTTCTTAAAAACAGTCTCCCTCATAAACATCTTAAAATATAAAATAAATGGCCCTGGAGGCCCAGGGCTAACCACCAGCCTACTGGACCACATGTCTGACGACACACGCATCCATGAAGTCACTCCGTCATCTGCCTCATTCCTATAGCCAGTGTTCTATTTTTTTACAAGTTGGCTTTGAATTTAGGAAAATAAGGACGTTTCCCTCCACCAGGTAATTCAAGGCAACAGCGCTGAATCTTTCCAAGGCAAACCTAAATCTAGTCTCCTGTTCCCAGCCCCAAGAACTAACAGCATGGGTGCAAAGCCTCTGGTTATTTTTAAAAGGCAAGAAGACCACCGCCACCAAAAGAGACAAGTCCAACAAACAACCAGACAGAAGCAGCTCATCCCCTTTCTGTGACTACGGTGGGTGTGCCTTTTTCTCTCAGAGGCGGTGGCATGCATGCCTCCTCTGGCAGTTTTCCTTGGAGACTTTTGCCAAATGTGGGCGAGTCAGGACATCTGGCTGGTGTCACACATCTGGATGCAACCTCTCTACAGGGAAATCTGAACAAGAATGCCGGCTCAGCTTTTCTTGGGGTGTGCTTGTCTTCTCTTGGGTCTCTCCCTCCCTTTGTTAGGCTAAGAAGTTTTGTTCGACTTCCCCACTTCACAAATGGATACAGCATTTGAGGGAGGCCAGCTGCCACTCCTTCCACGGTCTGTTTTCTTCACAAAGAGGAGTGCTGTCAACCTCTCTGCATGGTTATTAAATTATAAACCAGATGGTTCATCTGGCAAACCTTTCTGAGTCAGTTTCACTATTTGCAATGTTTTCTCTCTTCTTATTAAAAAATATTTCCATGTTTCCTCATTTGGAAATGTTTAATAAAATGCATGAAAATGGAGAAAAACAATATGTTTGGAAGAAGCACTGTTCCCACGGGAAACATGTCTTCCACGGTCTTTGGAGGTGGCGTGGTGGAGAGGGGATGGGGGCTCAGATCCCAACCCTGCCACCTGTTAGCTGCGTGGCCTGGGTAAGGCGCTCACCTCTCCATGTCTTGGGCTTTCCTTCTGTAAAACAAGATGTAAAACCTCTCACATGGGATGATGTAGGTGGTTAAATGAGATAATATGAGACCCCGTGCAGCACCCGGCAGTTACTGGGGGCTCACTACATGAACTCATTCAGTCAGCAACTGTGAGCGGGCCCCTACTATGCGCCAGACTTGGCACCTACTTCAGGGAACTTACAGTCCAGTGAAGGAGGCTGACACCAAGCAACGCCAAAAGCTGAAAAAGGGCGAGTTAGAATTGAGACGCATGCCAAGAGGCAGCATGGGGTGCCCTAAGCAGGGACCTCCTCTGAGGATGCAAGCTTCACACAGAGCCACCCAGGACGAGCAGGGATGAGGCTGGTGCACAAGGGTGGGCCGGGGTGGAGGCGCTCCAGGTGGAGGGACTGCCCTGGAGAAGGCTGGGGGAACTGGGAGGATGTGGCTGGAGAGGTAGGGCAGATGAAGGACGCTCTCTCCAAGCACCAGCACTGGGCTTTGGTGAGAAGAGCTGCTGGCACTGTTGGCCTCCCTGGCACCGGCTCCCTGGGCCCTTGTTTCCCTTCCTCTCCCTCCTCCGTCTGTCTTTCCATTGCCGATCTGTCTGCTCTCTCATCCTTCTTTCTCTCGTTCCCTCCTTTGAAACACCCCCCCCCCCATGTCTCCTCTCTCATTCCTATTCACTGGCTCAGTCTCTTTCTCATCCTCTCCTCGTGAGCAAAGCCCCGCCGCGAGGAGAGGCAGGGGCTTCTGTCTCCAGCCAAGGGGTTGACAGTTCCCATGGGGACACCAGTCTTTCTTGGCCTCAGGTTGGTTTTGCTTATCCAGCAAACTTGTATTCTGCACCTACTGGGTGGCCATTTACCAATGGCATGAGATGAAACAGAACAGGGTCC
>NW_020173668.1:2072897-2106082 GCF_003031525.2 Neophocaena asiaeorientalis asiaeorientalis | reverse complement strand
AGGGGCAGTACCCATGTGCTTGTCCTCCCAGGGCCTGGAGACCGCAGCTCTCTGCTCTTCCGGTGACCGTGTGCCTACTTATGGTTTCAGCTGCCACCCCCAGGCCTCTGAGACCAGCCCAAACCTCCCCTCTGAGCTTCGGACCCGTGGACCCACCTGCCAACATGGGGCATATCCGGGGGGACAGCAGGTAAATTACGTTCTGCCTATCCTGAGCCCTACTCATTACCTGTCCCCTGCCTTGGGCCCGGATCCCCTCCAAACCCATCCTCTTCCTCCTGCATCTCCTATCTGTGGGCAATACCACCACCCAACCGCGCCAGGACACTGGGCATTGTTCTCGAACTTCCTCCACTGTCACCCCACATCCAATGAGTCCGCGTGTCAATTTTGAAGCCACCACAATGAGAAGCCTGTACACCGCAACGAAGAGTAGCCCCCGCTCACCCCACAACTAGAGAAAGCCAGCGCACAGCAACCAAGTCCCAACACAGCCAAAAAAATAAATTAAAAAAATGTAAAAAGATAACCATCATCATCATCATTTGTCAAGTGCCAGCCATGCGCCACGTGGCCCAAACCTTTGTATGCATTATCTTATTTAATCCTCACAGTAACGAGATTTGCAATTGTCATTTCCTGTTTTCTTGAGTTGGAAACTCAGGCTCAGCCAGATTAGGGAACTTGCACAAAATAAACATTTACCAAGTGGCGGAGCCTAAGTGTGAGCTTGGGTCTGGCGTATTCCTCAGCCCCGTCTTTGACCATATTATGCCTTTGAGGAAGTGAAGGCCCAGTGAGGGTGATGGGAGAGATTACTGGAGATGCTCCCTTTCTCAGGCATCTGATCCTGGATGTGTATTACAATGAGCCAGCTTCACAAGGGAGTGAGCCAGAGCCAGGGCTGCCCTGTTCAGCACCGTAGGTTGTGTGCTGTGCAACTCCGGGGAGTGCCATTCCCGGAGCCGTCAATGCGAATGGCGCCCCCTGGAGGGCAGTGCCGCGTAGGCAGTGGTCCCGGCTAGAGCCTCAAAGGAAAGGCGTCTTTCTCCTCTCAGTTATGCTTTCCAAAGAGAATTAAAGGCAGGCAGCTGCCCAGGTGCACAAATGTTGAGGAGGGCACAGAGCTGCGGTCTCACCTGGGCAGCGTTAGTGTGGGAGGGAGGGGACCGCTCTGTGACCAAGAACAAAGAGAAACAGACTGGAAGAAATACGCTGGGAAGGAGTTTTCTTGTTACGGTTTCCCAGAGCAGTGGGGATTCCAGGGCAGGACGTGGGAGCTCTGGCTGGACAGCTTCCCCTGCCACTGAGAAGAGGGGGTGCCAAAGAGGTGAGTAGGAAGAAGTCTAACTCAGCAGAGACAACCACCCCCATCTGGGGAACATGGCTGCAGCTTCAGGATCTCTCTGACCACAAGTAGCCTGCATGTGGAGGGCAGTTGCCTCTAACCTCTAACCTCTTTCCACATGCCTGGGCGTCCAGATGGCACACTTCCTTGGATTTCTGGGGGTGGACTTTGGCCACTTGAAGAGTGACAAAGTCTCGGGCAGGGTCTCAGGGGCTGGTCCAGGCTCGCCTGTCCCACAGCCAAACCACCCAGACCTTGGCTTATATGATTAACTGGAAGGTCCTGGAACACATCAGAAAGAAAGCTAATTCTGAAGCTCAGGACTGTGTGGAGAAGGGAATGGAGACACCCAGCACCTGCACCCCTCCAAGAGGGGGTTTCTTGCTAGAGGAACTTCTAAATCTCCGCAGCTGGCATGCCCCAAGATCTATAAGAGCAGCAGCTGGAAGGAAAGGCTCGTGTGCTGGGGCCTCCCTGCTCATCTCTGTGGGCCCAGGAGCAGAATGAAGGGATGCAGCTGGGGAAAGACAGCCTGCAGCATCCAAACTCCTTTTTTCTGCCTCTTGAACTGAGAGATTCTTGCTGGGGAAAGAGAAGGAGCAAGACACAGGATATGTGACCCATCTGGACGTTTCTTCTCACTTTCAGGACACGAAGAGGATGGTATAAAATCCCCTGCACATCAGCGGTCTCCTCATGAGCTCCGTCTGCTCCTCTGAGAAATGAGGGGGCCTGGACCCCAGCCCCATGCAACTATAACCCCCCAAACAGGACGGAGAGCTGGCCAGGTAGGCGAGTGGTCAGTGACCAAGAACAAACAGAAACAGGATGGAAGAAATACCCTGGGAGCACGTTTGATGCTTTAAGGGGCCATATTTGGAAAGACACAGATTCCCAGAGGGACTTGCCCTAAATTGACCTGACGGTGACGAGTGTCCTTACGAACACAGTGTGGCTGTGCTGAGGGGTTTTGCCTGCAGAATGGCGTTCTCCTAAGGAGCATTAACCAGAGGCCTAGGACTCCCCAGCCTCTGGGCTTTTCTAGGGAGGGGAGAGAACAGCCATGGACATACCATCAAAGACCTGGACAGGAGGTGCTTTGCCTGTTGAGTAGGCTTTGTCTCTGGGAGTCACTGAGTCTTGGGGCTACCTTTAGCCAGACAAACCTCTTTCTTTTCAGGCGAGGAAATGGAGGCCAGAGAGGAGCATGCTGGGCCCAAGTCCATCGTACTTCTCATCACTGTGCTGCCTCTTTCCTACTCTACCAGCACCAGTCATGTCAGCCTGGGATGGTCAGTCCCAGGAGAAAGACCCTCAACAGGGAGCTTAGATTCTCTCCAACTTGTGTGACTCTGGACAAGTCGCTTCCCCTCTCTGGACCTTGGTTTCTTCATGTAAAATGTGAGGATTTTTCCAGTTCTTAGGTAGGTGTTTCTATGATGACACTCTACCACCACCCACACATACACACCCTCACTCAACCTCCACCCGGTCTCTGGGAAGCGTTTGGCTGGGCTGACTGCAGACACAGAAGCCAGTCATCTTCACAGGCAGGAGGCCTTTTATATCCCATGGGGAACAAGATGAAGAGTTCCGCTCAAGTGGAAACCACCTAGCAGCCTCCACCCAGAGCCAGCCAGCCACCCCTTGGGCAGCTGTAGCAGGTGGCCACCAAGTTACATAGAACCTCTGACGGCTCCTAACCAAGACTTTTGACCACTGAACACCTGTGATTCCTGAAACAGAACAGGAGAGGGTGAGTTAGTGCCCCAGCTGTTATACAAGAGTCAGAATGGCTACCCTCGGAGTCACCTGAGTCTGCCTGCCTGTCTCTCTCCCCCTCTTCCTCCCCAGCCAGCCTGGAGAGGCCCCTGGAGGCTCCTCCATCCCAGTACTCCAGCCCTGGCTCTGTTTTCCAGGATGCAGCCATCACAGAAGATGCTTGTGACATGTTGCCAGGCAACAAAATGCTTCCTGAAAACTACAACCCACCTCTGACACTTCATAGGGCTGGAAACCAGCAGATGAGAGGAGCCTCTGCCAGAACAAGAGAGAAGCGTCAGGAGGGAACACGTCGGAGCTGAGCAATTGCAGAAGCAAAACGAAAGAGCCCAGACAGTCGTATAAAGTACCAAACAGCAAACAGATGGGGAGGAAAAACTGACTCACTGAAATGAGGGAGACAGAGAGAGAGAAGGTGACGTGGAGGAGAGCCCTCCGCAGGTCAAGTCCTTGAAAGGCCTCCTTTATTTTATTTTTGGTCAAATCTGTCATGATTAGAGTTGAGGTTGTTGATAAGGAGGAGGATGGTAATGATACTGATGATGATTCCTTAGGCAAACACTTATCTATAGGCTTTTACTTGGATGAGTGATTTTATTAAACACCCTCAAGCAATGGCACGATTTTCCCCAGACTTTCCAGGAAATAACAATTATTCCCTAAAACAAACATCTCCACAGCCATCATCATCACCCCCTTGCTCAAATACAGGATGATTCACTTGTTAGCTTAAGTGACCTTGGGCTCTGGAATCTCAAGCACTGAGTAGATCTGGGAGAGCCAGGCCCAGGAGATGCCCAGGCTGGAAGGCTCCCTGGCTGCCAAGGGGACCTCAGAGGGAGGTGCCGGGAGCCCGGCACGGGAGTGTCACAGGTGGAGGACCCTCCCTCTCCAGGCAGGATCTCTGGGCCAGCAGTGAGATTCTGCCTCACATAACTCTCAAAGCCTCCATTCCCTAGTTTCTGAAATGGGAAAATTACTCCTGCCCTGCCCACCCCACAGAGTGCGGGCCCCAGAGGAGAAAGTGCATAGACTGAAAAGCTGTGAACAAGAAGACAGTGTTCCTGACTTATTCAAAAATAATGCCTAACCTCCTACAAGTGCTGGGCATTCTAGAAAACATTCTCTTACAAACTTACCATCTGCTGGGGGAGAGGCAATTAACAAGCAACCTCACACAATGGTGAGTGAGCTACCCCACTGCCCTTGGCTTCAGTTTTTCCATCAGTGAAATGGAGATAACATCACAAAAGATTCTTGTGAGGGTTAAATGGGATGATGAATGCAAGAAACCAGTACTTAACAAATGACGGCTCTCTTTCTCCTGCCTCAGGCTTGAGGTCATCCTTAACTAGGCTTCTGAGACCCTGGCTCAGTCTCACCAGCCCTCCAGCTTTGCCTAATTTGGCCGCAGCAACAGTCTGGCAACCTCAGGAGGGTATAGTCTAATTTCTGAAATAATGAAAAGCCTCAAGACACATTTACTCCCTAAATAAAATCCACAGTTTAAATTATAAACAAGAACAAAACAAATTAAGAATGTTGGTAACTAAGTGAGAGCAATTTCATATGCTAAACTTGACGAAATAATTACAAAGCTACTACCCAGTTAACTGTATTCACATTTACTTAACTCTTTAAGTTTGACAATACAGCTGTTTACTTTATTAATTTTGACATATACTTTCTCAGAAAATGCCTAGCCAGTCTCCAACCCCGCCTGCCCCGGCCCCCCGAAAACTAACGTCATGGCATTTGAGGATGATGGGCCGTTTCTACCTGTACCCACTAACAGGAAGTGGCTTCCCACTAAAAATTGCTGTTTTTCTACAGCACCAATCACAATTTCCATCTAGGTACCAGATAGCATGCCCTCAAACAAATTATAAATTGGCCTCAGAGCGCCAACTGAAAGAAAAACTAAATTCGCTTTGCACATTTTGCTCTTTCTCCTTTGGCCCCAACACAGTCACATAAGACAACTCCCTAATTTAACAAATATCCCAAGGGCCCTATAGCAGGCAGTCAGAGTCCCGGGGTCCCAGGCCTCTACTGCCCTATAAGTCAGGGGACAGGACAAATCACCGAGTCTCGTTGAGTCGCTATGTCCTAATCCACTAAATAGGGGGGTCTGGACTCTATTCTGCCTGCTCACTTCTTAGGGCCATTGTGAGAAGCAGAAGAGATTAAGTCCTGGATTTTATGTTTTCCCCAGCTTTTCGTTCCCTCTCTTATTTGAATTTCATACTCACCTAGGAAATAAGTAAGACAGGCTTATATTTCCAACCTACGGATCAGAGGAATGAGGCTCAGGAAAGGATCCAGTGTTCCCCAAGAACCAGCTACAGTCATAGGCACTTGTCTTATTTAATAGAGGGTAAGTGATATGCCCAAGGTCATGTAGCTGGTGAACTTTTAAGCTAGGCTGTGAGCCAGGGTTTTCCGACTTCAGATGTCACTGCTCTCAATTTTGTAGGCAATAGAACCTCACATAGAAATGTGAGGTGTTATTACAATCATTGCTAGTATTACTGAAATTGAACCAAATGGGTTTTATCATGAGTTGACTGTAGAAGGCCTTGGACACTAAAGCAAGGAATATGGACTTAATCTTCTAAAGGGAGCAATTGCATGTTTTTTAGGGGTAATAGAATGTATCTAGTGGTAGTATAATTTGAGGCCAGAGAAGCTACTTCTATAGTCCAGTGTAAGATGACAGGGATCTGTGTCAGTGAGGTAGCAGGAAGAGGTGAGTTTGAGAGACATTATAGCATAAAAACCCTAGGTCTTGAGGCCTGAATAAAAGGGTGAATGGGGGTGGGCATAGGCACAAAGATAGTGAATGGTTATGAGCCTATGAGATAGTTATGGCCCAATAGTCCTTCCTCCTTCCTTCACTGTAAAAGAGCTCAGGAATGAGCAATGGCTGCCAATAATAAAGACTACATTTTTCCAGCCATGTGAACGACCAATGAACGTGAATGGAAATGACGTGTGTCACTTCTGGCAAATGTCTTTAGAGAGAAAGAGCACACCTTACTTTGTCCCTTCCTCCCTCCTGCTGGCTAGAAGGTAGATGGGATGGCTGGAACTCTGGCAGCCTTCTTGAACTATGAGGAAGAAGCCATGTACCAAGGCCAGCAGGGCAACAAGGCAGAAGAAGCCTGGGTTCCTAATGCCATGGAGCACCATAACTGCTCTGGAGTGACCCTTTTCCAGTCTTCTTTTGCATAACAAAGAAACTTCTATTTTGCTTAAGCTGCGGTTATTTTGGGTTTCCTGTCACTTGCAGCCAAAAACTAATACTAACTGGAAAAGTTCCTGAGAAAAAGAAGACAAAAACAGAGAAGCAGAGAGAAATGGGGGGCAGCATGATGAGTTTGAACAGAGACTTGATACATGGGACATTCAGTCTTGGCCTCCTACATAGGAGGTATCCAAGAACCCTACACTGCCACCACCACACTTCTAAGCCACCATGTCCTTTGCCCTGGCCTGTGCAATGGCCTCCTAACTCATCCTCCTAGTAGTTTCCTTGCCCACTTCCGATTTATTCTCCACAAAGCTGCCAGAGTGATATTCTTAGAATGAATGGGGTTGTATTACTCTCTGACTTGAAGCTTTCAGAGGCCTCCCACTGCCCTTGCCTTCAATCCCTTAACACAGTCCCCAGAGCCCCCTCTGCAGCTCAGGCTCTGCCACAGCCCCGTCCCTCTCCACACTACCCTCCTTCCAGCTACCCCACACCCCATGCTCTTCGCCAGCTCAGGGCCTTTGTATGTTCTGTTCCCTCTTCTTGGAGAGCTCATCCCCTTGGTCTGTAAATGACTCATTCCTTCCCATCCTTCAGGTCTCAGCTGAAACATAACCTCTCTGGAGAGACCTTCCAAGCAGGTCCAAGCCGAGTAGGATTCCTCTCCAACCCCATTACTTAAAAAAAAAAAAAAAAAAAAATCATTGCAACCTTGTTTCTTTTAACACCTTCAACACTATATACCATAGATTTGAAAGCACCTCCTTGTGTCTTGAGTTGTTATTGGTCTACATGGTCTTCCCTGGTAGACTATAAGCCCCATGAGGGGAAAAAAATCACGTGTGTTTTACTAAGGTATATTTAATGGCTAACATAGTGCCTAGTGAATAGTAGGGCTCAACAACTATTAACATTATTCCTACTTAGCAAGCCATTCGGAATTGAGCATTACATCTCAGGGGAAAGTCTTGACTCAACGTTTAGACTTCGGAGGTGAGGATGCACTCTTGTGAGACTGGATGCATTCTCTGGGGGCAAGCATGATAGAGAGATGCCAAAGGGTGGAGAATGTCCTTTAGGAAGCAGTTCTGATGGAGAAAAGAAGGGGATGGGGAAGACCAGCATGAGATGGGTCCAGAGAGCAGAGGGTGGAGGGAGTGAGCTCAACACCGGGGCAATCCCTGTTTAAAGATCTGCAAGGACCTGAAAAATCACTGCTTTTATCAGCGGGAAAACTAAGGCGGAGAAATGGGCTCCCAGGCCAGATCCAGAGCCCCTTGCTAAAGCTGGAAGCAGGACATGAGCCTCTTGACACTTAGAGTCCTAACTAGTTCCCCACTTGACTTAAAATCCTTTGGCCTAGGGCTTCCCTGGTGGCGCAGTGGTTGAGAGTCCGCCTGCCGATGCAGGGGACACGGGTTCGTGCCCCGGTCCAGGAGGATCCCACATGCCGCAGAGCGGCTGGGCCCGTGAGCCATGGCCGCTGAGCCTGCGCGTCCGGAGCCTGTGCTCCGCAATGGGAGAGGCCACAGCAGTGAGAGGCCCGCGTACCGCAAAATAAAACAAAAACAAAACAAAACAAAAACCCTTTGGCCTAAATTCAGCTGTGGCTCTGTCAGGTGGCAGGCTAAGTGGGGTGTGGGTGCTGGTCATAGGGCGCAGGCTAAGCAGGGTCTGTGCAGTTGTACTGAGGAAATATTAACAACAGCATATGGGGCTGTAGGTTGGGACTGTCAAAAGTGCCAAACCTAAACAGAGATGTGCCCTGGGTCTCACTCCCTAATTCCCAGGTCATTATGCCTCTTTTGAGAGATGCTTGCTCTTCCCATGGGCCACTCTCAAGCTGCACTAAAAGTAGAATAATGCCGAGAAAATGGGAGGTTGCCTAATCTTTGGGGCACTGTGTTTAGTCTGGGGCCTCCAATTTGTGGGGACACTGATGACCAAAGAGGAGGATGAGAAAGAGAGTGGAGTCTGATGGGAACTGAGTCCTGTGAGGACTTGCTGAAGGATCAGAGACCATTAGATTGAAGAAGATGAAACCTGAATTCTCAAACGTTTAAGGGGCCTTCAGCGGAAGAAGGAAGATCAGCCTGCTTCACTGGGAGCTCAGCATGTGCTAAATGCTTTGCCCTGTGCTAAGCGCTTTTTGTGAATTATCCCACTTCCCAGATGTCCTAAGGCTAGCTTGCCCAAGGTCACGGCTGTAAGAGCTTGAGCAAGACCCCAAGCCCATATCCGCCTAGATGGCAATGGTTTAACCACCAGCCTATGTTGCTTGAATTTTTGTGTGGATACAGAAAACAGTTAGGACTCAAGTGAGAAACTATGAGGAGTTTAACTTTAACCAATATTAGGAAGATATTTCTAGGTCAGAGCTGTCTGCAGATGGATTGAATGGTCTTTTAAAATGATGAGTTCCCTGTCCCAGAGCATGGTCAGTAGAGGCTGCATGACTCTGGCGAGATTAAGTATGTGTACGATGTCCAAGGTAAATGGTGGAACCAGGAGCCACATGGTCTCTTAACCCTGAGTTCAGGCTGTATCCAGCCTCTGCGTGCTGTGTCACTGCATGTATTGGCTCAGCTGCAACATATTTAACACTTTCAAAAGGAGTTTTACTCAGTAGGCTCTGTGCCCCCTCTATTGTAGGGGTGTTGAGCTCATCTGGCCCTTCTTAGCGTGTCTGGGCCTGTCTGGGCCAGCCCGCAGGGGGTTTTGTTGGCAGGCAGCTCCTATGAGCCTCTTGGGAAAACAAAATGACCTGGTGTGGTAGGTTGGTGGGTTCCCAGGGCCACTATTCCCAGGCCACCAGGGGATGTGGTTGCCAGGGAAACTCTTGGGCAGTGCACAGAGCCGGGAAGTAGACATCCAGGTGGGGTGGGAGGTGGAGGTGGGGTAGGGCTGGGGATGCTCAGTGAGGTTCCATTTGCAGTATAGCATATCTCACCCATATTCCCTCCCAGCTCAGCCTCTGAGGGACTGGGGCCAAGCCTCAGGGGACGGAGGAGCCTGTATTAAATGGAAGGAGAAAATCTCACGAAAAAATCCCCTAGCAGATATGCTATGAGAGCGGGAATACAGAGCTCCCCATAAGCTTGGGCGGCAGCGGCCATGCCCGCAGTGGAGGGAGGTGGAAAGCACAGAATGGCAAGGAGGGCACACATGACGTGTCCCAGGCCACCAAACACATGGAGAAGGCCTGTGGGGTGAGGGTCCAGTCCCTTGCTGGTGGGTGCCTGCATTGAGATGCAGGGCACCAAGGGATCACCAGGGGCAAACAAAACCACCCCAAAGTTGAAAAATGGAAAAGTTGACAGAACATCGATTTCCTGTCTTGACTAATGTCAGCCCACAAATAGATGTGGCTGACGTGGCTTACAGGAAACCCTCCCTTTTCCTCACCTTGGCTCCCTCCAAGGATTCCCACCCTTGTAAGATTTTTGGCATTGTCTCCTCCCAGTGGTACAGCCTTTTGCAACTGGTCCTGGGGATGAGACTCAAGCCTGGGTGCCCTTAGGCATCCATGATAAGAAACAAGCAACTTCCCCCTTATACATCAAGGGTGGTACTAGCTGTGTACCATCCTTGGTGGAATCAGGAAGATGGTCATTCCAGCCCATTTCTGTAGGGCTTAATTCTCAGATCTCAGTTGAGAAAGGTTGAATGATCCTTCCCAGCTGGAGAAAGAGCCCTGTCCTTAGCTGGGTCTACCTAAGGCAAAAATCCTGGAGGCAAAAAGGCACTGGCCACCTCACAGCAGAGAGAGTTTATGGAAACCTAGTGTTTAGTGTAACACAAGTTGGAGTAATTTGGGGATTGACTCGACTGGAAAAATGGAATGGTTTCTCAGTGCAGTGGAGTTCACTTTGCACCCACACTGTCCCAAACTAATCTTATGGGCAATTTCCTCATTTCTTGATTCTCCTTTCTAAGAAGTGTCATTCATTACTTATAATTTGTGAATAATATATTATTTAATATAAATAAAAGTACCAAGAAACCAGTCACAAATTAACGACTTCCGTGCGTAATTGTCAAAGAGCACAAACATACTGCCAGTAAGAAAGGAAAGAATTGTTGAATCAAAAATAACAGAGAAAGAGCAAGTGGGCTGAGGTAGTAAGGATGGGGAAAAATGTAAAACATGCACATGAAATAAAAACGGGACGCTACTAGAAGCAGGAACGAGAGGCAACCTTGGGGCAGAGGACCCAGTCCAGAAGTTTATTCTTGTTGCCCTGGGCGCCGGCGCCACAGCAGGGTTAAACCTGAACTCTGGCGGCGCCAGGAGCTGGCCGACTGGTTTCCCCCCCGCCCCCCGTACCAGCCTGCTCCCAAAAGCCTTGGCCTTGCGGGAACCACCTACCCGCTGGCTGTTTCTCCCTATCGGACGGGGCCTTCCGCGTCATTGCTGGGACCCCAGAGCCTTGCCCGCCTAGAGCTGGTGCTAGAGAGTTAATGCAGCCCTGCCTCGGACCACACCTCACCTGCACAACTCCACCTGCCTGGACACTGGTTCTAGGTCCTCCCATAATCATCCTCCGGCCACAGAGGGGCTGTAAGTGGCACCCCGCCCGAGGAGAGAGGACCCCAGCCTAGGCTCACGTCATCCCCCTACCTTGTCCACTAAGGCCACTGGCAGCTAAGTCTGAAGGGGAACCCTTTAGGAAGGAACTTTTATTGAGCTTTTCTGAGGAAATTACATGTAAAAACTGAGTGAGCCGTTCAACTTCACATTCCAAGCCCTGTTGATATAAAATATGAGTTCTTGTGCAAGATGAGAAGAGGGGCTTTGTGGAGGGAGAAAAAACAAAATGCTCCCTCTTTACAGTAAAACACACACACACACACACACATATTGCCATGCATTCTCACTGAAAATACAATAAAATGTAATGAAAAAAATCACAAGTAACATCCCACAGAAAACAATAGATGTATTTCCCAAGCATTTTCTATGCTTGTTATACATCTATGTCTTTTTAATTGGTAACATCCTATATAATACCTTTGTGTGCTCTTTTAAAAAATATCACATCACGACTATTTTCCTACATTATTATAGTCTTTGAAGGATGATTTTTTTTAAATTGTTGCCTAACTACCCATCATATTGATGTGCTATGATTTATTTAACTGTTTAAACCCTGGACATTTGCTTCGTTTCTGATTCTCCACTGTTGTAGAACGCATCATGCTGAAGAATCTTGACAAAATTGATTATTCCATTAGAATAGCTTCCTAGAAAGTGAATTCCTGGGTTAAATTTATGAACTTGTAAAGGCTCCCCTGACACACTATTTAATTGTTTTCCAGAAAAATGGTGCTAATTTTCCTTCTTGCCATCAGTATGAGAGACACAACCCATCCACCCCACCACAAACAATAACAACTTTCTTCAGCGTTGAATTATATTTATTTAAATTTTTGTCAATTCTGGAGGAGAAGAAGCAATTCTCCTTGTAGTTTTAATTCGTAGTTCTTTGAGTTGAGAGGCTGTGTTTTTCATTTTATTGGTTATTTGTATTTCTTCCTTTGTGGTTGTCTGTTTTTATTTTTAGCCTTTTTTTTTTTTTTTTTTTTTTACTGAGGAGATGAGTTTTTCGGATTGCTAACTAAGACTGCTTTGTACAATAGGGATATTTACCTCTTCTCATGTTTGCTGCAAATATTTCTCCTAGTGTAACATTTGCTTTTTAAAATAAATTTATATTTTTTGAAGGACAGAAATCCAAAACTGTATGTATAATATAATCAGATATACCAGTCTTTTCCTTCACATTTCTTGTCTTCTAAGATTATATGCTTAACAAGTCTCTCCCATCTCAGGACTGATTAAATATTTACTTTGTTTTCTGGAGCTTGTTCGTGGTTTCTTCTTTTACATCTGACTCTTTAATCCACCTGGAATTTATTTTGGTGGCTGGTGAGAGGTGGGGTTCTAATTTGATTTTTCATCCAAGTATCCAATCTTCCCATTAACATTTATAGAATAATCTATTCCTTCCTAATTGGTTTTTTCCTCAAGTATTGGGTTCTCACATACTAGGATTTATTTCCGGAGTTTCCATTAGGTTTCATTGATCTGTCATTACTGATTTTTCAGTAATGCCACAGGGACTTAATTACCTTAGTTTTGTAACACATTTTAATATCTAGCGGAGAAAGTCCCCCTCAAAGGTCTTCTCTTTCAAAAGAAGTTAAGCTATTCTCTTTTATTTATTAAAACATCCTCAGGGGCTTCCTGGTGGCGCAGTGGTTGTCCCAAAAAAAAAAAAAAAAAAAAAATCCTTAGAATCAGTAGGTTTCCACCTTCAAATTTCTAATTTTGTTTGTGTTTTCTTTTTTTCTTGATTAGATTTATTAGAAATTGGTATCTTTTGGATTCACAAATTCTGTTTTTCTTTTTTTAAATTCATTAATTCCTGTCTTTGTTATAAAGCTAATTTGTTCTGAGGCTTGTTCTGTTCTTCTAATGAATTCATGCTTTTTATTTTAAATGAAAAATCTTAAGGATATTTTTCATCTGAGAACAACTTTGGTCACATCTGAGTTTTTGTTTGTTTGTTTGCGGTAGACGGGCCTCTCACCGCCGTGGCCTCTCCCGCCGCGGAGCACAGGCTCCGGACGCGCAGGCCCAGCGTCCATAGCTCACGGGCCCAGCCACTCCGCGGCATGTGGGATCCTCCCGGACCGGGGCACGAACCCGTGTCACCCGCACCGGCAGGCGGACTCCCAACCACTGCGCCACCAGGGAAGGGAAGCCCCTGAGTTTTAATATATAGGGTTGTTGTAATTTTTCAACTAGTCTTCAATGGTAGTTTTGAATAATTCTCTTTTGACCAAGTTGTAATTGAGGAGACTGCTTTAAAAGCTCCCCCCGCAAAAGTTTCCTTTTAATTGAAGTTTATGGCCTTGTTGTTAGAGAATACGCCTGAAAATTTTTTTCTGTTGTTTTGAAACGTGTGGCCAAGAAGTTGATCAATTTTTGTAAATGTCGATGGATGCTTAAAAAGAAAATGTATTATTTGTTTATAGGCTACAAAGTTCAAAATTTATCAATTAAAACATTAAAAACTCAGATCGTCTATCTCCTTATTTATTTTTGCATAAAAGTTCACAGTTTTCCTGTGTATAATATTTTTATCCATATTAAATGGTTCCTTTGGACCATTTAATGGTTTTGGCTTTGAATTCAACTTGGTTTAAAATGAGGATTTCTACTCAATTGCCCTTTGGTTTGTACTTAACTAATAAATCTTTGCTATTCACTTATTTTTCTGGGTTCTTCCGTTTTAGGTACCTCTTTTGTAAACAGCGTAAAATTAAATTTTGCTTTTAAATCCTATCTAAGTAAGGGACATTGTCTTCTAATTGGGAGGTAAATTCAATTATGTTGATTGTTATAAATTTTAAGTTTGGTTTCCTCTCATCTTGTTTCAGGCTTTCTGTTTTTAAATTCTTCCTTCTTGCTTCCTTTATTTTTCTGTCTCTGATGATGTTTGTGTGTCTCATCCAGGAATGTGGAAAATGCACATTCTCAAGGTAGGGAAAAGCAAGGCTCTCAGGCACGGGGTTTGGGGGTCCTGGGTCTGCTGACCCCTGGCTCCATGACCCAAGGCACATTGCGTTAACTGTAACCTCCCTGGGCCTCCATTACCTCACGTGTAGGATGGAGATAATCATAGTCCCTGTACCTCACAGAGCTGTGGTCTGGATTAAGTGAAATAACACCTGGCTGATGCTATCGTTATCATTATTATACTTATAAAATTCTACCTGTGGTTACCTTTAGCTTTAAAAAATGATTTAAACTATATTTCTCTAATTATTAAAATTGAGAGATAAGGCTTTAGAAATTCTCTTCTACTTAAGATGATGAATTTATCATGCTTTTACTAATCCTGCCTAGACAACTTCTCTCAACTTTTTAATCTGAGAGTTAGCAACCCTCTCATTATTATGGAATTATTATTTGGTTGCATACATTTACCCTTTCCAGAATCTACTTTTTCTTTGACATTAAAATTTCATTTTACAATCATGTTTAAATGTAGTCTGGATTTCATGTTTACCTGGTTTCAATACTGTCTACCTGTATTTCTTTCATATAGTTCCATTATTAAGATCTTAATCGTGATTCATCCCTTGGTCAACGGGCACACAAGCTCCCCAAAAGAGTGTAAGTTGTAACCTTCTGAGCCCACAAGACTCCAAGAATGACTTTTGTTCCTCTTGTTTCCTCATGTAAATGACACGAATGCCCTAATGTCTCCTGGAATTTAGGGTTCTGAGGAAAAGTCAGCTCTGTGTTGCTTATGTGCTTCTAGGATTGTTTAACCTTATGATTCAGAAAATTTTCCAGAAAAAAAATTATTTTTCCCCCTATTCTAAGCGGAAAACAGGAAACCTTTTGATCTGAATAATCTTAACCTCCCCACCACCCCCCTGGCAGGCCAATTCTGATAAAGTTTTCTTCATGTATGTCCTTGATTTTGCTTTTATCCAAATCATTCTGGTTTCTTCCTCCAAAATAACTCTAGAGCTAGGATTTAGCCTTGATTCTGCAGCTTCCAATTCTGTCCTATTCACCCTCTTCTCTCATCTCTTTGTTCTTGTCTTCTACATTTGGAGAGAACATTTGTTTGTCCTTCACATTCCGCATTTTAAAAAATTCAGTGCCCCAATGTGGATTTTCTTTTTGCTAAAACATTTTCATTTTCTGTGAACTCTAGGCTTATGTGAACCAGATACATTTTCGTTTCATATCTGCCCACTCTTCTCTATCATAGAGATCACATCTTCTCGTACCCTGTAAGGGATGCCCAAGAATTTTCAAATGTTGCTTTCTGTTCCTCATAATTAAATGTTATTCTGCATCTTCAGAATTATTTTCCTCTTAATGCTGCACATTTGCTTCAAGGCCTCCTGTATGACTCTCCTTCCCTCCCCTCCTCAGTCTCCCCCACCCACCCCCTGCCGGGAATTCATCTTTGAATTAGGAGTGATCTATCCAGACCTGGCACCAGGCAGCAGGATTGCCCTAGGCTGCTCCTCTGCCCAGCGGGGTGCTGATTTCCCCTTTCTCCAGCTAGAGGGCAGGGTTCCAGTTCTAGCAGGCTTCATCCAATGTGACAGGATACTTTCCTATCCTTACTAACTAGTCCTCTCATTCCCCAAACCAGTGGTTTGCATCCTCTAAAGTCATGGACTCCTGCTAGTAAAAAATTTTTGAGCGTGCACCCTCCCCCTGCTATATGTATATTTATTATAAATTGTCCACATGTATTACAGTCTACCTGCATATTAAGATTAGCACAGATTAATTTTCTTAGATAAAAATAAGTATGAATAGAAACTCTGATCATTTCTTCCCGTCATCCCAGTGGGTCACTGTGCATGTGTTACACGTTGGAGGTTGTGCCTCACATCAGAGGGCCGGTGGGAACCCACTGCTCTCAGAGCTCTTCCCGGCTCCGCCCAGCACACAAAGGCTCTACTTGGGCACCTGTGTCACCCCCGTGCTATGTGCTTCCTTCTGTAGACCTTCTCTCTGCTCCTCTCTTGGAGCTGAAGCCCCTGGCGGAGGTGGTAGGAGATTGTGGGAAGGAGACGGGGAGGAGGAGGGAACTGTTCTTGCTTCCAGCTTCCGGCCGGTGCAGACCTGGGTGTCTGGGACAGAAGCAGAAGAGACTGGAGGAAGGAAGCCTCTTTTTATCTTCCTTATGATGGGAGGAGTGGCTCTGTTTTAATGCGAGAAGGAATGGTCACTCATTGTTTTTCTCCAGTTCCAGCAGCCAGGTCTCCAGAATCCATTTTCTCACGAAAATGCCAATATACAGGCTTAGATGAAAGTTCACACCATCACCAAAGACCTGTTGATAGGCTGGAAGGCCTGAGATACTGACACAGCCTGTGAGCAGAACTTGGAGCCTCAGGAGAGAAGAGGCCAAAGGGATTCCAGTCACGAGGGTAGGAGGTCATTTACAAAACTTGGCTCTGGATCACAAGACTCGGCCCACTCTGTCAGTGTCATGGGAGGCCTTGTCGCTCCTCCCAGGGAGATAAACAGCCACATGTGAGCTGGCAGACTCCGTTCAGGGCGTGCCAGGAAAGCCCCCTTCCTGCCTCACTGCCTTTAGGCCTGGGGCCCCCAGTGGTCTCTCCACCAGCTCAGCTGCTTGGTGTGTGACAGCGTTTAATGAGGAGGTTCCTCGGATGGGCTCTGGGAGGCCTGTGGGAGGCGGGCACGTGGCCAGGAGAATCCCAGAGAATGGCGAGTGCCACACTGTCAGGCCTCAGAACCCATGATGTAATGTTTCACTGGGGTCCAAGGAAAACAAGCCTCCTGTTGACGCTGCCCTCCCAGCAACCAGGCGCTGCCCTCCCCATAGCAGGCTGTTCTGGGTAATTACTGCTTCCCTCTCCCTCCCTGGAAGGAGGAAATGTGAAAAACCTTTACTGTCACATAAAAGCCAACCCCAGATATGAGAAATGTCTTTCAAAATGAGTCTTGCTGAAGAGGGATTTCCATAGCAACTTCAGAAGTGTGTGTTCACAGCTAGAGATGCATCCGGGCTGATGAAACCCACCTGGAATGTGAACAAGCCCTGCTCTGGGCATCAGCAGAGTGGAGTTTTTCTAGAGCCTGTCATGCTGCTATGTGACCTTGGGTGAGTCCTTTACTCTCTCTGCTGTCTCAGGTGACAGAATTGTCATTGATCAGGCTGAGAGAGAAAAACGGCATTTTGCCCACATTGGACAGGGCAGGTCCTTCCACCCTGGTCTGAGGCTTCAGTCCTCCAAAGCATTGCCTGCCTCCAGTTTCTGTCTGGTCTCTGGTTGAATAATTCCTATCTCAGTCTCTGCCAATCTTGCTGATTATTTGACATTGGGGAAGGACAATGCTCATGTAAGCTTGATTCTAAAAGAAATTGCTTGGTCTTTTTAAAAGAAGCACTTTGCCTGATTAGGAAAGAATATACTTACTCATAAACGCTTCCACAGTTCCATAGGTCAGATTCCCGGGAAAGAGTCACTGGGACGCTGCGATTTGAGTGCGGGAGGCTTGTTGGGGCTGCTCTCAGGATCAACACCCATGGGGCCTGAGGGACATAGGACTGGGGAGAGGGAGGGGCTGAAGTGCCACGTGATCCCCCAGGAGCCCTGGAGCCAGGATGGCCCTGCAGAGCTGTGAGGTAAAGGGGCTGGGCCTTTCAACTCCTACACTGACAAGTCACTGGATGCTTGCTGCCCTGGGCAGGAGGCTTGATCTTAGCTGAGGCAGCTCCCTTCATCCAGGGCAATTCTGCCACAGCCGACAACCCCAGCTGAGGGAGTGAGAGCCTGGGCCGAGAGGGGGCCCCAGGGTGGCGTACCTCAGCATCCACTACGCTCGGGTATGTTTGAATTTAACGTGAAGGCAGCCCTGAAGACAGGGTGATAAAATGGTTAAACGCACAGACATCAGAGGCAGGCAAAACAGCAAGACTGGGATTTAAGTGTCAGTCTCAGTGGCTTTGAGACGCTCAGATCGGGAAAGTCACCAGGAGAGAGTCTGGGCCACAGTTTCCTTGTAAGTGCAGCATTCAGCCTGGGCTGGTGAGACAAACATGAAGTTCAGAGTCAGAAGCAAGTTCAAATTCTGGCTCCATATTTACTGGCTCTGTGACCTCGGGCTAGTTCCTTTACATCAGTTTCCTCTGCTCTAAAATGAGGACAATCACAGTGCTTCTACCACAGGGCTACTGGGAGGGCAAACGGAGATAACAGTGAAGTATCTCACACAGAACTGGCACAGGGTAAGCTCCCAAAAGACAGGGGCAATAACACCCCACGTGTTTTAATATATCTCATGTGAGATCTAAGCAGAAGCCTTTGGGTCAAAGGGCCTTTTCACAAGAGAAGGGGAAGCTTTAGGAGAACCTTTGATTTGCTCGTTGCTTCTCTGTGCCTTTGCCTTGGACTTCAGCTGGGCATGTCAGTCATCTCCGCAGACAGAGGCCCATGGTCTGATGGAGGCCAGGTCAACCCAGCCCCAGTGTGGAGGCCGTGGAGTGTCATTCAGTGCCAAAGAGCGTGCAACAGAGTACTTTGCGAACTACACACTTTGAAGCACGCTCATAATCCGATAAAAAATCATCACTCAGACTTCTGACAGGTTCAGTAAACAATGAAACTCACATGCTGGTACTTGTTCCATGTTTGCACATATGAAAAATGGGGTAATGATACACACCAAACAGGGTCGATCTGAGGACGTGGAAGATTTCAAACACCTTAAGGGGCTATGCAAATTCAATCATTATTGCTGTTAGAAGACTCAGCTTTGATCAATTACAAAGGAAAACAGGAAGAGCATAGGTCTACATATAGTAGGAATTGGTTTGTTCTAATTATAAAAAGGCAGTCACAAGATTCCCAAGAGCTATCAAGAGATCTCCGTATCACAGTGTACGCTTGACGTACGTTATCTATTTGACTCCAAAAACAAATCCTATAAAGTTGGTATTATTATCCCCAGCTTGCAGATGAGAAAACTGAGGCCCAGACTGGCACCATATTGCTCAGCTAAGGGAACTATGAGGAGTCTGGGGTTGGAACCCAAACATATGCTTTCTCCATTGCAGAAAGAGTGTCTGCTTACCAGAGAAGATTCATGAAGCCTGGTGAGGTATGGTCCTACTTAGAGCAGGTGTTATAATGTCAGCTGCTGAGTAATGACGGGGTTCTGAATACATGGGTATACGTGGGTCCTTCAGGCTTTGTATGTGAGAAATGTCTCCCAGCGTGGCACTGGCTCTCAGAGACTGACCCTGCCATGCGCAGGGGTCCCTGTCTGGCTGCAGCAGAATGGCCTCTTCATCTGACTGTGTGTCTGCTGGCCAAACATCTGAAAGAACTGTCTGCACACAGAACATTTCAAAACAGGTGGGAAATCAGGTTCAGTGAACCCCTGAGATATTGTTAGACTAACTCTCCTCCAGACTCCTTTTGCTTGTTTTATCTCTCCTGGGACACTGGTACATGGAAGATTTGACAATACAATTTTTTTTTTTTTTGGCGGTACGCGGACATCTCACTGTTGTGGCCTCTCCCGTTGCGAAGCACAGGCTCCAGACGCGCAGCCTCAGCGGCCATGGCTCACGGGCCCAGCCGCTCCGCGGCGTGTGGGATCTTCCCAGACCGGGGCACAAACCCGTGTCCCCTGCATCGGCAGGCGGACTCCCAACCACTGCGCCACCAGGGAAGCCCTGACAATACAATTTTATATGATAATGAATGAAGGGTGATCTGAGTAAATTACACAGGACGCTTGACCAGGCCTCTCAGCATACTAAAAATAACCTCTCTCAAGTAAATGTATATCTACCTTCTATCTCAAATGATCCTCACTTTAAAATGAAGACACGGAGGCCCAGAGAGGTGAGGTGACTTGCTCAAGGTCTCACGGCTACTTAGGGGCAGAATCCAGGTTTTTTAACCTCAGTGTTCAGACTCCACATATGAAATCAGAGAAAATGAATATCCAGGACAAGCTTGAAAGGGAGAGGAGTCAGTAAGGGCAGCTTGGGGATGGCGGTGGAAGCGGGTAGCCACAGACCTACACTTGAGCCTTGATGATGGCAGTTCTGAGGGGCTGGCATGATGCCCTAGAGCCCCAGATCTATATTAGGCCATATCCCCCTTCTCTCCTACTAGCCACCAGCCTCCCAAAACAATGTTTCCCAAAGTATGTTCCATCAGTGAGGTGCTTCTCAAACTTTAAGGTGCATACAAGTCACCAGTGAACTTGTTAAAATGCAAATTCTATTCAGTAGTTCCAGGATGAGGCCTGAGATTCTGCAATCTAACAAGTTACCAGTGATGCTGATACTGCTGGTCTGTGGACCAAATTTTTGAGTAGTGAGGCATCCATAGTGATGTACAATGAAAAGCGTTGGTGGGTGAATACTCTTGAGGAAATCTGGACTAAACAAAATTAAACCAGTTTCATTACTGCAGGACTTCTCAGAGCCTTTAAAATGCTAGCGAACATCCTTAATCTCCAAGAGGGAGAGATAATGCAGAAATTGCAAAGTGTTATATGTGAGAAAAGGGTAATGATATAACCAGAACACTTTGAGATATACTGGTTTACAAAGAACAGGAAATGAGGATTATATATGCATGTTTCCCAGCTTACCTTGGTTCCAATGTTTCAATGTTGCAGCTCATATTCAGCCCCAACCCGGTCCTCTCCTCTCCCATTTTCTCCTGAGGTGTCTGGGTACATGCCTGTTTCTTCCATCAGACCACATACATCCGGGCCCTCCCGCTCCTCCTCCCTTCCCCCATCCCAACATGGGCTGTGTGCTCAGAGGCCCCGGTCGAGTGGAGAACCCGACCCGCTGGAATACCTTTCGCAGACGCGGACGGTCCAGGCAGCGATGATCCACAGTGAGATGCTGAACACGAGGAGCACGGTGCCGGGGCAGATGGTCATGAGGGTCTTCATGACAAAGCGTGTGTTGAAGTTGATCTTGTTGAGGGCCCCGATGCTGCGGGAAGAGGCGTCCGTGAAGAGCTTGCTGTGCAGTAGCATGACGCGGGCGATCAGGTACAGGCGCAGGAACATCGGGATGGACAGGATGATGTCCACGTCGGCCTCCGCCCGCGAGGGTGTGTAGGAGAAGGCCAGACGCGCCGTCCAGAAGAACTTGTACTCGCCAGGAATGGGGTGGATGGCGCACACCAGCATCTCCAGGCTGATGTAGAGGATGCGCTCGTAGGTCATGGCTATCCGCCAGTCGTCCGCACCATTGTCGATCACGAAGAGCTGTGGGAGCAGAGAGCCTGTTAGCACAGCCAGGATGGAACCACACAGCGGGGGCGAGGGAGGATCCGGCGGCTGATCCGCCTCAGGGCCCTCTTTTGGAGGCCTCGCCTGGGTGAAGAGAGCCCTGGACAGGGAGTCAGGAGACCTGGCTAAGACATGTCAATCTCTGGGCCTCCATTTCTGTAAATTGCTTCCCAAGATTCCTCCCAGCTCCAAGGAGCCCCTAAACTGGTTGTTTCATGACTAGGAAGATGAATAGCTCACTTGTATTGAACACAGGTCCCTGGGTCCCTGCCAGGCCCTGAGCTGAGCCCTGAGGGGGATGCGGAGATGAGAAAGCTATGTTTCCTGAGTGAACTCATAGGGCTGGCACAGACTCCTCCTCCCACTGGGAGAAAAGTGCCTGCTCGCAGCACTTTGCTCTCTGTTGGTGGTGGGGTGTTAGTGGTGTGGGCCCTGGAGCCAGACTGCCTGGGTCTGGATCCTGATCCCAACACTAACTAGCTCTGTGACCTTCAGCAAGTTATGGAGCCTCTCTGTGCCTCAGTTTCCTCATCTGGGGACAATGATAATAATACCTGCTGCATAGTGGTCGCTATGTGGCTGCAACGGATCAGTACGTACGAAGTGCAGAGAATCCTGTCTAGCACCCAGCTCTGTAAGTATTAGCTATTGTTATTTTTAGCGTTATTAATCCATGGGGTCTCTTTCTGTTAATGAGGGTTGGGCTCAGTGATGTCTAAGCTCCCTTCCAGTCCTAACCTTCCTTCCACGAAGACGAGGCTCCCACTGTTGCACCAGAAGGCCTGGCAAAGCAGCTGAAACAAGCCTTCACTGAGCACCTGCTATGTGCCCAGCCTGGGCTCAGTGCTGGGTTCATATACTGGGAAGGCCCAGGCTTGTTCTCAAGGAGGTCCCACGGTGGGGGGTCTCCCACACCCAATGACTGTGAAGGGGGCCTCACGTTCTTCCCCTCCATGGCCCCAGTCTCCACATCTGTGAAATGCGAGGCCTCTGAGGCCCGCCTTGGACATGTGAAGGTTCTGATTCTTAGAAGGAGAGGCCTGTGCTGGTCATGGGGGCCTCCTGGACAGGTACGCGCCTCACTTATGAGAGGCGATGGAAGCATTTATCCTCATAATAATCCTGGGAAGGATTCATGTCCAGAAGGAAATTAGGCTGCATTAGAAAGAAATTAATGTTGGGGCCAGGGTTGGGCGGAAGAAGTTTGATTTAACCTGGAAATAAACCTTCAGCAATGGAGGGAGTAACAGAGAGTTTGGGTCAGCATGGATTGGGCGTGCTGGTTGAAGGCTGAGCTAAGCCTTGCTTGCCCTCACACTTCACCCCACTTCACAGGGGGTTTAGGAACGGAGAGGCTCTTTACTCTGTGTGTCCCGCTGTTTCCTCTGCAGTTTGGGCCAAAGGAACATTCTGCTGTGTTTTGAATTTAGTCACCAAGCACCCTTCTCTTCTCCCTCCTTCACTGCCTGCCCTCCAGGCCACCATGCCCACAACCAAGGACCCGGGGGAGAAAACCGTGGCACCCATGTCTGGAGCCTCTGAGGGTAAAAAGGGCCCATCAAGGGATCTGTGTGGGGGGACTTCCCTGGTGGTCCAGTGGTTAAGACTTCGCCATCCAATGCAGTGGGTGCGGGTTCGATCCCTGGTCGGGGAGCTAAGATCCCATGTGCCTCGTGGCCAAAAAACCAAAACATAAAACAGAAGTAATACTGTAACAAATTCATTAGACTTTAAAAATGGTCCACATCAAAAAAAATCTTTAAAAAAAAAAAAGGATCTGTGTCATGTCTGAGACAAATTCAAGGTGAACAATCGAGTCACATGACTTGAACAGGGGTCTCCTGCTTGCCTTGCTTTTAGGGTGTGCCTGTGATATTTGTCTGCCTCACGGAGCAAGTGCCAGGCAACTCAGTGGGCTGCCCAGAGGCAAGGGCAGCTACAGAAGTGCACAGGGAGGGGAGGCAGCCTGTGAGAGCACCTCTCTCACCTTTCTGGACCACAGTTTCCTCTTCCTCCTGCCCTGGGACCTCACACAGCTATCATGGGGAGTAAGGGAGATAATGGGTATGAAGGGCTTCATAAACTACAAAAGATCATTCACTCATTCATTCATTCAACAAACATATGTTGGAGGCCCTCTATTTGCCAGAGAGCTGGGCATTCAGGGTTCAATGAAACAGCTCTGAGCATGGCCCCCTGGGATGGAGATCATGGAGGGGAACTAGAAGGCTCTATGGGAGCAAGTGACTGAGGGGCCGACCTCTGGCCAGGCAGCTGTAATTAGTAAGGTGTGCTCTCTGAACAGGAGAGGGTAGCCAGCACAACACCAGCGGAGACTCCCCCTCCCTCCTTCCCCAGCGCAGCTGAGCCGGGGGGTTTTCCACACACAGGTTTCCACCATCAATTAGAGGGACCTAGAGGCTGCTCAAAGGGTTTCCTCTGCTTGTAACTGCTGCCAACAGGCCGAGCCATGGCAACGCGACTGCCTGGCCAGACTCTTCAAATACAAAATGAAAACCATCCACCCTATAAGAAAGAACTGCATCAGGTTGCTATAGCAACCGGGATCATTCTGGGCAGGAACTGAAGTAAAGAGTCACAGGTTCCTTGGATTTCCTGATGGAGAATGAGATTGTATACCAACCAAGTTAAAGGTGAGGCACGTCGGCAGTTCTGCCCAGCTTGACAGGAGGGTGCTGGCCCCAGGGTGGTGTCCCCACCTGCCTCCCAGGTGCCCCGCTTCTGTTTCAGTTTCCTGGTGCAAGCCTTGGGGTGGGGGGACGACATGGGTAGTGGAGTTGGAGGCTGATGAGCTAGACTGAAGTCTCACATCCAGATACTAGCTGTGTGATCTTAGGCAGGTCACACCACTTCTCTGAGCCTATTTCTACATCTCTATCATCAGACTATTAACCTTGACCCTGTCCATCGCACGGGATTAGCATTAGGGTCCAATAATACAGATAAGAGGGAATGTGCTTTACCAACTACAGTTGGACCTCCATATCCATGGCTGAAGAACTGTGGATCCGGAGGGCTGAGGGTCCTACACCATTTTATATAAGGGACTTGGGCATCCTCAGATTTTGGTATCCACAGGGTTTCCTGGAACCAACCCCTGTGGATACCAAGGGATGACTATACTCTTAAAATGTGAGGGATTATTAATCCGGCTGGCCTGGGAGGCACTCATAAATAGTATGTATGGGGGCCAGCAGGGAGATATTTCAGGTTGCAGATTGAGAGCCTCTGCTAGACAGGGCTCCAGTGCAGGGATTTGTGGATCAGCAGGGTGGGCAATATGGCCCAGAAGATTCCATTGCTGTCCCATATGAGGACGCCCTTGTGCTTGCTCCCATCTGACCCCTAGAACCACAGTTCTCCAAGTGTAGCCTCACTCCGACTTAGGCAGATAACAGTACCCCACCCTGCCATGTCCTCACTCAGCATCCTGTTCATTCCTTACAAATCACAAATTTCAGTTACGTATTTATTCATGTTTGCTTGGTTTTTGCCTGTCTCCCCCACCCCAGAGCAGTGGTTCTTGACCTGTCTGCACATCAGAATCACTTGGAGAACTTGTTTAAAAATACCCACACTTGGACCCCACACCAAGCCAGTCTGAACCTCTGGGCATGAGGCCCTGGCATTGGGATTTTTCTTAAGCTTCCTTGGGTAAGCCTAAAATGTAACCTGGATGAGACCCACCAGTCACAGCCGGACTGCCAAAGGGACAGGGCCGTATCCACCTTGTTCCCTGTGGTATCTCCAGTGCCAGCCCAGATCTTAGCATATATAGGTGTTGGGTAAATTCTTGCGTAGTGAATCAATAACTACTGCTTACTGTGTGACCCTGGATGACTAAACTCCCATCTCTTGGGCTCAGTTTCCTCCTCTGAGGAATGAGGGGATAGACTGGATGATCCCCGAGGTACCTTCTGCTCTGAAGA
Source organism: Neophocaena asiaeorientalis asiaeorientalis (assembly GCF_003031525.2). Classification (NCBI taxonomy): domain Eukaryota; kingdom Metazoa; phylum Chordata; class Mammalia; order Artiodactyla; family Phocoenidae; genus Neophocaena; species Neophocaena asiaeorientalis. Next base: position 2,080,904 of record NW_020173668.1, on the reverse strand, counting down.
GCCCTTATTCCATGGTCCTATGCAGACCTCGTGTGTGGTCTCGGGGCACATGAGCTCCCAGGGGACAGGACCCACGCCTGGCTCATCTCACCTCTCCCCAAGGCCTGAGATGGTCCTGGTACACAGTGGGCAGTCAATAGAATTTTAGTGAGTAAAGGGGTGGGTAGGTGGATGACTGTGTCATGTGAAGAAAAGGACAGGTGGCCCGTGGCCCTTGTTAACCACCCAGAATGGAAACTCCCGTAGAAAACTCATTGCTAAGCCTGTGAGTAATGAAGTACCTGACGATTTATCTTATGCCATGGGAAGGGCATCCTCCTATTCCCAGGGGGTGGCCCAATCTGGAATAAAGGGTCACAGGTGATCTCCAAGCCTTAGAGAGTGCTGGAGAAGTGCTGGAGCACTGCTGGACCAGAGTGGGGAGGGTGGCAAAGGACTGTCCTTCCCTCCATTTGGGTCTCAGCCACCCAGGCCTGGTTCTAGAGCAGCCTGACTGGTCACCCTGATGAATTTTGGAAGAGTGCTGAGGTGATATGGAAGGCATCTGGCATGGGGCAGGGGGTGCCAGAGGGCCCGCGGGGGTTCGGGGGGTGGGGTCCGCTCTGAGCTGTCACAGAGTAGAAGCCTCAGAGGCCGGGGGCTGATAAACATGTTTCCTTCTGACCTGGCCTGGGTTTCCCCTGAGTGAGGAAGGAAAGCCACGATCTCCAAACTGCTGTGTCTTTCTGCCTCCTTAGCCTCACACGGTGATGCCACTCATTTGGGGTATGGCCGGCCTGAAGATGGAATGCTTTGGTGCCAGGGCCTGTGGTCACCTGCAAGTCCCACTCTTACCCCCAGATAGTGTCCTGAACAGAGCTGGCTCCAGACCTGATCCGCTGCCACTTAACTGGTTCTAAGAGCCTGTGGGATTTTCAGCCTGTTGGTATAATTCCAAGAGCTTTGGGAGGGAGATTTTATGTGAGAGAGCAGTTCCAAACTTGCCTTCAAGGAGCTTGTAATTAGAAAGAAAGGAGAACCAACTCAGTCAATTCAACTCAACTCAATTCAATAAAAGAATTAGTAAGAACCAACTAATACTTGAAATTTGCTAAGAGAGCTGATCATAAGTGTTCTCAAAAAAAAAAGGTAACGATGAGGGGGTAGATGTGTTAATTAACTTGACTGTGGTAATCATTTCACAATGTATACGTATATCAAATCAACACATTGTACACTATACAATTTTATCAATTATACCTCAATGAAAAAGAACCAACTAGGTGCGAACACTGTGGTGATATAAATATGAATCAGACACATGTCCCATGAATCAGCTCACAATCTCAAGGAGCTCTAGCATAAGAGAGGCATGATAAGGGCCCATCATGGAAAACTTCTTGGGCAAGATAGGGATTCAGTAGTGCTTGGAAGGCCTGTATCAGACAAAGCTGGTGTGGTACTACCAAAATGCCACCAATTCCTCCCGTCCCGTTTGTTTCTTTCTTCACATGTGACTTTGCTTCTCCTCCCAGCAAGAGGTACATACAGTCCATTTCTCAAGAGGTACAGTCCATTTCTCACTTGAATCTGAACCTGGCCGTGTGCCTTCCTTTGGCCAAAGGGACATTAGATAATGTGATGTAGCTGAGGTTTGTAGAATGTCAGTGTGATGGGGCTTGCTGTAGACACATGGCCCCATTTTCCCCGTCACCCCAGCCTACAGCCAGCACCAGCTGCCAAGCACGCAAGTGAGGTCATCCTTGATCAGCTGCATGACAGAAGCTCACCCCAGGTGAGACAGCAGAGAACTACCAAGCTGAGCCCTGCCCTGACTGCTGACCCACACAATCGTGAGCTAAATGATTATTGTTTTAAGTCATTAATTTTGGGGGTGCTTTGTCATGCAACAAAACTAATACATAAACAAATCTAATTCACGCGTTTACTTAGCACACATATTAGAAGTTGGGTGATTTGCCTGCCATGCCCAACACTTCTCTTTTAACTTCTCATGCCACAGCCCCTAGAAGGAACTTCCACCCATACCCTGCCACCCCACATAGTTAATCAGACAGGGCTGGCCAGGCTATCTCAAGTAACTGGGTAACTGGATGAAGAGGGGATCACGATCAAGGGCCATGCCAGCTTCCCCCTGCCCTGCCCCACCCAGTGGACACATCATTTCATATAGCAAAGAATAACGCAAAGCATTTAAAAAATTATTTTGCAAGCAGCTGAGTTATTTTGCATGCAATGTGTTTCTCACAGGCGAGGAAGTCAGCTGGTAGACTGAATCAAGGAGTGAAGGCAAAACAGAATTTATCGGGTGTAAAGAAGAAAAACTGCAGGGACTCTGGGAACAGTGAATCTTGTTGGCAAACTTGGGGGGGTTAATTGATCAGCTGGCAGCTAGCAAAAAGGTCAGTGTGGGCATTCCATCCTTGAGTGGCCAATTAGAGGTATCAAAGAAAACAGTTCAGTTATTTATGGGTTCTCCAGGAACACCTGAATTTTAGCTGTGGCACATGGGTGTGTAACAGGCTCCCTCTCTGTAAAGTCTGCTGGGCTCTTCCATCTGTACCAGTCAGACCAGGTCTGCACGTTTCCCACACTGGAGTTTCTCACAGAGTAATCATGTGGTTCACCAGCTCATTATGGGGGCCAACTCTGAAGGGCCATCTGGTCACCCCAGGACAGGTCATTTCATATGCAGTCACTGGAGCCCACCATGCGTTAGCTGCAGGACTGGAAACAGGCTGTCTCGACAGGGAGGTAAGGAGAATGTCCCAGAGCCCCTAGTGTCAACCTGACAGAGCACCGAGCACCAGGAAACCTGCCCTTCTTTTTTTCCCCTTTAGTGTAAATACATTTGGAGTTGATTCATTGGATTTGCTAGTTTCCCCCTTCTATTTTGAAAGACTTGAGGCCTTTTCAATTCTTTATTTAAGCAATATCTTTCCTTAAAATGTTCTCAGCTATTAGGGGAGATCCTGCTTAGACGTTTTCTGACCCATCCGAAAAACTTTCATTCTTGAGCAACTATGAATTTTTTTTAATTAAAGCAGAGAAAATGTAAAAGGCCCTTGTGTTCTCTACTGTTCTCTCTCTGTGAGAGAAAAAAATCCAGGGAAAATTTCCATGATTAGAAAAATATATATGCAGAAAAAAAGCAAGAGAAAAAAATGAAAGATATTCTTAAAATCCAGTAATAATATATATGTACTTTTCCCCCAAACTCCCTGGAACATATATTCTGCATGTACACCATTACTATGGGGGTTTCCATGGAAACAACATCAAAAGTCCCGTAATACCTAATTAGGTTTCCCCAAGGACAAGAGCTGATTGCCAGTGATGAAACAAATGTCTGGGTTTGCAGTAATGGTTAACATAAAATTTCCAGTCAGCAAATGCTCCTTGGATATAGCTGAAGAAAGGGAGGAAGGAAAAGAAGGGAAGATAGAAGAGAGGTCAACAAGTAAGGGGGCTGTCAGAAAAGTCTATCATTCTACAACCAACAAGACTCTCAGAGGGTTGGAGTCCATGCTAGCCAGCTCTGAGTCCTTCTAAGAAGAAATCCTCCCCTTCTGAAACTGCTATGACTTACTGGGCCATGTGTAATGTTCTTTGGTGGCTCTTTGGCCTGGTCAGGGTTCTCCTGAGTGCCCCTAGCAGAGTTCGTGTGTGGTCTCCTGCAGTGGGCATGAGAACCCACGGGACCCTTGAGCCTGAAATTTGTTCGGGACTGCCAGAGACCAGTGGTGACCAAAAGCCCTTTCTTGTCCCCAGTTTGTAGAGAGTAAAAGCCAAGTTACAGCATTTGAGGAAGCCAGTATTTTTCACGCACATAACAAGAATTGTTAACAAGAATGGTGCCTGACCACGGCACCACTGGGGATAGAGTGCTCTGCCACTATCATCTGTGCATGGGCAAGTCCCTTTCCCTCTCTGGTCCTCAGATTCTTCATCTGTAACATGAAGGGTTGGATCCAATTTGTGGTTTTCCATTTTCCCCTAGCTGTGGAGCTGTTTCTTCTAGTGAGATTTCTCATTAAAGCCCAATATAGGAATCAGATAAACTCAGAGCTCTTCTGGTTGAAAGGGTAGAAAAGAGCATTCAAAGGCCAGTCATGAGAAGGCAGACAGCAGAAGCAAGAAGAACTACAATCCTGCAGACTGTGGAACAAAAACCACATTCACAGATATATAGACAATATGAAAAGGCAGAGGGCTATGTACAAGATGAAGGAAAAAGATAAACCCCCAGAAAAACAACTAAATGAAGTAGAGATAGGCAACCTTCCAGAAAAAGAATTCAGAATAATGATAGTGAAGCTGACCAGGACCTCGGAAAAAGAATGGAGGCAAAGATCAAGAAGATCTTTGAAATGTTTAACAGAGACCTAGAAGAATTAAAGAACAAACAAACAGAGATGAACAATACAATAACTGAAATGAAAACTACACTAGAAGGAATCAATAGCAGCATAACTGAGGCAGAAGAACGGATAAGTCACCTGGAAGACAGAATGGTGGAATTCATTTCTGCAGAACAGAATAAAAAAAATAGAATGAAAAGAAATGCATACAGCATAAGAGACCTCTGGGACAACATTGAATGCAACAACAATTTCATTATAGGGGTCCCAGAAGGAGAAGAGAGAGAGAAAGGACCCAAGAAAATATTTGAAGAGATTATAGTAGAAAACTTCCCTAACATGGGAAAGGAAATAGCCACCCAAGTCCAGGAAGCACAGAGAGTTCCAGGCAGGATAAATCCAAGGAGAAACATGCCAAGACACATAGTAATCAAACTGTCAAAAATTAAAGACAAAGAAGAATTATTGAAAGCAACAAGGGAAAAATGACAAATAACATACAAGGGAACTCCCATAAGGTTAACAGCTGATTTCTCAGCTGAAACTCTACAGCCAGAAGGGAGTGGCATGTTATATTTAAAGTGATGAAAGGGAAAAACCTACAACCAAGATTACTCTACCCAGCAAGGATCTCATTCAGATTCGACGGAGAAATCAAAAGCTTTACAGACAAGCAAAACCTAAGACAATTCAGCACCACCAAACCAGCTCTACAACAAACGCCAGTGGAACTTCTCTAAGTGGGAAACACAAGAGAAGTAAAGGACCTACAAAAACAAGCCCATAACAATTAAGAAAATGGTAATAGAACATACATATCAATAATTACCTTAAACACGAATGGATTAAATGCTCCAACCAAAAGACACAGGCTTGCTGAATGAATACAAAAACAAGACCCATATTTATGCTGTCTACAAGAGACCCACTTCAGTCCTAGGGACACATACAGACTGAAAGTGAGGGGATGGAAAAAGATATTCCATGCAAATGGAAATCAAAAGAAAGCTGGAGTAGCAATACTCATATCAGATAAAATAGACTTTAAAATAAAGAATGTTACAAGAGACAAGGAAGGACACTACATAATGATCAAGGGATCAATCCAAGAAGAAGATATAACAATTATAAATATATATGCACCCAACATAGGAGCACCTAAATACATAAGGCAACTGCTAACAGATATAAAAGAGGAAATAGACAGTAACACAATAATAGTGGGGAACTTTAACACCTCACTTACACCAATGGACAGATCACCCAGACAGAAAATTAAAAAGGAAACACAAGCTTTAAATGACACAATAAACCAGATAGATTTAATTGATATTTATAGGACATTCCATCCAGAAACAGCAGATTACACTTTCTTCTCAAGTGCTCATGGAACATTCTCCAGGATAGATCACATCTTGGGTCACAAATCAAGCCTCAGTATATTTAAGAAAACTGAAATCATATCAAGCATCTTTTCTGACCACAACGCTGTAAGATTAGAAGTCAATTACATGGAAAAAAATGAAAAAAACACAAACACATGGAAGCTAAACAATACGTTACTAAATAACCAAGAGATCACTGAAGAAATCAAAGAGGAAATCAGAAAATACCTAGAAACAAATGACAAGAAAAACACAACGATCCAAAACCTATGGGATGCAGCAAATGCAGTTCTAAGAGGGAAGTTTATAGCAATAGAGCTACCTCAAGAAACAAGAAAAATCTCAAATAAACAATCTAACCTTACACCTAAAGGAACAAGAGAAAGAAGAACAAACAAAACCTGAAGTTTGCAGAAGGAAAGAAATCATAAAGATCAGAGCAGAAATAAATGAAATAGAAACAAAGAAAACAATAGCAAAGATCAATAAAACTAAAAGCTGGTTCTTTGAGAAGATAAACAAAATTGATAAACCATTAGCCAGACTCATCAAGAAAACAAGGGAGAGGACTCAAATCAATAAAATTAGAAATGAAAAAGGAGAAGTTACAACAGACACCACATAAAGCAAAGCTTCCTAAGAGACTATTACAAGCAACTCTATACCAATAAAATGGACAACTTGGAAGAAACGGACAAATTCTTAGAAAGGTATAACCTTCCAAGACTGAACCAGGAAGAAATAGAAAATATGAACTGACAAATCACAAGCAATGAAATTGAAACTGTGATTAAAAATCTTCCAACAAACAAAAGTGCAGGACCAGATGGTTTCACAAGTGAATTCTATCAAACATTTAGAGAAGAGCTAACACCCATCCTTCCCAAATGCTTCCATAAAAGTGCACAGGAAGGAACACTCCCAAACTCATTCTATGAGGCCACCATCACCATGATACCAAAACCAAAGATAATACCAAATAAGAAAATTACAGACCAATATCACTGATGAATATAGATGCAAAAATCCTCAACAAAATACTAGCAAACAGAATACAAAAACAAATTAAAAGGATCATACACCATGATCAAGTGGGATTTATCCCAGGGATGCAAGGATTCTTCAATATATGCAAATTAATCAATGTGATACACCATATTAATAAATTGAAGAAGAAAAACCATATGATCATCTCTATAGATGCAGAAAAAGCTTTTGACAAAATTCAACACCAATTTATGATAAAAACTCTACAGAAAGTGGCCACAGAAGGAACCTACCTCAACATAATAAAGGCCATATATGACAAACCCACAGCAAACATTCTCAATGGTGAAAAACTGAAAGCATTACCTCTAAGAACAGGAACAAGGATGTTCACTCTTGCCACTATTATTCAACATAGTTTTGGAAGTCCTAGCCATGGCAATCAGAGAAGAAAAAGAAATAAAAGGAATACAAATTGGAAAAGAAGAAGTAAAACTGTCACTGTTTGCAGATGATGTGATACTATACACAGAGAATCCTAAGGATGCCACCAGAAAACTACTAGAGTTAATCAATTAATTTGGTAAAGCTGCAGGATATAAAATTAATGCACAGGGCTTCCCTGGTGGTGCAGTGGTTGAGAGTCCGCCTGCCAATGCAGGGGACACAGGTTCGTGCCCTGGTCCAGGAAGATCTCACATGCCGCGGAGGAGCTGAGCCCGTGAGCCATGGCCGCTGAGCATGTGTGTCCGGAGGCTGTGCTCTGCAACAGGAGAGGCCACAACAGTGAGAGGCCTGTGTACCGCAAAAAAAAAAAAAAAAAAAAAAAAAATTTATGCACAGAAATCTCTTGCATTCCTAAACACTAATGATGACAAATCTGAAAGAGAAATAATGGAAACACTCACATTTACCACTGCAACAAAAAGAATAAAACACCTAGGAATAAACCTACCTAGGGAGAAAAAAGACCTGGATGCAGAAAACTATAAGACACTGATGAAAGAAACTAAAGATGATATAAACAGATGGAGAGATATACCATGTTCTTAGATTGGATGAATCAACATTGTGAAAATGACTATACTACCCAAAGCAATCTACAGATTCAGTGTAATCCCTATCAAGTTACCAATGGCATTTTTTACAGAACTAGAACAAAAAAATCTTAAAATTTATATGGAGACACAAAAGACCCCGAATAGCCAAAGCAGTCTTGAGGGGAAAAAGACGGAGCTGGAGGGCTTCCCTGGTGGTGCAGTGGTTAAGAATCC
>NW_020173668.1:2041371-2072878 GCF_003031525.2 Neophocaena asiaeorientalis asiaeorientalis | reverse complement strand
TTGTTTATCTTCTCAAAGAACCAGCTTTTAGTTTTATTGATCTTTGCTACTGTTTCCTTCATTTCTTTTTCATTTATTTCTGATCTTATGTTTATAATTTCTTTCCTTCTGCCAACTTTGGGTTTTTTTTGTTCTTCTTTCTCTAATTGCATTAGGTGTAAGGTTAGGTTGTTTATTCGAGATGTTTCTTGAGGTAGGATTGTACTGCTATAAACTTCTCTCTTAGAACTGCTTTTGCTGCATCCTACAGGTTTTGGGTCATCGTGTTTTCATTGTCATTTGTTTCTAGGTATTTTTTGATTTCCTCTTTGATTTCTTCAGTGATCTCTTGGTTATTTAGTAGTATATTGTTTAGCCTCCATGTGTTTGTATTTTTTTCAGATTTTTTCCTGTAATTGATATCTAGTCTCCTAGCATTGTGGTAGGAAAAGATACTTGATACAATTAAATTTTTAAAAAATTTACCAAGGGTGGATTTGTGACCCAAGATACCATCTATCCTGGAGAATGTTCCATGAGCACTTGAGAAGAAATTGTTTTCTGTTGTTTTTGGATGGAATGTCCTATAAATATCAGTAAGTCCATCTTGTTTAATGTATCGTTTAAAGTCCATATGCAGGCCTCTCACTGTTGTGGCCTCTCCCATTGCGGAGCACAGGCTCTGGACGCGCAGGCTCAGTGGCCATGGCTCACGGGCCCTGCCGCTCTGCGGCATGTGGGATCTTCCCAGACTGGGACATGAATCCGTGTCCCCTGCATCGGCAGGCAGACTCTCAACCACTGCACCACCAGGGAAGCCCCTCTCTTAGCTTTTGTCTGTAAAGGTTTTAATTTCTCTTTCGAATCTGAATGAGATCCTTGCTGGGTAGAGTAATCTTGGTTGTAGGTTTTTCCCTTTCACCAATTTAAATATGTCTTGCCACTCCCTTCTGGCTTGCAGAGTTTCTGCTGAAAGATCAGCTGCTAACCTTATGGGGATTCCCTTGTATGTTATTTTTCCCTTGCTGATTTTAATATTTTTTCTTTGTATTTAATTTTTGATAGTTTGATTAATATGTGTCTTGGCATGTTTCCCCTTGATTTATCCTGTATGGGACTCGCTGATCTTCCTGGACTTGACTATTTCCTTTCCCATATTAGGGAAGTTTTCAACTATAATCTCTTCAAATATTTTCTCAGTCCCTTTCTTTTTCTTTTCTTCTTCTGGGACCCCTATAATTCCAATGTTGGTGCATTTAATGTTGTCCCAAACGTCTCTAAGACTGTCCTCAATTTTTTTCATTCTTTTTTCTTTATTCTGCTCTGCAGTAGTTATTTCCACTATTTTATCTTCCAGGTCACTTATCCGTTCTTCTGCCTCAGTTATTCTGCTATTGATTCCTTCTAGAGAATTTTTAATTTCATTTATTGTGTTGTTCATCATTGTTTATTTGCTCTTTAGTTCTTCTAGGTCCTTGTTAAACGTTTCTTGTATTTTCTCCATTCTGTTTCCAAGATTTTGGATCATCTTTACTATCATTACTCTGAATTCTTTTTCAGGTAGACTGCCTATTTCCTATTCATTTGTTTGGTCTGGTGGGTTTTTACCTTGCTCCTTCATTTGCTCTGTGTTTCTCTGTCTTCTCATTTTGCTTCACTTACTGTGTTTGGGGTCTCTTGTGTTTGGGGCCTCCTTTTCGCAGCCTGCAGGTTCGTAGTTCCTGTTGTTTTTGGTGTCTGCCCCCAGTGGCTAAGGTTGGTTCAGTGGGTTGTGTAGGCTTCCTGGTGGAGGGGACCAGTGCCTGTGTTATGATGGATGAGGCTGAATTTTGTCTTTCTGGTGGGCAGGACTGTGTCCGGTGGGTGGGCAGGACTGTGTCCGGTGGGGTCTGTGACCTTATTATGATTTTAGGCAGCCTCTCTGCTAATGGGTGCAGTTGTGCTCCTGTCTTGCTAGTTGTTTGGCACAGGGTGTCCAGCACTGTAGCTTGCTGGTTGTTGAGTGGATCTGGGTCTTAGTGTTGAGATGGAGCTCTCTGGGAGAGCTTTCGCTGTTTGATATTATGTGCAGCCTATATATATATCTTTTGGGAAGTCTGAGGTCTTCTGCCAGTGTTCAGTAGGTGTTCTGTAGGAGTTGTTCCACATGTAGATGTATTTCTGATGTATTTGTGGGGAGGAAGGTGATCTCCACCATCTTACTCCTCCGCCATCTTGAAGGTCTCTCGGCCCTGCATTCTATATGCCTTTCACCTGCCAGTCCACCAAGCAGAACCCTCTATGTTGGGGACTAGCCAGTTTGGGCTTTAGTTTGTTTTATTCTAAAGAAAACTCAAGCCCACTCTTTTATATTATTTTTTAATCAATTATTTTAAAAATTATTTTAATTGATTTAATTGATTTCTTTTTGGCTGCGTTGGGTCTCTGTTGTTGCATGCGGGCTCTCTCTAGTTGCATCCAGTGGGGGCTATCCTTCATTGCGGTGCATGGGCTTCTCATTGCGGTGTCTTCTCTTGCTGTGGAGCACAGCCTCTAGGCACGCAGGCTTCAGTAGTTGTGGCACATAGGCTCGGTAGCTGTGTCTCGTGGGCTCTAGAGTGCAGCTCAGTAGTTGTGGCGCATGGGCTTAGCTGCTCCACGGCATGTGGGACCTTCCCAGACCAGGGCTTAAACCCATGTCCCCTGCCTTGGCAGGTGGATTCTTAACCACCGCACCACCAGGGAAGCCCAAGCGCACTCTTTTAAATGTTCATTTCTCAGAAGAACCTTCACTGACCACGGGATCAATATACAATGAAAGTAGGCTGAGTCTGCACCACCTTGGGAAACCCACATTGTGATTAGCAGTCCAGATTGGTCTCTGTGGAACTAAGACAGTTGCATTCATCTCCCTGGGGCCAGTCCAGAGCGAGCAAGGAAGGTAAAGCCCACTTAGAAGCAGCTGCCTCTGACCACTCCCCCTCTCCCCGTTGAGGCAGGAACAGTCATGAGACTTCTAAATACAACACTATGCAAAGTTCAATGCCATGTTGTTTGCTGTGCCACCAGCAACATCATGCCCTCCCCTTGCTCCCAACCCACAGGGAAGTCAGGCCTTGATCATGAGTCCTGTGGGAATGAAGGGACCAACCAGGAGGTGACCCAGTGCCTATGGGGGTCACTATGTGCAGGATGGAACTGGAGAATTCAGTAGAAGCAGGAGTTTGGCATCAGGGGAGCTGCCAAGAGAGAAATGGAAGTTCCCAAGAATCCCCAGAGACCTGTGGGGAGACACTGGGTCCCCTCCTTGCTTGGGGTGGGAGTTCATGCCCAATTCTATTAGAAGCAGTAAGGACAAGATGACCCCAGATAACACTTGGGTTAGATTGGCCATGCCCTGGTATCATAACATGTCCTACCCCATCCATCCTCCACCCTGCTACCAGAATGAATGGTCTAAAATGCAAACCAAACTGTGTTACTTCCCTTCTTGGAGCCTTTCAATGGCTCCCCAGAGCATTCAGAATCAAGTCCAACCTCCTAGTTGTACTTGGCAAAAGGGCCCTTCCCCATGTGGTCCCAGCCATTGCCCCCCACCCCAAACCTGGCATCTCATTCCAGCCAAACCAAGTTACTTGTGATTCCCAAACTTTGTCCCTTGAAGTTTTGTCCAAGCTGTTCCCTCTTCTCAGCCTCTTCACCAGGGAGCTCCTTCTCATCATTGAAAGCCCAGATGGAGCATCTCTCCTTTCCACATGTCTTAGCTGGCCTTTTCCCAACCCCAGGAAGGGTTAGGCGCACCCCCCCTTGGGGATTTCCCAGTCACTGTACACTGTCACAGAGCCAATTCTCAGATAGCATCTGGTCAGAAGGTCTGGAGTGCTAGCCCCAATTTCAGGGGAGGTAGGGAGGAGGCAGTGGTCATCTCCATAAGCACCCATAACGACAGACACCAGGTGTTGTAGCCTCATTCTGTACCAGGCCCTGTGCTGTGTGCTTTACCGGCATTATCTCATTTAGTCTTTAGTGGGGCTCTGGGAATAGGTATTATCATTCCCATTTTACAGATAGGGAAACTGAGGCTAAGAGAGATTAAGTAATTGTTCAAGGCCATACAGTTAATAAGGAGCAGACTTAGGCTCTAGAACCATGAAGACGGGTTCCAAAGGCTACAATCTTGACCACTATGTCCTGGTGCCCAGCTATGTGAGAGGGGCCGACCCCTGGTGCTTGTTCACTCAGACCAGGCTGGAGAGTGTATCTGGGTCTCTACCTGCCTTGGCAGATTGGAGAGTTAGGTTTCTGAGCACCTGCTAAGTCTGGGGTGAGAAGAACTGTTTTCTCAACAGAAAGTCTCTGATAAGTTTCCATGTTGTTTTGACACATGAACTGATCCTGCTGAATGTTTTCGGGGTAACAGCACGATCACTGGGGCTGCCAGACCTGGCTCCATTGTAACATGAACCTGTTTACCACTAGGGAGAAGGTCTCTAACCCTGGCTCAGAGGGAGGTTTTGCAACTAAAAATGAAGAGGTTTCTGGATCTGTCAACCACCTGTGGTCCTGGAGAACCAGGTCAGGACCAGGTGTTAGTGGTGGGTGGGGAGTGTTTGTTTTCCCCCAGCAGACAAAAATGCCCTTCAACTCATCCTCAAGGACCAGCTGAAATGTCCACCCTCAGGAGAGCTTTCCTGATCTCCCTGCAGACAGGGGGGCCACTGCAAACAGCAACTACAGCCCACTGGGGCTTCCGACTTGCTGGCTTGGTCCAAAGTACTTTTCTTTACATTAATTAACCCTCTTTTTTTTTTTTTTTTTTTTTTTTTTTTTGCGGTACACGGACCTCTCACTGTTGTGGCCTATCCCGTTGTGGACCACAGGCTCCGGACAAGCAGGCAAAGCGACCATGGCTTATGGGCCCAGCCACACCGCGGCATGTGGGATCTTCCCAGACCGGGGCACGAACCCGTGTCCCCTGCATCGGCAGGGGGACTCAACCACTGCACCACCAGGGAAGCCCCAAAGTACTTTTCTTTACATTAATTAACCCTCTTTGTCCTCACAGCAGTCCCATGAGAAAAGTCCTATTGTTTTCCCTAGTTTACAGATGAGCCAACTTCCCCAAGACCATACAGCAAGTGAATGGTAGAGACAGGATTTGAATCCAGAGTCCACACTGCCATCTATTAATGCTCTAGCTCTCCCAGCGAGCTGCCTCAGAGATGCTTCGGTCCACCTGCCTGTCTACACCAACACCCACCTGACACATGGCTCCTTGAGGACAGACTGTCTTCTTGGCCACAGGGCCACGCACAGAGCTCAGGAGACGCAGGCTGCCCAAATGAATGCATAATTGGGGCAAATATTCTGAAAACGTCACAAGTTAAGGTTTCAAAACTCTATCAGTGTGACGGTAAAGGAAAACATTTTAATTGTCCACCATTTCTATAATTCTCCTAAGAATAGTCTTTTGCAACATATGCACAAGAAAGAAACTGAAGAATATTTAAACTAGAACTGCTAATAAGAACTGCTACTGGAACTGCTAATAACTGAAAAAACAAACCTGGGAACAACCTGAATACACATCAACAGGAAAACAGTTGAATAAATTATGGTACTCACACTGTGGAATATTATGTAGCTCTTCTTAAAAATGAAGTGGATCTATTCGTATGGACTTAGAGAATGTTCATGATGTCTTATTAAGTCAAAAGAGAAAATGCAGTATAATTGGTGCAGTGCGATTCCTCTTTTTTTAAAAAAGCAAAAACACCAACATGTGAAAACAAAAATTCCTCTATATGCATATACATATTGGTATATTTTTGTATATGGACACACACAAAAAAAAGGTGGTAAAAGCCCTCTGATTAATCACCAAATGGTTAACACCAGTGCCCCTGAGGAGGTAAGGGGGTGGGAGTCAGGGAAACTATTGATTATTTTTTCCTTTAATAACTAGAACATACCTCTGTGTTAAAACAAGCTTTGGTAATTTTGAAAACCCAATAAAGTCTTCTTTTTAAAGAACTGGCCTGGGGGAAGCCACTAGTTGAACCTAATGGGGATGTTTTAAGCACGGCCATTCTTGGAGGGACAATGAACCCCTGAGCCTTTGCTGCTCTGTAATTTTCCATATAGAGCTTCGAGGCCCCCAGGAGCCTCCCGCCCCTGACTCTCACCAGGATGCTGTGAACAAGCCCTACTGAAAAGTGTCAATAGCGGGGCTCCTCTCACAGGGCTCCTCCCGCCAAGGCCAACTTCACAACCTGTTCCATAGCCCTTCTGACTAAACCACCTGTGAAAAATAGTTCTCGTGTGCAAAAATTAACAAAGGCACTTATCTCAAGGCCTACCTCTTGGGCACATTTTTTAAAAATATCTTTATTGGAGTATAATTGCTCTACAATGGTGTGTTAGTTTCTGCTTTGTAACAAAGTGTATCAGCTATACATAAACACTCTTGGGCACATTTACACTGCAGGTCCTGAAAGCCGAGCTAGTCAGAAGCCCACCTTGCTCGCCCACCATGGGCAGAGGCCAGGGCTTCCCATGGGAAGAGGTGACCCTCCTCACAATTCATAACATAAATCGCACTGCACTGTTCCCTCCATTCAGGAGGGGAGGGGGCAGGGACAGTGCAGGGGGTGACTCACTAGGGACGTGCTCACTAGGGAAGGCTCACTAGGGACACGGCCACAGGGCACCAGGCACAGAGCTAGGCCCCATGGGTTACAGCGGAGATTAGGATGCAAGTGTCTGCCCAACTGGGAGCTTAGAAGTCACCAGACATAACGAAGGACGAGGCTATGGAGGTGCCCAGCTTGGTGCTGAGGGGCAGAGGAAGAGCGCTACCCGCAACTCAGGGTCCTGTGACACTGCAGTGTCAGTGCCCACACCTGGTGCCACCCTAGACCCAGACCCCTGGGGCTTCTGCTCTGGGCCTCCCCAAATAGAGGGCCATGCTCCATGCCTCCTCTGGTCATACCTCACCCCATGGAGCCAGGAGCCCACAGGCGCCAAGGTGCTGAATCCACTCCCATCTTGTAAACCACCCTTCAGATATCCAGGACCCTAAATTCCATATCTGAGCCTGCTTCCATGGCCGGCACCACCTCTTCCCCCATCTGTCCTCTGGCAGGCAGACCATGGCTGCTTATAGACGTGGCCCTAGGCCTGAGAGGTGGCCAAGGGGCAGCTGGGTTAGGGGTTGGATGGAGCTTGGGCCTGAGGGCTAAGGTACCCACAAGAGTCCTCAGGGTACTGGTTGAGCCAGGGGAGGAAAGAGGAGGGGCATGCTAGGGAATGAGGGCTGGGGGCTTGGATGCCCCCATTTAAGGCTGGCCCCAGGCCCTGCAGATATCAGGGGTGGTTCTGTCCGTAATCCTTTCTGACTGTCTGGGGTATATCTATACAGCAGCAGCTATATTTTCTAGATTGTTCTGAGGTCAGGCAAACAGGACCTGCTACTCCATCTCAGATAGTCTGTCCTACCTCTCCCCACCTTCTGTGGCAGCCCCAGGCCTCCAGACTTGCTCTGAAGTGTGTTCTGTAATAAAACACTAGTCCTGTAGGAAGTGCCATAGAAAGGGGTCCGGTGGCCAATGTTTGGGAAATGTCTCTTGGAGATTCACTAGGTTCCTCTGCCTATGCAATGTTCGAGAATTCCTAAAGAAAAGAAAACCAGTCAGCTTTGAAATGTAGTTTCTCCAACCTATTTGACCAGCTATTAGAGTAACAGCTATTAATGCTTCAAGGAAGACTGGGAAGCACAGTGGGTGGGGCCATCAGTGTAGCAGAGAACTCAAGTTCATCCTGCAGGCATCCATGCCGCATTTGAACTGAGACGGCTGACAGTCTTCCTGAAAGGCACCACATACTCCCCTGCTTTGTTCAACGGGCTCTGCTGGGCACACCAAACCTGCCAAACCAGGGTCAACTGGCTCCGTCCAATGGCCTCCCGTCAGCCAGGAGTGTCCATGTGCTTTGTAGGTATTTTATTTAACAAATGAACGTACGTATGTTACTTACTAGATTCCAGGCACTGTTCTCATGCTTTACAAATATTAACTTCCTTTATCCTCCTAACAACCCTATGTGGTGGGCCCCATTATTATCCCCATTTAAAGATGAGAAAACTGAGGCCTGATGAGGTTAAGTAACCTGCCCAAGGTTACACAGCTGGCAAATGGTGGAGCCTGGAAGGAACCCATGCAGTCTGGCTCCAGAGTCCATGCTTATTAGTTTCCATCGCTGTTGTAACAAATTACCACAAAATTAGTGACTTTAAAACAACACAAATTAATTCTCTTCCAGTTCTGGAGGCCAGAAGTCTGAAATCAGTCTCACTGGACTAAAGCCAAGGTTATAAGCAGGGTTGGCTCCTTCTGGGGGCTCTAGGGGAAAGTCCATTTCTTTGCCTTTTGTGTCTCACAGACCCTTCCCCCCAGCCCTCTAACCTCTGGCTTCATTTGTCACAGCTCTTACTTCCTCTTCTGTAGTCAAATTTCCCTCTGCCTCCCTTTTATAAGGACACTTGTGATGACATGCAGGAGCCCCACAGAAAATCCAGGATTATCTCCCCTTCTTAAGAGTCTGAATTTGATCACATCTTCAAAGTCCCTTTTGCCATATAAGGTAATACCAATTCCAGGGATTATGGCCTGAATATTTTGGGGGACCATTATTCAGCCTATCACACCATGCTTTTAACCACTGCACTGTGTTCATTTAATTTTTCAACCGTTCTTGGAGGATGTTGTCATTATCCCTATTTTACAGATTAGAAGACTAAGGCTCCAAGAAGTCAAAAGAGTTGCCAAGGTTCATCCAGGCAGGAAATGGCACAGCATGATAAATGTGGACGACTTGCTCCTGCACCCCTGCACCTGCTGCTAGAGAGCTCAGGGGTTTGGGGGGGGCTTAGGGTTTTTTTAATATATATTTTTATTGAAGTATATTTGATTTACAATATTGTGTTAGTTTCAGGTGTATAGCAAAGTGATTCAGTTATATATACATATATATATACTCTTAGCTCAGGAATTTTTGAAGCAGGGGCTGCTCTTGTTCTCTTTTAGGCTTAACCCTGTTGGCATCTTAACCCCACTGCAAACCTGATGACCACTATGGATCTGCCTTCCCAGAACAAGATGCATTTACACACCACATTTTGCAGATAGTTTCTGGGAGTTCACAAACCCCAAGTTTAGAATGCTTGCTCTTGGGAATTCCCTGGTGGTCCAGTGGTTAGGACTCCATGCTCTCACTGCCGAGGGCCCAGGTTCAATCCCTCGTTGGGGAACTAAAATTCCACCAGCAGCATGGAGGAGCCAAAAAAAAGAATGCTTGCTCTTGAAAGCTGGGTCTCAAAGAGGTATTTGCACACCCATGTTCAAAGCAGCATTATTCACAATAACCCAAAGTGTCTATTGATGGTTAAATAGATAAGTAACATGTTATGCAGTGGAATATTATTCAGCCCTGAAAAGGAAGGAAATTCTGACACGTGCTACAATGGATGAACCTTGAGGACATTATGCTAAGTGAAATAAGCCAGTCACAAAAAGGTAAAATACTGTATGATTCCACTTATATGAGGTACCTAGAGTAGTCAAATTCACAGAGACAGAAAGAAGGATGGTGGTGGCCAGGGGCTGGAGGGGAGGGTACAGAGTTTCTGTTCTGCAAGATGAAAAGCTTTCTGGAGGTTGGCTGTACAACAACGTGAATGTACTTAACACTACTGACCTGTAACCTAAGAAATGGTTCAGATGGCAAATCTTATGTGTATTTTAGCACAATTTTTTGAAAAAGGACACTTGCTCAAAACTGAGAGTTCTTGCAGGGTAGGGATCACATCTGTGCAGGCTGGTGCACAGAACGGGCTCAACAGAAAACTGCCCA
This sequence comes from Neophocaena asiaeorientalis asiaeorientalis, assembly GCF_003031525.2. Classification (NCBI taxonomy): domain Eukaryota; kingdom Metazoa; phylum Chordata; class Mammalia; order Artiodactyla; family Phocoenidae; genus Neophocaena; species Neophocaena asiaeorientalis. Next base: position 2,063,011 of record NW_020173668.1, on the reverse strand, counting down.
TGACTGCTGGACGGGTTGAGTGGGTGATTCTGCTGCCTCCCCCAAGCTGTGGGCTGGCATTTCTAGAAGCCCCACAGTGGTGGCTAAACAGCTACCCCAAGCTCGGTTAAAAACAAAAACAAGGGCTTCCCTGGTGGCGCAGTGGTTGAGAGTCCGCCTGCCGATGCAGGGGACACGGGTTCGTGCCCCGGTCCGGGAAGATCCCACATGCCGCGGAGCGGCTGGGCCCGTGAGCCACGGCCGCTGGGCCTGCGCGTCTGGAGCCTGTGCTCCGCAGCGGGAGAGGCCGCAGAGGTGAGAGGGCCGCGTACCGCCAAAAAAAACAAAAAAAACAAAAAAAACAAAAAAACACAATAAAAGCACTGAGAATTGGGAATGCGGTGGAGGCAGATAGAATGAGAATAAACTCAGTTGCGTTGTGATGAACAATGTCTCTCACCCATCCTTGAAAGGAATCTTGAAAGGCAGCCAGGGCTCTGATATCAATGTTACAAATAACTTGAGCCCCTGCTAACTTGAGAGTGACCCCCATGCCTCTTCCATGGCTTAAAGTACCCAGGCTTGGGCTTCCCTGGTGGCGCAGTGGTTGAGAGTCCGCCTGCCGATGCAGGGGACACGGGTTCGTGCCCCGGTCCGGGAAGATCCCACATGCCGCGGAGTGACTGGGCCCGTGAGCCATGGCCGCTGAGCCTGCGCGTCTGGAGCCTGTTCTCCGCAACGGGAGAGGCCACAACTGCGTCCCCAAAAAAAAAAAAAAAAAAAAAAGTACCCAGGCTTTTTTATTGTTGTATCCCTCTGTTGCCAAATAAGATACTTGAGGATTTTTTAAACTTCTCTGCTGTTTGCATGAATTCAGGAAGAAGAACCAAACTCCAAGAGCTGACCCGCGTCCCTTTGGGCATCGTGCCAGCCCCACAGAAATCACCTCACCTGCCAACCTGCCAATTATATCTTGTCCATAAAAGCATCCTTCCACTGCACCAGGGGGACAGTACAGGAAACAACGTGATTGCCAGAAAATCCAGGCTAGAGTGGCAGGTGGCACCTATGTCATGATCAGTGGAGGGTGAAGCCATTGAGGCTTCAGAATCGAGAGTGGGTGGAGGCAGACGAGCACAAGAATAAATCCTGTCACCATTGTGGTAAAAATGGGTGGCGCTCACTGTGGGAATCTTGAAAGGGAAATAAGGGCCCTGCTGTTGCTAATGGGTGTCCCTTTGCAGAGGGTCAGGTGACTCATGCAGCACCCCGGAGTGCTTTACTCCCTCCCTGTCCCTCTCTCTGCCGTGCTCCTACAACCACAGCAAATCTTCTTCCTTTGACTGGGCTTGTATTAAATAGCCTTTCAACCAGCGACAGAAGGAGGTAGGCTCTTAGTGAAGCCCAGTCTAAATATAGGGTAACAATAGGAACCAGAATGTTCCACAGGAAACCGGTAGGACTTGCCCTCCCCATACAGAGCATGGAAGATTTTCACAGAGATTTCTGCAGCCCTCCCCACTTATAATCCCAGAATGGTAATAACAAACTGATGAGTTTATTCAGGTAATATCCATGAGACATAGTTCTCTTTAAAAGGAAAGGGAATTTGCATGTTTTGTTATATCCATCCTTTATTCCAGTTTAACTGGTCCCTAAGAGGCTTTAACTCTAGCAAGAGGGCTTTTGGTTAGAGAGACTGTCAAACCTTGCAGAAGAAGAGAGAGAGAAAGACATATGTTGGAGAAACTTCCCCCAGAGAAGTGCTTTCAAAATGGAATCCAACCTATGCATCCAGGAGAGTGAGTCCTGTATGGATTCCGAAAGCCTATCCAGTCTGTTTAGATCGAACTACCTTCTCTTGTTTGAGATCCAGGTAGAAGTTTGATGTTTTTCTATTCTTGAAGGTATTGACAAAACGAAAGTGTTTCTCCACACATGTTCCCTCCTTTAGCCAGGTCTCAGGTGGCTTCTGGTGCGTCCCTCCCCATCTCTTTCATTTCCAGCCGGATCAAGGGCGGTTCCTGGGTTACGGTCCTTGGTTCAGCACTAAGAACAGGAAGCCCCTAACCTCAAACCATCGCATCCAGGAACATTCTCACCACAAACACTTAGAAGCCAATCTTCCCATTCTAAATGGACATGGACAGTTCAATCGAGAAAGAAAGGGATATTTAAAAGCTGTAATAAATCATGGCCAAGTGAGGTGTCAGACATGCAAACCAGTGAATGAAAAGTTGGCAAGTTGCAAATGGAGAGGTGTGTTGAATTCACAGCCTCCCAGTTGCTCCTGCCCATAGCCAAGGCCCAGGGCCAGGTAAAGTGCTGTCCCTGCTTCTTGGCCAAATGTCCTTGGAGAGAGGCTGACATTGAAAAGTTCACACCTGGATTTCCATCCCTGCATCTTCCAGAAAAGGCGGAGGATAGGGGAGCATTGTGGGGAGCTTGAGGGGGAAAAGAGCAACCAGTGAGGGTGGCAGACCCCAGTCCAGCCTACAGACAAAGCCACCAGGGTTGGGAACTGACAGACCCCATTTGAAAGTTATAAACCATATAAAAGAACTACCATTAATGATGGTTATTACTGTAAACCTCAAATTCTCAGTAGATCATTAATAATAGTTTTAATGAAAAGGAAAACAACAAATCAATATTAACTTATTCTGGGTGCTGGGGACTATTATTCAACTGTTTTTAAAAAAAGGCAGAAATAGAACACAAAATGCCTGCAGTGAAATACCTGTAAGAATGGCCGGAGCAGTAACTTAGCTGACTTAGTCAAGAAACGTCAAAGAGCAGAAGTTAAAATTCCAGCCTACACCAGATCCCCGAGATCAGCATTGGAGTGGGGGAGGGTGCTGCATCTAGTCCAGGGTTTGCAAGTACTCCACAGAGCGTCCCTCATCCCACCCCTACTCCACCCCCACCCCCTGCCCCGTGCTCAATCCTTCCACCCACAGATCCCTTCATCCCTCACTGATGGGATGCATCCATTCCTCAGACATGTGCGTGGCACTGTCCCAGGTGCTGGAGACACACAACCAGTGGTTCTGCCCAATGGTTTCCTGTTGTGCAAAATGAAGACAAGTCATCTTCTCAGGGCCCGCAGGGTGCGGAGGGATTGGGTCCCTCCTCCACAGCCTCCATTTGCGTTTCATGCCCCTCACTCTCTCCACTTCAACCACACTGGCCATCTTTCCGGCTGCCATGCTCATCTTCTCCTTGCTGACACACGGCCTTTGAGCAATGCTAGTCCCTCTGCCTAGAATGCTCTTCCCTTCACTCTGTGCCAAGTTAGAATCTATTCACCCTCCTATCAACTGAGTCAATCCTAGGCCACTCATGACATTTATTGTAGTTGCAACTGTACTTCTTTGTGCAACTATCTGCTGTTGCAGATAGTCTGATCTGTTATGAAACTGTAAGTTTACTTGAGGGCAGAGGCCATATCTGTTTCTATCTCCATTGTTTCCCCGGAGCCTGCCCTTGATGGTCTTTAATAAATACTTTATAAGTGAAAAAATAAAGTATACCTTAAGAGAGCTCACGCACAGGTGGAAGAGACACTATTTGATCCTCCATGTAAATGACTCCACAGGCCTTTCCTGTAAGACCAGTTTTTAGAGTGAGGAACTGGGTCCTTTGGTGGGGGTCAGAGACACTCTGAGAGGAGAAAAAACTTGGACCGTGGAGGGGAGACAATTGTTATGCCCAGTATATTTCGCTATAGCCTTTCTGGTCTCTCTCTGAATGAGTAAGCTATTATGGCCCACAAGGAGCAGGCGCGTGGTCCATGGTTGAGTCACAGAGTCACAGGAGTACCTTACACAGCAGCCTGGGCATTGAGCATGGAGGGGCAGCAGAAGGGAGGAAGCACTAGTGCAGGGAGGGATGCCAGGCTCTTCTCTCAGGCCAGCTCCAAATGATTGGAGGTGCCTGCCCAGAGTGCTCAGTGAGAAGAATTCTGGGAAGACATTTGAAATCATCTAGAAAGGGTGCTGGGATCAATTAGTCATGTCTGCTCTGGGTGCAGATGGGATACCAGTGGCATGCCTGTCATGTGTTGGTCACCCTGTTCTGAGGAGGCAGGCGGGCTTGTTCACTGACCTGCTGGAGAGCTGTTCCCTGCCCAATTTGTGAGGGCAAGTGCTCTGTGGAATAAGGGAGGCCATTTCTTCCCAGTTAGTGGTTATGGCTGGATTTCCCACAGCTGGGTGTTTCCATAAGTAGCCTATATCTAAGTTATTGAGGCAGGCATCACATTTTTCCAGATCATTCTCTGAAACACTGGTAAAGGAACCGTGTGAGAGAAGGGCATCCTAAGGTACCCAGGGGAACAGGGGGCCCACAATGCCCAAGTCCCAGTCTTTGTGGTCTCAGGACACTTGTGCAGCTATTGGTTAAACAAAAATGGAAGTTCTGGCGTTAGGTCATGATCTGGGAAGCCACGTCCCTTCTCTGACTGGCTTCTGAGGAAAGAACCTAGCCGCACTTCGTAGGCTGGCCACCTGAAAGAAAGCACTTTGTAAACACAGGAGGACAGGACAGAGCAGACAGTAGAGGCACCTCTGCAGGGACAGTGGCCAATCCCTGCCTGCTGATCGCAGTGTGAAGGGAAGGCTTTGTGACAGCAAGGCTCAATCCCAGGACCTCCCGAGTTCAAGTATGACAGGTCAGCAGAAGCTGTAGATAATTCACTCATTTGCCAAACATTCCGTGAGACATGTCTTCTATCAGACGCTGTATAAGGCCTGGGGGATTCAGAGCAGCCAGGCCTGGATGCCCTACAGAGCTCACTGAGAGGGACCGTCATGTAAACAGAGAACCGGGTGCCACGGGAGACACAAGAAGAGAGGCCTGTGTGCATGGGGGGCGCCAAAACGGGGGCAGCTCAGGCTGGAGAGATGAGTAGTATTCACTGAGCAGGCGAGGTGGAGAAGGGCCCTCAGGAGGAGGGGTGGCACATGCAAAGGTCCAGTGATGTGGAACAGTGGGGCACAGGAAACCCCAAGGGGACTGGCACAGTGTCCAAGGAGGAAATGGCACAGATGTGGCTGCCCAGAGGACAGGGCTATCTTCCAGAGAGCCCTGTGTGGCAGGCTGGGGAGTCTAGACTGTATTCGAAGGGCAGTGAGGAGCTACTGAAGGTTTTCAGACAAGGGCAAGGTCAGATGTGTCTGTGGGATTCCTCGGCAGCAATGTAGGTGGCGTGGGGTGATAGAGGGAGGGCAAGCAGGAAGGGGTACTAGTTGGAGGCTGCCCTAACAGTCCACCTGAGACCCGGTGTGGGGAGACTGAGCAGAGTCAGTGAACGCTGCAACCAAAAGGCATCTTATCTTAGAAGATAAACACTCAGCAACAACAAAGAAAGAGTTCATAAACTTTTGGAGAAGGCACTTCCCTGGTAGTGCAGTGGTTAAGAATCTGCCTGCCAAGGCAGGGGACACGGGTTCGATCCCTGGCCCAGGAAGATCTCACATGTCGCACAGCAACTAAGCCCTTGCGCCACAAATACTGAACCTGCGCTCTAGAGCCTGGGAGCCACAACTACTGAGCCCACGAGCCACAACTACTGAGCCTGCGTGCCACAACTACTCAGCCCGCGCACCTAGAGCCCGTGCTCCGCAACGAGAGAAGCCTGCACACCGCGACGAAAAGAGTAGCCCCTGCTCTCTGCAACTAGAGGAAGCCCGTTCGCAGCAACAAAGACCTAACGCAGCCAAAAATAAATAAATAAATAAAAACTCTTGGAGAGCTCAGCCTCCAGGGCTTTTTCCTGGTCTCCACTCCATATCTGAATTCTTGCCCCCTCCCCTAGTCTGCATAGCTCTTTGTTACTAGTCTGTCTTCCTTGAATTACAGTCCACAGAATATCATCTCCTACCCTGTCTGAGAACAGGTTGAAGGCAGAGCTGGCAATCCACACACCTCTGTATTTTCCATCAGCCCAGCAAAGTTCCTGACATGTAGCTGACACCCAACCGTGGATGGATGGATGGTTGGATAGATGGATGGATAGATGGATGGAAGGAAGGAAGGAAGGATAGATATGCTTTTGTGCGTACATAGATGTTTCAATATAATATTTTTAAATTTATTTATTTATTTATTTATTTATTTATTGGCTGCTTTGGGTCTTCATTGCTGCTCGCAGGCTTTCTCCAGTTGCTGCGAGTGGGGGCTACTCTTAGTTGCGGTGCGCGGGCTTCTCATGGCTGTGGCTTCTCTTGTTGCAGAGCACAGGCACTAGGCGTGCAGGCTTCAGTAGTTGTGGCATGCAGGCTCAGTAGTTGTGGCTCGTGGGTTCTAGAGCACAGGCTCAGTAGTTGTGGTGCACGGGCTTAGTTGCTCCGCGGCATGTGGGATCTTCCCGGACCAGGGCTTGAACCCATGTCCCCTGCATTGGCAGGAGGATTTTTAACCACTGCACCACCAGGGAAGTCCCTCAATATAATTTTTAATTGGATGAAAAATTTAGGTGAACAGACTTCCCTGGCTATAATTCATTTGATTGCAAAGGCTCACAGGGAACTGGCTGCAAATTTGCGGTTTGGGAGGCAAGTCATGATTCAAGAACCGATTTTGTCCATAAAGCAGCCTTTATGTCTGAGGCTGGAAGCCCTGGGGGAGGACCAAGTCCCCCAACCCCCAGTGTCCTGCCCAGCAGGACAGCCCCAGTGGCTGAAGTGCACAGCAATCACCCATCCAGGTGTGCAGGGTGCTCCTGGGTACTTGTCAATCATGGGGCAGGAAATGAGGCCATGCCCAGAGGACAGGATATGGCTTTTGACTGTGTGGTTTGCCTTTGTGATGAATGAATGAGTTTTTCAAATGAGACTGGTAGAATTGAAACAATCAGTAAACCGGGGAATGAAAAAAGCATCTGGGAGCTGGGACATAAGCATATCAGACTGGTTTGCCTGTGGAAGCAGGGAAGGCTCTGCCTGTCTTCATAAAGAGCTTGGGACAGATTGTGACCTCACAAAGCTGGCCTGGGGACAGTGTCATCTCACTCCTTATGAGGCCAGTCCCAGGAGAGGAGGGGGAAAGGCCACCTGGATAGTCCGCTAGAAAAGGATGAAGAGAGATCCTGGCCTTGGGGTTGTTAATGCTCATACCAATGATCCCCATATTGCTATGAACCTGTAGGGCAGGGTTCTGGAGACAATCCAGAAGGATGGTGGAAAGAACTTGGACTTTGGAGTCTGGTAGAGTAGGATTCAAATTCTGGCTCCACCACTGACCAGCTGTATGATCTTGGTTAAGTTAATTAACCCATCTGAGCCTTACTTTCCTAAGGAGATAATATTGTAGTACAAACAGGAAGGAGATAATGTTAATAGAAATAAACCGCAACACCAAACCATTATCTCAAAGAGGTCCTTCTCGAAACTCCAACCCTGAGTGATTTCCTTTTGCATCATTCTCCATCACTGTCCCATTTTGTTCACTGTCCTCATTTGCGTTTACACTCACCTATCTGATATCTTACCTGTGACTGCCTGACGCTGTACCTGTCCCTAACGCTGTCCCTGGAAGCTCTATGAGGGCAGGGATTGTACCTGTCTCGTTCATGACTGTATCCCCACTGCCTGGAACAGTGTAGGCACTCTTTAAATTTGGGGTAAATGAGTTGAATGGGGAACATGGTGCCTGGCCTACAGTAGATGTTCAAGGAATAGTGGCCAGTATGACCCAGACACCTGGAAAGCCCAGAGGCATGGACCTGGGAGCCCAGTTCTGGCCCGGAGAAAATCTCTGCAACTTGCTGTGTGGACTTAGGTGAGCCTCTTCCGCCTCTAGGCCTCAGATTCTTCATCTGTCCGATGAGGAAGATGGTCTGAAGATGATCGCTGGGGCCCTCTCCAGCATTCATGGCTCTAACTGTCTCTGATTCTCCACATGGGCTCTGAACTGACAAGGACTAAGAGAAAGGCCAGCTCCATCACTGGATCCTGTGCGTGTGACTCTCAGCTCCACAAATGCCATACAAAATGAACCGAAAGGCCCAGGTGCAATTCTTAGGAAGAAGTGAGCACTGGCAATAGCTAACAGTCAACCCCACTCCTTTGCTGCCCAGCATCAGGCCCAGAGGACTCACCACGTATCACCGCTCAGCCTCAGGACTGGTTTGAGAACACAGGAAGGTAGGGAGGTAGGGAGGGAGAGCGTTGGGTATGCACATGCACCAGGCCCTAAGCCAGGGACTTCACTAGCTTGTCTGGTCCTCACCCTAGCCTGGGCGATACCATTATAGCCACTCACAAACCAGAAGAGCACGTTAGTAATAGCCCCTGGGAAGCAGCAAGTACCAAAGCAGTAAATAAAGCCGACCCTCCTGACTCCAAGTCTCCCACACTGAAGAACCTGGTGGAGTTTAGACATCAGGCCTCTTCTCTGTGACTGTTAATCAGGATATACCCCAAGTGTAATTGATGGCAAGAAGACACCACTAATTCAGGAGCAGCCTCTAGAGGAAGCATTGTTTACACTAATGGAATAATAAGAGCACTGAAAAGTGCTAATGCTTACAGAGCGTTTCCTAAGGGTGAAGTAGACTCAGTGCTAAGCACATCACAAGCGCTCTCCGGTTTTATCCTCACAAAAACTCAGTGAGTAGGCACTGATACTGTGCCCACTTTGCAGATGAAGAGCCTGGGGCTTAGAGAGGCCAAGTACTTGCCTGAGGTCATGCAGCTAGGAAGTGGTGGAGACAACATTTCAACCCTGGTCTCTCTAACTCTAGCCATCCAGTCCCACCGTCTCGCCATACCCTGGGCAGGCTGGTGAGACTACTGGGATAAGTGAACATTTAATTATATGACATTAACATTTATTATATTAATATAACATTAACCATATGCATATACCCAAAGCATACTATATACAATGATTCATACCAATACAGTATTTAGAATATGATCCAACTGAGATGGAAAGAGGTGAGTGCTCTCCAGTCTCAGCCAAGCACTGACACCAAATGGATCAGGCCAGTCTCTGGGATTAGGTCAAAGGTTCAAGATCACTGTCACCCAGTGGGGGAAGGAATGCACAGCGGTGCCAGGCATTTGCCATTGTCTGGTCGGGGGCCTCTGAGGACAACCCCCGTGAACCATCCAGACAGTGTCGCCAGAGTCTCCAGGGAGACTCCAAGCCCATAAAGTGAGGCTGTCCAGGGTCACGTCCCCTCCCCTGCATAAGTTCTTAGAGGAATTCAGCTGTAAATGCTGTAAAGAGTGGCAGGTAGAAGGGCTTAGCTCCTACTGAGGCAAGAGAGAGGCTCTACTGTCTCACTCTGGAACACGCAAGTGCCCTGGGAGGGGGAGACTTGTGGCCGACGGTGAGTGGGTCATGGCCTGGAGCTCCTGGTCGGCATGGTGCCCTCACCCCTCAAAGGATCAGGCAGTGAATGCAGGACCTGGGAAAGGTCACCGAGATTACTTCCGCAGCTGGATTTAAAATGGCTTTGAGTGCTGGGGTATCCAGGGCTCTGCACCCCAGATGGGGAGACAGCCACCCCACGTGCCTTTTACAGTCTGGACAGTCCTGGGCCCGTCCCTTGACCTGTTGGCCCCTCAACCACTTCATCTGTAAATAGAGGCTAAATGCCAGTCTAGGCATGTGGCTTGTATGTGGGAGACAGCTTTGCAGAGCCCTGAAAAAATGTAAGGGGATTTGACTTCACTATATGGGGTCCCAAAGTCATCGTTGTCATCATGCTGTTTTGGATGATTTCATTGGCTATGTTCTTACAAAATGGACCATGCAAGCAGCTCTCTCTGAAATGAAAGGAGGGCCTTGTCCCTCCCTGTGCCCTGACCCAGCCCATAGCAGACCACACCACTGCCTGGAATCATGAGTGACCACCTCCCCTGCTGAAGAAGCTGTCAGTTCTCTTATCTGTCCATCCATTCAATTGCAGGTAGGTATTTATTGAACCCCCACCAGGGCAGGGCCCTGTGCTGGTGTTGGTACACCACAGCTGAACTCCCTTTGTCCTTGCAGAGCTGCTTCTCTACTAGAGGACACGGACACGGAAGCCAGAGTTGGCTCAGGGGACCCAAACCCTGACCCAGGAGATGAGCACTCAGGGCCGGGGGCTGTTATGGAGCCCAGTGCAGAGCTCTGGAGCTGGCCTTGTTATAACCGGCTGGGACGCAGGACCCACAGGGAAAGCAGACATCACCCAGCTCTCTGCAGACCAACCCTGGCAGCTCCTTCCTGGGCACCAGTTATGATGTCAGCCAGTCTGAGAAGTGGTCTTCCCAAGGGTCCAGTAAGCAGTTATCCCTTCCCTGGACTCCAGGCTTTACCAAGAGAAAACTGCAAAGAGGAAACAGATTAAGACTCTATCCACAGGGCTTCCCTGGTGGCGCAGTGGTTGAGAATATCCACAGAGCTGTCCTGGGCCCAAGCTGGCTGGTGGATTCCAACCTCCAGCTTCCTCTCTGATATTCTGAGAGTGACCAGCAGAAGAGGGAGGGGAAACACCCTCACCCCACACAGAGGAGGCCCTTCAATTTTACACAGAAAGCCCTGCTTCTTTGCTCTCTGTTCCTGACTAAAGAGAACCATTTATCTTGGCAAAATGGGAGAAGACCCTTTATATTCTGAAATGAAGTGTCAGCATGCAATGACAGTTAAGGTCCCAAGATACCCCCAGAGTCACTTTTTATTCTTTTCTATCCACAATCATTAGGGGGAAATCTCTCTGCAGCTTCTGTAGAACCCATTCACTGGAGGGAAATAGATCAATGAGAAAACCCCAGCCCTGAGCAGCTGTGCTGACAGCTCTGAAGCAGGTACATTCATTCTTCCCTGGAGCCCACGCCAAAAGGACAAAGGACGCTCGCTCCCACCTCCTGAAAGAAGAGCTGGCCCAAAAAGTTCCTTAACTAGATATCTATTTCTTATCTTTTATACAGCAAGAACAAAATCTCTTTCTGAGAGTGACATATCTTACACTCACTTCAAACAAGCACAGCTTTTGCCACTTATTTTTAAGTGCACTTGCCTGCTAAAGGGAGAGCAAAAAAATCCAGGGGGGAGAATAAGGCAAGATGGTGGAGGCAACAGCTGCTTGCATAGCCGGCATCTCCAGCCAACAACTGCCGGACCTGGAAAAGGTCCCTGAGAAGAGCCTGAAGAGCTGACACACCAAGAGGATGTGCAATCCAAGCGTGAAGAACTTGACCTCTGGTGTTCCATTTGCTTCCACCAGAGCCCAGGTGCTCCGAGAATGCTCATGACGGCCAGGTGCGAGGGGTAGGCACGTGGGCACCAAAAGGAGAAGGGGCTACAGCCACGAGAGCAGGGGAATAAGAACATAGCTCAACATTGATTCACTTGTTCATTGATCCTGCAATTATTAGCACCTACTGTCTCCAGGCACTGACAGTGGGGGTGGGATGAAATTAAAGTAGCAACAAAACGAATAGCAGTTTGCCACACTGAACTCATACCCTGTGCCAGACACTCTGCCAAGTGCTTTCTGTGCATTATTTCGTCTAATGGTCACACCAAGCCCTTCAGGAAGGTAATAAAGTGACTCTGCTTGTAGACAAGGAAACTGAGGCAGAGAGTTAAACCTCTAGCCCAAGATTATATAGCTAATAAGAGGTAGAGTTGGATCTATACCAGACCCACTGTGTCTCGGCTGGAGAGGGACTAACCATCGATGTGTATCCCGACCTGGTCAGTACGAACAGGCAGTGCTCACCCAAACCTGCGCAGAGAAGCACAGGATACTGCCCCGTGTCCAGGAGCTCACTCGTCAGCTCGGAAGGAGGGGCGGCGGGCGGGTAAGATCTAGTCCGTGTTCAGTGACCACAGGCAGCTGGCCTGGGGCAGGACCCGGGCAGCATGGAGGCCAGCCACACTGGTGCCTTGAAATCCAGGCTCAGGGGTTCGGCTTTATCTAGAAGTCACCGAAGGGTGAGAGTGTGTGAAGAGAGGATGACCTACTCAGGGTCATGTTTTAGGAAGCCTACCAGCGGCAGGTTACCATTCATAACCCTGAGAATATAGGGCAAAACACAATATCTAGAATATTACAGAAAAAAATAGGATCCATTTATTGAAACGCTCTAGCTACTGTGAGGCATCAGACTCAACCCTAGGAAACCTGTGTTTGCCTGCAGGGCTCCACCTGCTGACTCAGGCATGCATGGGGCCCCAAGACCATGCCAGTGGCCCCCCGGGTTTCCTCTGGCTGTCACTCGGAGGCTTCTTCCTTGGCCTTATTCTCTAGCCTCTTCACATAGGTGTTCTGACCAGTTGGAAGGGAGAGCCTGTCTGTCTTTGTGAGGGCCCGTTCCACGTACATGACACGTCATGGCTCTGCCCTCTGTCCCACCTCACCAAGGCTGTGAAGTGCCTCTTGCTGGGGATGGAGCCCTCCCTGTCATGCTGCCTCTGCTCCAGCTGTACCACGCTGGGCTTTGGGCCCTGGCCAGGCCCTAGGAAGTGGCTCAGAAATCCCCCTGGGCCCTACCCACCAATGAGCCCGAGGGCTTTTCTTCCCTGTGCAGATTCCTAGAGACTCCAGTGGCCGGGGAACAAAAAGGGACACTACTGACCACCAGCAAGGCACATGGATAGATTAGCAGGGAGCCCCAGGCAACTGCAAACATTTTGCCACAAGTTAGGTCAGGGCCGTGGCTGAAAGGTCAGCAGCGTGGAGCAGGCTGCCCCAACAGAGGTGGGGTCTAAATGATGTTTCTGACAATAAAACCCTCTGAGCTGCGGGTCAGAATTGACGCCTGTCATTTCGGTAATGATCTGGCATCATTACTGGCTCGCAGTATAGCCCCTATAAACACACTCATCAACATGTGTCTGCCCGAGACAGGTGATCTTCTTCAAAACCAGAAAACCCACAAGCCTATCAAGCATTCGCCGCACTGCCCTCAACGGGCAGACAGGAGGCTTTGGCCTCTGAGCTCACACTTTACAGCAAGAACCCAAGGAGGGTTGAGTCCTGTTTCTAAGCACGGTCAACCAGGCAGGATGGGAAAGGTGCCAGGGGGCAACTCAGCCCAGTGTCGGTGCACAGCTGTTCCCACAGCTGGCAGATACGCCGCAGCTGCAGGCCAGCAACAAGGGCCAACACTGAGCAAGGAAGCCCCAAGCCAAAAGAGGGGCGTGGGTGGAGGCACAGGCCATTGGGCTGGAGGGGATGGGAGGACACTTTCAGGTCCGGGAGGACTCCCCTCTAAAGAGCCTCTCCCACCAAGGATTCGCCCTCTCCTTTCCCACTAACCCTGCGGCCACCTTCACAACCAAGCTTCTCATCCGGGCACTTTCTATCCCTCTCCTTGGGGGTTTTAAGCCCAAGCCTAGGGCTTTCTGAGCAACTCCAAACTCCACGTTAACTGCCGCCACTGCCCTCCCCGACCACACACACACCCACCTACTCCAGCTGCAATCTGGGATGGTAACCCTTTCCTGGCAGGGAAACAGCCCCTTCTTCCGGGGCAAGTTCTCCCATCAGGGGCATCTTAAGCAGGAATTGGGACATATTAATGCATTCACTAGCCAGCACTAACACAACTGACCTGAATTCACAATTCACACAACTAGTCTAAGTGTTACACACCAAACGTCACAAGTGTAGACGGTAGGGACAAAACCCATTACAATTTTATTAGGGCTTAGAATTCACAATACACTTCCCATCCGTGGTCCCATTGAATCCCCACATCATGGATGTCCCTATCCTTCTCATCCCTTAGCAATCTGGTTCAAACTTTTCACACGGTATTACGAGTTGCCAACCTGTTTGACTCCTTTTCAATACCCCTCCCTCCCTCCCAAGACCATGAGCTATTTGAGGGTAGGAAACACTTCTTACTCTTTCCTGTTCTGGCACTGACTATGTCATCAGTGTTTGCTGAATACAATTGAATCCCACAGGGCCAGATTAAGAGAACAGGGGGAGCAAGAGTAGGAATACTAGCAAATACCTATACAGTCTTCCCACGTGCCAGACACTCTTCTGATTAATCCCTTTTACATAGATAAAATCATTAATTCTCACACCAACCCTAGGTAAGTACTATTGTTATCCCTATTTGTTTTTTTTGTGTGTGTGTGGTACGCGGGCTTCTCACCGTTGTGGGCCCTCCCGTTGCGGGGCACAGGCTCCAAACGCGCAGGCTCAGCGGCCACGGCTCACGTGGCTCACGTGGCTCACGGGCCCAGCCGCTCCACAGCATGTGGGGTCTTCCCGGACCGGGGCACGAACCCGTGTTCCCTGCATTGGCAGGCGGACTCCCAACCACTGCGCCACCAGGGAAGCCCCCCTATTTGTTTTTAATAGAAGAAATTGAGGCACACAGATAGAATAACTTGCTCCAAACTCACAGCAGGAACTGGCAGGGCTGGAATTTGAACCCAGACAGTCTGGTTCCAGAGTCTGATCTCTAATCAGACTCCATATACACTGCTTCTCAAGTTGAACTGATGCAGACTCCCTAAGAAACAGTGTATTGTATTTTCTTGGGGAGACCCTTTATAGAAATGTAACATGTGTAATGGGGAAATCAATAAAATTCAATTCTGCAGACAGCCATGTGGAAGGACACAAGAGGAAAGTATGCTTTGTGCCCAAAGGGGAACGTCCTCTGTGCATAGAGGATGCCGCTCTATACATAGCCAGGGTGCAAGGGGGGCTGCCAGGAAGAAACAAGGGAGTCATGGCCATTCTGGGCAAGGGCCCAAGAGCAAAGTCCTGGGGGTGGGAGGGGTGTGTCCTGGGCATGGTCACAAGAGACTGTACATAATTGTAGGGGGCATGGTTGTGAACCATGATTAGCTCAAAGCAACGATTTCCGCACTCTGCTGCACTTTAGAATCACCCGGGGAGCTTGGAAAAACCCCTACACTCAGTACCTCCCCAGAGCAACTAAATCCCAATCTCTGGGGGCGGGACTCAGGCACCAGTATTATTTTGAAGCTCCCTGGGTGATTCCAACATACAGCCAAATTTGAGGACCGCTGGTTCAGTCTATGCAGTGTTATTCATAGAGCAGTCTGCTCTTCCATTAAGGACTAAAATGGCGTGGAGGGCTTCAGACTGGGTGTGCTCCTTCCATCTGCCCTCCCCCCACTTTGGAAGGCTGTTTGGGGCCATTTTGGGGGAATGTGTTTTCTCTGGTTTCCTGGGAGCCCTTTAAAACGAAGACAGGTTTTAGATAGTGCGGCTCCAACTCAAATTCCAACCTTGCCACTTACCAGCTGCATGAGTTGGGGCATGTTATATAATATCCAAGCCTCGGTTTCCTCATCCACAAATAGGGGATTGAGGTAGGCGGAATAACGGCCCCCCAAATGTCCACATCCTCATCTCCAGAAGCTGTAGGTTACATGGCAAAGAGGATTTAAGGATGCAGATGGATTAGGATGGCTAATCAGTTGACTTTAAATAGGGAGATTGGGCTTCCCTGGTGGCGCAGTGGTTGAGAGCCCGCCTGCCGATGCAGGGGACACGGGTTCGTGCCCCGGTCTGGGAGGATCCCACGTGCCGCGGAGTGGCTGGGCCCGTGAGCCATGGCCGCTGAGCCTGCGCGTCCGGAGCCTGTGCTCCGCAATGGGAGAGGCCACAACAGTGAGAGGCCCGCGTACCGCAAAAAAATAAAAATAAAAAAAAATAAAATAGGGAAATTATCCTGGATTATCCTGGTGGATACAATGTAATCATAAGGGTCCTTACAGGTGGAAGAGGGAGATAGGAAGAGTCAGTGTCAGAGTGATACGATGTGAGAAAGCCTTGGGCAACTGTTGCAGGCTTTGAAGATGGAGAGGTAGACACCTTCTAGAAGCTGGAAAAGACAAGAAAATGAATTCTCCCCTAGAGCCTCCGGAAAATGTAGCCTTGCTGACACCTTGATTTTAGCTTAGTAAGACTCATCTTAGACTCCAGAACTGTAAGATACTAAATTTGTGCTGTTTTAAGCCACTAAGTTTGTGGTAATTTGTTACAGCAGCAGTAGGAAACTAATACAGGATGGATGGGAATAAATCGGGGATAGTATGAAGATTAAATGAGATAAGTTTTGAAAAACTTGTAGCACTACTCCTAGTGCTTTGTAATTATTAGTTGCTGTTATCACTTTTACCACTACCATCCTATCAGGAAGCTGCCACCTCCTGCATTCTGTGTACCTGGCACGGGCTGCCCACTCTCTACCCACCATCCCTGGATCCACTCCCCACTCCCGAGGTGGCTGAGTGGTCCCAGCCTCTACGCATCAGTAAGAGGCTTTGTGACCTGGGTCCAGGCTCGTGGGAACCGGCCAGTCTTTCTTGGACAGAGCAAGAGGCTCCCTAGAGCCCCGTGATGCCCATTAACACAGCACAGACCAGTATTTCTGCTTCCTGACACTGTTCATGAGAATCAAGAGGAAATGGGGCTGGGTGCGGAGGGGGAGAGGTTTGGGAAGGTAGGCCCCCAGGGAGTCTTCCTGACCACCAGCTAAGAAAGCACCATGGGAATGGTCAGCAAGGGCCTCAGAGACTTACTCTAAAGGACTAAAGGTGTCCAGCGCCTCAACAGCTGTCAATAGCAGGCAAGAGCTGGACCACCAGGCCAAGAGCAGAGGGCGTGGGTTTGGCAAGGAGGGTCCAAAATTCAATCTCCATCAAGCCCCTTGTTTGTGCCAGGCTCTCATGGGCCCTTTCCCGCAGCCCTTGTAGCTGACGTTCACTATACTCCTTGTGGCCATTATGATCCCATCATACAGAGGGGGAAACAGACTCAGTGATCTGCCTGAGGTCACCCGTTAGCAGCAGAGCTGAGATTCAAACTTTTGATTCTAACACTAGAATGCTCCACTCTGTACCATATCTCATTTTCTTTTCATAAAGGTCCAGTTAATATTTTAGTCATTATTGATTTAATCCTGGGACCATGAGAACACAGCTAGTACAGACAGTTAATCTGTATTTATACCTTGAAATGGGCCAGCCATGAAAATGTAGAAGCTTCAAAAACTACAAACAACTAAAAAGGGGCTTGAAGGAAATCTGGTCCCAGATGAATAAATCTTGTGTCAGCTCAGGGTTGACATAATTGCAGTTCTACATAGTGATCACAAACCTGGGTTTCACGTGGCCCCTGAAGTGGACCAGGCAGGTGAGGAGAGGCTCATCCGCTCCCCACCGTGGGCGCCCAAGGACTCCCACCAAATTAGAATGTGTACCAGCCCTGGGAACTAAATTTATCCTGAAAGGACACCCAGATCAGAATGTTCTCTGCTATAAGATATCCTGTCCTCCTCTCTTTTGCCAGAGCCAGGGAGTATCGGCTGTCAATTCAGCCCCGTCAATTCATTTTGAAAGCCACACACACGTGATGCCAGCCCACAGAGATAGGCACCACATGTTTAGATACGAAAGACAGGAAATGTTGAAAGAGCGAGAAAGGAGAGCCAGAGAAGATGGAAGAGAAGGTGGAAAGAGGCAGGTTTAGATGATGCTGATAAGAGGGTCGTAAAGAAACTGAGAAGAGGAAAAAAATGGCAGCTGTGGCAGGGTCTCCCGGGATAAGCCATCGGGGGCACGAGAGCTACGATGGGGTCCTGTTCGAAGTCAGCGGCTCCTTTACAAGCTTCAGGCAGCACGTCTCCTCCATTTCCCCGGCGTCTGCACCTTTCAAGCCCACTACAAACTGAGAAGCTCCCACGTCAGCCTCAAATGTTATCACTGCTCCTGCAGACGACAGCCAGGCCTTGGGGACAGGAGCCCATCCCGCCAGCACTCCAGAAGGGTGGCCATTCCCGCCACACCCCCTCCCCGATCCCACAGGCAGAGGAAGGACACGAACTCCCTGCCTGGGGGAGGCCGCTGGGGAGCCTGGGTTAGGGAACAATGAGAGAAGAGCAAGAAGAGGTTCTTGTAAATCTCATCCGTGCAGTTAAACATCTAAGAATATCCGACAGAACAAGACAAACTCGGGCTCCCCAGGAGGCCCCGGCTCCCAGTGGGGTCGTGTTCCATTAACAAGATCACAGAACCTCAGATTCTGGAGGGGTATTTTTCCGTTCCTCTCCCTCTGGAACAAGAGTGTACCAGGTTGCTGTCGTCTTTATGTCTAAAGTTCCCCCAAGGAAGGAGCTTTTCAACGTTTTCTCAAGCTCAATGCTATGCTTTAAAGTCAGAGTAGGTGCTTAAGCTTGCAGAGGGGGCGGGTTTCCACCGTAATCTCCAGCAGTGCTCCCACCCCCAGCTCCACCTCTTGGTCTTAAAGCTGACTATTGATGGTTTCTCAATCTTAGGTAAAATGCTTTGCTAATGCAACCTGGGGATCAATTCTCTGGCCTCCCTGTCCCCTGCATCAGATTGCCATCCCTGAGCCCTTTCTGATGGACAGCTAGGGGCTGCTAACATTGTAGACAAGAATGCCTAATCTCTCCTGATCCTACTTGCTAGGTTCTGGGTCCAGGCTTTCTTTTTATTTTCGCTTCTTACCACTGCCTTTATGACCAACTGCATCTCTCCCATTCCCCAGAAGCCCTGAGCTTTCCCAGCTCTCCACATCTGCTCCAGCAGGTCCCCTCCCCTAAAGCACCCCTCACCCCACCTGCACCTTCGAAACTCCGCCCAGCTTTCAAGGCTCATCTCAAATGCCCCAGAGGCAGAGGCCTCGCTAGTTCCCACCCATGAGGAAGGCCTTGCTGTACCCATGGCACCTGCGCTCCCAGCACCTGGCAGCCAAGGCCCGTGAGTATTCGAGTGCTTATCTCCTCATTAGATCCCAAGCCCGTTTAGGGCAGGGACCTTGCAGTCCGCATGGTGCCAGGCTCAGAACAGGACCTTCAATAGCTCCGTGTCAGATGAATTATCACCTTTTTTGTCCAGTCCTCAGGGGAGGTGGAGAGCAGTTGCTATTTCTAACAGCAGCAGGAAGACAAATATGGCCCTGCCCAACCCCCCTTCATCTCCCACCATTCCACACACACACCCAGGGGTGGCCATTTCTCTTTGCTCTCACATCAATAAGGTTTCTAGCATATTCTAGCAAGAGGCACCAGAGAGAGCTGGGAGGAGTCTTGGAGAGCACTTAGCTCCCCGCCCTGGTTGCACAAATGGGGGACCTGAGGGCCATGAGGGGCAGGGCCAGGGGGCACTCACGCAGCAGACCGGCGTCAGGGGCGTACCTGTCTCCCCAGCCAGTCTCCCATGGAGCTGCCTCGGGGTACTGAGTTCAGAGGCTGGGGCTGCTCTGCACCTGGCGATGGCTCCTCCATGGCTGGTCACTGATCTCTGGTTGTGGCTGTGAGCAGTGCAGCCACAGGCTGGCAGTCACGGCCAAGTCCAGCTGCTGCAGACTTGCAGCAGAAACGCTGGAGCCCCAGGGGCATGTGGCTGTCCGGCAACGCTCTCCCGTGACACAGCCTGCTGGGGCAGCGTTGTGACAGCCCAATCCTGCCAGGTGGCCAAGCGCCCACCTCACCCTTTCATTCACACACCACTGAGCAGCACAGAGGCAGGGTCCACCCGGCAGCTCGCAGCTCTATCCCGCACCAGAGCGGCACTCAGTAAACACTTACACGATGTGCTTGCACAGCCGGACTTCTCTGGCGGGTGGGTTAGGAGGGAGCATAAAACCATAGCCTATGGGGAGGCCACAAAATATTTAGAATGAGAAAGATTTACAAAGCCTTGAATTTCTTCTTCTCCATTCCTCCTGCCTTTAATCCAACAAAAGGAAGTTTACTTCCCCAGATTCCATTTCTGCTTCCACATTTGTATCAATGGCTTGGATGAAGCTATCACAGTCAGGCTCATCAAATGTGGGAGGACAGGAAGCTGGGAGGGCCCCAGACATGGGCTGCTGAGTGAGATGCTAAAAGACCCGGACAGATCAGAACGAAGGGCTGAAACCAAACGAACTCAGGGAAAAGGAACAGAGGCAAACGGCAGGTGCAGCTCTCGTCCCCAAAAGCCAACTGGACAAGCAAGGGTGGGAGATCAGGGGCAGGGGGTGAAGGCCTGTGGCTTGGCAGCTCTGTGAAGAAGACAGAGGGCTTTAATAAACATTCCACTCCATGTGAACTAACAGGCTGCTATGCAAGTCAGGGGCACTGGCTGTCTGGCTGCAGTGACGGAATGAGAAAGCAGGTAGGTGGTCCTCTGTCCTGAGCAGCTCACACCGCTGGGCAGGTACAGAGCAAGGGCACTGAGCAAAGGAGTAGGGGCAGGACGGAGACAGGGCTCCTAACAGTGCCAGGGAAGCTGGGAATGTTTCATGCGGGCAGAAGAAAACCCTGGGAAGTCCTGTGTCCAACCCAGGGGGGCTTGGGTAGGAAGCTGCTGGCCCCTTACCACAGGGGCAATCAGGATGAGGAGGAAAGAGGGGTGGGGAAACTGAGGGGGCTGCTGAAGCCTGACCCACCCCGGCCACTGGCGGCCCAAGGCTCAGTGTCCAAAGGGAAGACCAGACGCAGCCCAGATAGGCGTTGGCTGGTCCTGAGGGCCAGGGGACTGGCAGGGAAGCAGGAACTAGCCTCTCAGAAGCCGGGGGTTGGGGAGAGGGCAAAAAAGAACAAGCAGTATGGGGCCCAGCCAGGCAGCCAGGGCTTCGAAGAAGGCTCTAGCCAAGCAGGAATCGGGAGGGGAGGCAGGGAAACCAAAGCATCATCCAGGTCTGATGGCTGGGAGTGCTGCCTGGGGTTGGCAAGCTCCCAGCTCCCTGAGGGTGCTGGACCTCATCCTTGGGGTAGGCCCGGGACCCAAGAGGAAGACAAGAGGGAAACCAGGATAAGGAAGCAACTTCTAACAGGCAGAGGAGCCACCCCAGGGCAGAACAGAGGCTGGAGGTCCCTCCTGGAGGTGCCGCTGGGGCTGAGGGCCCCGGGCGCTACTGGATTGCTGTTCTGCCCTTGGCTTCGTCATGTGAGCCCTTGCCCTGTTTTGGAGGGGAGTCCCCATGGCTGAGCCCAAATTCCAAGCTGCCTTCTGGTACTGCAGGAACTAGGGGCAGGAGAGACAGACCAAGGATGGAGCTCTCCCCCCAAGTGAAGCCTAACAGGCTTGGAGACAGCCCACTTGAGTCCAGCTCTGCCTCGCACCAGGCACATGACCTTGGCCACATCGCTTACCTTCTTAGGCCTCAGTTGTCTTATCTATAAAACAGGGATAGTAACAGAATTCACCTCACAGGACTGACATGAGGATTCATTGAGATCATAAAGGGCACAATTCCCGGCACATATGAGATCAAAAATAAGAGCCTGTCATTATTATCATTTGTGGAGTTACAAACCTTTTTCCAGATCTAAACTTGGAATCAGAACCTGGGCCTGTGATATGAGGATGTCGGGACAGGGTGAAGGCAAGTTCGGGGGATGCTGGTAAGGGGCGGTGTATGGAAAAAGTCCACCATACTCAGAGGGGCACCCACACCCACGAGCCATCAGGTGACTGAAGGTTACATAAAAATGACAAAGTCAGCTCTGGAGACGGATGGAGGTGATGGTGGCACAACAACACAGATGGACTTAACCACTGAACTGTACGCGTAAAAATGGTTAAAACGGTAAAATTTTACATGATGTACATTTACAATAATTTAAAAAAATTTTTGATGGCAAAGTCACAACTTGGCCCCAGGTCTCCTGACCCCAAGCCCAGGGTCCCTCCCACCCACCCACCAGGTTTG
>NW_020173668.1:1996878-2041173 GCF_003031525.2 Neophocaena asiaeorientalis asiaeorientalis | reverse complement strand
TGATATGTTGAGAGGAAATGGAATTCTGCTGGATTGAATTGTATTGAATTCTTTAATTCAGAGATAACCTCAGCACAGTTCATCTCTTTTCCAATTACTGGGTTTGGGAGAATTTGAGCAGTGGTGATTTTGCATCTTTTCTCTTAAAAGCAAAAAGACGCGACTTCAGCTTCCTGCTGAACAGAGACTAGAATTATCAGAATTTTCTTGGTCTTATACATGCAATGAAAATGGTAAGGAAGTCTCCAAACACTAAAAATTCTACCATGCCTTCCAATTTCCCAAATCCTCAGAGAGTCAATTATCTTTAGCCCAGATTTAGAATCATCACACTCCCACTACGTACAATCCCCTTTATTGGCACTGCAGGGACAGCCACACAGACGATTAAGAGAAAGCATGGCCCTTGCGGAGCTTATAACTGAGCACGATGTTTCTTAATCAGCAGGAAGCCTGGGAACCCTGTGGTGCTTTCCAAACACACATCCCCAGGCAGTGGGGTTCACTAGCCTGCGGGGCCCAGACATTGCACAGGGGATCTGATGCCCATCCCTGATGGAAAACAGAAGAGATCATCACTTGAAAATAGTAATAACAACAATACATAATAGAGTGAATTAACTCTGAAAAAGTCACAGACAGTACACATCGGCACTCTCAGGGAAACAGAATTAAGATGAACACTCGCTCCCCAGTGACTCTGAAGAAATGGCAGTTTGTATTCATGGAAGGAAGCTGGAACTGAGCACTGAGGAAGGGAACACGGTCACTGACTTTAATTATCCTAAAAGCTTTACGATGTCTGACCAGATTATATTTGTAAGAGACTTAAGAGGAGTCACCTTTAAACTTTAGGATGTTGGAGCCAAAGAACTGTTCTTTCGATTGTTTGCTATTTCAAGTTCAAGGCTATATTAAGGGGACAGCCAGCTCCCTTTCTGGGCAGAGAAGCAAGGCAGTTAGGAGAAGGGACAGTTTGCTGGGACAGTCCCGCACGAGGGTCTCCTGAATGCATACTGTATCAGTTCTTGTTATCAAAAACCATTCATAGCTACTCTCCTTACATTGTTGTCTCATTGTCACTGAGCATCCTTCAGGCATGGAATCCTGGATACAGTCAGAGGCCCCAGAGATCATCTGATCCAATCTGCCCACTTTACAGATGACAAAACTCGGGTTGAGAGAGAAGTAGCTCATCCAAGCTCGCACGGTGATTGGTACCCCAGACAGACCAGGCCACAGGTCCCTCATACCTTGTAAAGGGGGCAGAGTCTTGCTAGGAGGAAGCGCTTTTGAACGGGGCAGGCTCTAGGGCTGTTTTTCTCAACACTGTCATTCACTTAGCTGCCCACGTTGGACAGTGATCTCTTGTATCCCTGAATTACAGCAGAAGCTTCCTGAGAAGCTTGCTGAGCCCCCCCTCACTTCCCAAGGTGCGGACGGTGTGTGGTTTCCAAGGTAACACACAGCTTGATGGATTCAGCCTTCCAGCGCCACCTCATCCGGCACCAGCAGGGGAGGAGGAGTGGGAAGGGAGGTGACACCACCTCCCCATTTACAAACACTGATTCCTCCCGAAACCAGTTTCCCCTCTGTCCCACTGCCAGGGTTCAGGGCAGAGCACACCCCTGACATCCTGGAGTCCTGGAGCTGAGGAAGCTTCTGGAGGACTTGGCAAGAGGCAATTGCCCGGAAGTCAATGGAGCCGCAGGCAGCTGACTCCGGAAGTCTGGGACCGGCCCTCCCGGCTGGGGCAAGTCTTAACATGCCCAGGGCAACAGTTTTCACACCTGTTAACAGACACAGCACATGCCCTGTCAAGAAGCATGACACAGGATGACATTTCCAACTGACAAAACAGAAAGTCAACACAGGCAGCTGAGAAACAGCCTTGCTGCTCCCCCAGGCACGCCAGCCCCATGGGCTCTGGGGCCCGGAGAAAGCAGCGGGAAGCCATCGCCCCTAGGGAAGGGGCAACGTGGCAGGAAAGCCCTCTCTGGGGCAGAAAGGGTTAAAGCCAAGTGTTCAAATATTTAGCAAATAAAACCAAAATGTCACACGGAGACTGCCAGGGCTGACGTGGTAACCATGGCAATCCATGGCCAGCCACAGATCTGAGAGTGAAGAGGCTCTGGGACTGAGGCCTGGGACAAGAGGAGATGAGAGGATGGTGGGGAGGGTCACAGAGGGCATGGCCAGCCCAGCTCACAGGGGGCAGCCCGCTGAGACCCTTGACCCCTCACGATGCACAAGCCAGAGCTGTGGACTTCAGGCCAGTCTCTCAGTCTTACAGAGACTCAGTTTTCTCTTCTATGGAGCAAGGGGAATAAATCGGCCTGTCTGTCCCTCAGGCTTGTTGTTCATTCATCTGGTAACACTTATTGAATCCCTGCTATGTGCTGGGTGCTCTTGGCTGTGGGACAGAGCAGTGAACCCAAGTCAGCCTCCACCACCATGGACATCCGGCCGGAGCGGGTGCAGGTGAGATACAGTGTCAGAGCCCATGTCCAGCCAACTCCTAGAAGGGGAGACCTGCCCTGGGAGTGGGGGCAGCCAGAAGGGCTCCTAGAGGAGGAAGCATCTGTGCTGAACCCTAAAAGTCAAAGAGGTGAAGTCAGGCAGGCAAGAGGTCTGACAAGACATGTGAAAACACTCCAAAAACTACAAAGCACTAGACAAGATGAAGTGACACCGTCGTCACCGACGTGGCTGCTAACGCGTCATCCTCTCAGCTTTCTGTCTTTGGAGGGTAGTCTGACAAGGACTCATGGCCTTTGGACTGAGCAGCTACTCATTCCCTCTTTCCTCCTTTCTCTCCAGCTGTACAGGTGCAGGTGGGCTGGCGGGAGGGCAGGTGGCGTCCTCAGCTGATGCACGGTGGCCTAGCCAGGCCCTGTCCCCTGGACACACCCCCCATTTCCAATTTCCCTCATGTGCTGCCATCTGTCTAGGGAGTGTCCATTAGCGTGGAGTAGGAGATGGCCGTGAGCTCAGCAGAGGAGGCCACCATCCAAAATTTTCCTGTCAAGCCCTGTGGTCCTGGAGCCACCCTGGGGGCCTAGAGTTCCCTCCTCCTCTCTGTGCAGCACACCTGGGTTAAGGAGCTCATGTCCTCAGACCTAGCAGGCTGAGAGGGCCATCTGGAGGTCTTGGGATCTCAGGGGTCCCCAATCTGCTCAACTCTAAAGGAGTCCCTTGGCCACTGGCCCCATCTGTGAGCCCAGTGAAGGCGATTCAAATCCATCAGCCAACCAGCCAGGGACAACCTTAGGAAATATCTATCGGGGGCCTGCAAGGACAGAGATCCCAGCCCCACCAGGATGAGGCAGCTGCCATCTCCCCTGGAGGACAGACACACCTTCCCTTCTCTTCTCTCTCATGCCCCTGAAATGCTCCAGGCCAGTTTCATCCCAAACATACACAAGGCCTCTGCTCCCAGTGAATACATGGCTTGGTTAGGGCCTCTTCTCTCCATGAGAGTTGCCTGGCCCACTGTGGCCACACGGTATTTCACACACACCTCATACCTTGGGGCTTATCAGCCTGGGTCACAGTGGATCAAGGTCTAGGACAAGCAGCTTCCAAAGGTAGGGACTGGGTCTGAATTATTTCTGGATTCTCAATGCCTGACACATAGTAGTCCTTACCTTATAGGTAAGTTCAGGATATGGCTTGAGCCCACTTTCTTCTATAGGGAGAAGGGAAAGTGAGAGCACAGAGCAAGGCTCAGCCTGAACCATCGAGTCCACTCCCTGATGGGAAGACGCCCCTGACTCATTTCGCAGTGGGCTCCCAAGGCATCTGGACCAGTGACACCTCCTGCATTCCAGATGCCCCTGTTCCTGTGACAGCAGGTTATACATACCCAGGAGGATGCTCCAACCTATGGGACCATCGTGCCATGGCATGTGAGCCTTTTTGCAATGTGAGCTGTCTCTTGAATAGAATTTATGTCCTACAATTTGAAGTAATTTCCCTGTCAGCTGAGAACTCTATTGCTATTTAATAAAAATATCCACTTTTACACATCTAATAACTTAAAAGTCTCCCCTTTTATTGGTCTCCTACGTTTCAAATTCATGAGGTTGAAGACCTATATTTTGTCACTATAGTTATATTTCTGTCAGATTTGAAGTGGACTAGAAGCCTCTGGAGGCCCACACCAGATCTTGATCTGATTGATGCTTTCTACTTTGAATATGGCCAATAACCACAGACTGAAATTAATGATCTGTAAGTTCCCATCCACACACTGGATGATGGGAAATCTGCCACTGCCTATGTCCTATCCTAGCTTCACAGCAGTCCCTCCATTTTAATTAGACAAACATTAATTGAGCCATGCTGTGTGCCAGTCACAGTCCTGCAGCTTCCTGCCCCTGTAGCTTCATTAAGGACACCAAGGCTCGCTCCCCCTCCCCATCCCCCCATCATGTCCCCCAGGCTCTGAGCCAGGGCACTTCCTCCCTGGGGCACTTGATCCCTTCCCCTCCTGTGTGCTCCTGGACAAGAACCTGGCCCCTGGTTATTTCCTCTCGCTCTCAATTGGCTTCTTCCTGACAGCTGCGAGACATATGCAGTCTCTCCAGGCTACACAAGCAGACCAACATCCCTCCCTCAGCACTGTGTCCTCTCCAGCTGCCGCTCTGCCTTCCCTCGATTCACAGCCAAACTTCTTAGAAGACTGGCCAGTATTCAGTGTCTCCATGTTCCTCACCTCCTACTCGGTCCTCCCTTCCCCTTCCACTGCCCTGTGACTGTCACTCCCAGTGACTGTGCTGAGGAAGGACACAATGACCTTCCCACAGCCTGGTGCAAAGGACCAGTGGGGTTCCCAACTCCTCGACCCCCCTGTGGCATAACCAACACTTCCTTCTCTGTCCCGGCTTTGTGACTCCCTCCCTCTGGGGTCTCCTCTGACCTCCCTGACTTCTCCCTCTGGGAGAAGTCTGATGTCCTCTGATGTCCCTCTGGGGACCTGTCCCATGCCTCCTTTCATCCCACTGCTCCCTGCTCATCTAGGCCTATCCTCTGCATCACCATCCTGGAGGTGGCTGGATGCCCAGCCCCTAAACCTCAACTTCCAAAACTAACCTGGTCATCATTCCCCACCTCAGCCTCCTTCTGCGGTTTCAACTGTAATGAATGGCACTCCCAGCCACTGAGTTAGCCAAGCAACTGCTGGGCCCCTCCTTTCCCCACAGACAGTACCTCCAACCTAATAACTGACCAAGTCTGGTCAATTCCACTTGTTCAACATCTCTTATGCACAGTCTCCCCTGTCCTGGCTCTTGTCTTACCCTGATTCAGGGTGTCACCATCCCTCATCTCGACCGTGGAAACATGCTTCCAATTAGTCTTCCTGCCTCTGAAATTGGCCCTTGCAACATTTGCCATGCTGCAGCTAAAATGCAGATCTGATCATCTCTCTCCCCTGCTTGAACTCCTTCCATGGTTCTCCCTGCTGCCCACAGGACAGTTCCAAAACTCTTCAGCAAGGCAGATGAGTTCCTGCTGGTCCTGCCGTGCTCCAGAGTAGACCGGCCCCACTGCCCAGGACCTTGTCCTGGAGGCGTTCTGAATGCACTCTGCAGTTTCTCATCTCAGGGCCTCTGTTCCTTTTGAGACTTCTGCCTGGGATATCCTTTCCATGCTGTCAGCCCGGCAAACACGTCCTCATTGAAGCTGAGGTGTCTCGCACGTATTATCTAATTTGATCTGGACAACAACGCTGTGGTGGGTACTATTACTAGGCCCATTTTGCAGAAAGGAGATAGACTAAGAGGCATTCAGTAACTTGCTAAAGGCTACCATACATACTACAATGTGACAAAGAACATGCTTTGAACCCAAGCTGGGCTACTCTAAAATCTGTGTTCTCAGCCTCCTTCTGTCCTGCCTTCCAGGATGGCACTAAAGACATTAGAGCCATGGATTCACTCAACACTGGCAACCCCTTGGAGAAGCAAAAGTGATTTCAGGGTTTCCAGCACAGAGTACTGGGCCCCTGTCCCAGGCTCTGCACAGAGTAGACCCTCGTTAAGTACACAATGAATGAATGAATGCACTAGATGGGTAAGAAGGGTAGAGGAGGGAGGATATTTGGGGAGCAATAAAGTGTTCAGTGTCTCACTGGTCAGAATGGCCATCATCAAAAAGTCTACATATAATACATGCTGGAGAAGGTGTGGAGAAAAGGGAACCCTCCCACACTGTTGGTGGGAATGTAAATTGGTGCAGCCACTACAGAAAACAGAATGAAGCTTCCTTAAAAAACTAAAAGTAGAGTTGCCATATGATCCAGAAATTCCACTCCTGGGCATATATCCAGAAAAGATGAAAACTCTAATTCAAAAAGATACATGCACCCCAATGTTCACAGTGGCACTATTTACAATAGCCAAAACATGGAAGCAACCTAAGTGTCCATCAACAGATGAATGGATAAAGAAGATATTATATAGACACACAATGGAATACTAGTCAGCCATAAAAAAGAATGAAATAATGCCATTTGCGGCAACATGGATGGCCCTAGAGATTACCATACTAAGTGAAGTAAGTCAGAGAGAGGCAAATATCATATATCACTTATATGTGGAATCTAAAATATGATACAAATGAACATATTTACAAAACAGAAACAGACTCGCAGATATAGAAAACAAACTTATGGTTACCAAAGGGGGACTAAATTAGGAGTTTGAGATTAACAGATATACACCACTACATATAAACTATATAAACTGTAAGGGCCTACTTTATAGCTATACAGGGAAATATATTCAATATCCTGTAATAAACCATAATGGAAAAGAATCTAAAAAAGAATATATATATAACTGAATCACTTTGCTGTACACCTAAAACTAATACAACGTTGTAAATCAACTATACTTCAATAGAAAGAAAGAAAAGAAACAAAGAGAGAGAAAAGAGAAGAAACAAAGGGAGACAGAAAGAGGAAGGAAGGAAGGAAGGGAGAGAGGAAGGGAGGGAGGGAGTTACATGTTGAGCTAGGGGTGTGCTGATGGCCCCTAAAACGTGAGTCTGCAGCCTGGGGAGAGGAGGTTTGCACTGGTGATCTGTGATCACCAAACCACAGGAACAAATGGACTCTCCAAGGGAGAGTGCAGTTTTCTAAGTTTTGATAAATAACACAACAACCAATGCATTTTGCTTTTCATTTCTTTCCAAGACACGCTAGCCTGAGGAGAACAGCTGCCCGGGACTTTGAAGGCTCCGTGCTCCAAGATGCCAAGAGAAGAGGAGACCAAGGAGACACGGGGCAGCCATCCTCAGACGACAGGGGCTGCCTCGTGGGAAACACAGGCACCTCTTTTCCCTACTCCAGAAGAGAGGCGGGCTGAGTGGAGTTTTCAGAGAGGCCCATTTCTAGAACTCACACTGCCCAGCCAGGGAGAGCCTCCCTCAAGAGGCAGTGAGTCCCGGTGACAGGCCGGCCCAGAGAGGCTGGAGGGGCCTCCTGCACTGGTGAGGGGTGCACCCCCCTCCTGTCACCTCTGAGGACCTACCGAGCCTCAGGTGCATGACTTGAAGCCAGAGTTTGGTTGAGAGGTTCCAAATAATGTTTCAGAGTCTTCTTTCTCAAAAACACAAGTTGTCCAAACTAATAACAAATACGAACACTATTCTAGAAGGTACGCCTAGCCTCCTGTGTGTGCTGGGCCAGGGCCAGGGCCAGGGGCCTGGATGTGAGCGACTGGGGCAGGGCTGGGGTGAGGGGGAAACACGGTCATCTGGTTCCTGCTAAAATTTAGCCAAGTGACCAGTAACTGGTGTTGATGAGGAAGTGACAAGCATATCCTTAACACAGGCCCCTGACTTCACCCCACGGAGGAGAGGAGCCATATGCTCACCCTGCCCTACTTCCCAACAGATAAGCAGCAGCTGGCCTTTCCCTACTGAAGAGGCTTTCCAAGCGTCCCCTCTGGATAAGCACCGGCAATCACGCTTGGGATAACCCTCCCACCACTCTCAGGAAGCAGGTCCCCCAGCCGGCGGGCACCAACCTCAATCAGAGAATTACAGAATGGGGAGGGGAGGGGGGCGGGATGGGTGCTTAGGATCCCCAATGAACAGATGTGGAAACTTGAGGCCCAAGACCACAGAGCTGAGTCATGGTCTAAAAGGTTTTGGAAACCAGATAGCTTGAATCCAGCACTCTTTCATTCAAAATATGTCCTGCAGACACCTGCTCTCTGTCAGACACCGTGGGTCCCTGGAAATACAAAGATTAACAGCGGGTTTCCCTGGTGGCGCAGTGGTTGAGAGTCCGCCTGCCGATGCAGGAGACGCGGGTTCGTGCCCCGATCCGGGAGGATCCCAAATGCCGCAGAGCGACTGGGCCCATGAGCCATGGCCGCTGAGCCTGCGCGTCCAGAGCCTGTGCTCCGCGGCGGGAGAGGCCACGACAGTGAGAGGCCCGCGTACCGCAAAAAAAAAAAAAAAAAGATTAACAGCATCATTGTCCCTGAGGGTGAGGAAAAGGATACAGGACAGAAAATCACAATATGGTCAGGTGAGTGCATACAAGGGTCCTGCTGACTGTCTGGGCCCAAACCGTTCCCATTTCCCTCTGGCAGGAGAAGGTCCCACTAGACTTTTCCAGAAGAAAGAACTTCACTGGACAGGTAAGAGGCACAGAGGGAGCCAGGTTCTGGTGACTCCCCACGTGACAGTGGGCCAGGGAGGATAAGGGGCTGGGCGGCGGGAGCTGAGAGTGCAGGAAGGGCCGGGCCAGAGCAGGGAGGAAGTCCAACCACCCGCCAGTACCGGGCAGTTGTGACAGTGACCATCTGGTGGGCACAGCTTGTACATGGACGAGGTCCAGCTGGAAGCAGTGGGACAGAGGTCACAGGAAAGAGACCAGCTTCCATTTCATAAAGGCCCACTCTGCACTGTCAACTGTTACCCCCCTGCTTATGAGTTGGGTGATATGACTGCCATCCTTCAGATACGGAAACCGATGCGGCCCAGAGAAGTTGTTATTGGCTCAAGGTCATTAAGGCTGAAGTGTCTGAGCCAGGATTTAATGCCACTGACTTCACTTTGTTTCTCCAAACTGTGAGTGTCAGGCCAAGACAAGTGACTGAAAAGCGTCCTCTGCTGCCCATAATTAGGGTGAAGCAGAGACTGGCTACGAGCTGAGGACGGACAAAGTGTGCCCAGGGAGGTGCCGGCCTATCAGCATCGCGGCCCTGCCACCAGGCCAGAACTGAGGTCACAACTGCACTTGGGTGGGGTCAGGTCTGAGAGCCAAGGCTGCAAGCCCTAGAGGGAGGTGGGGCAGGACCCCAAGAGAATCAGAGGGAGGGATGCTTGGCTCTTCCCATCCCAGTGCCTGGAGTGGAAAGCAGCAGCAGTCAGGTTGAGTGGAACCATCGTGCGGGTGTGAGGCTGAGATCAGCTCCTCTCCCCTCCCTCAAGCCTGGATCACAGATGAGTTCATGACTCTGCCTTTTTCTCTGGCCTGTGCAACCCCTCGGCACAGGTCAAGGTGATACACAGTAGTATAGACGCCCTCTAGATGAGGGTTCAGGGGCTCAGAGAAGTTGAGGAGATACATGGGTCCCACAGCTGGTTTGGGGTGGGGTGAACCCAGCCTGGAGCCCCGACTGTGACTCATGGTCCTGTCTCTGATCCTGGCCCGTTCCTCCTGCCTGTACTCCTGGCTCCTTTCTGGGGTTGACTGGACCACGGTCTGGGTTAAAGCCCACATGCGTTGCCCAGGTCAGACCCCACGAAGGAAGCTGCTTGGTGGTTTCTGGGACGCTCAGCCTCCCCACACCTGTGACCCCCCCAGAGATTAAAGAGTCCCCACCTTCTAGATTAGTGTCCTCTGGTTATCAACAGAGTGGAGGTAAGGTGGCCTGGAGCCAGGGCTCCCACGCCCAGGCCAGCCACAGAGGTCCCTGACACCCAGAGGCAAAGCGGAGCCCCTCCAGGAGCAGGAGACACTGGCCCATCTCTGCCTGTGCAGCCGGTCAGCCCAGAAACGCTGAGTGACAAAAGCGATGAGATTTGAAGTGTTTTACAGTTTACAGAGCTCTCTCATACACTCCCCATTCATCCTCACAACGACCCATAAATGGCAGAATAAAACCCCCCATGTTCCAGACGAGCAAAAGTTCACATGTTCCAGTCCAGAAAGGTCTCAGGGCTGGCCAGAGACACGCTGTAAGAAGAGGTCATGGGCGAGGCTCGGCCCCAGCTTTTCTGACTCTGAGTTCTGGTCTTTGTCAATTTCTTGCCTGCTGCCCAGATGTGGATCTATCTGTGCTCCTCCAGCCAAATGACAGGAGTTATATTTAGATGCGTATGCATGTGAGAAAAAACATCTGGATACTTTAGAACTACCCAGGGCCCCAGCAGAGCAGGTCAGCCTGAAGGGCCCAGTGAGAGGGAGACCTATTGTCATGAGAAGATGCTACAGATATGCTCACTCCTGCCTGCCCTTCCCAGTCCAGGTCGAACCCTCCTCCCTACATCGGCCAAACTGGAGTGCACCCCAGAGGTTAAGCCAATACCTCTCTGGGTGCCAAGTGACTCCTGGACAGCAAGAAACAGAGGCCCCTTCAACTACAGCAGATTCTATTCTTTCTAGAAAATGTCTCCTCCCTGGTAGAGTCCAGTGGGAGTAAAGTCTACACCAGTCAGAAATACAGATTCCCGGTGGTATCTGGTGCAGTGTGTGTGTGTGTGCGTGTGTGTGTGTGTGCGTGTGTGTGTGTGTGTGTATGCAGGGGCACAGCAGGCAGGTCTGTTTCACTTGGGGGACTCAGTGGCTCAAGTTCAGAAAGGATCCAGCAAGAGATAGAAAGGGCAAAGCAAGTCTCACAGTAGAATGATGCAAAATGAAAATTCTAAGCAGGACTGCCCCCCAAATCATGAAGTCGTGTTTGCCTCTGGGATCCCCACTTGAAGATAATGTCACAGTTGTTCTAAAGCCACAGGGCAGCCTCACAATTCCCTCTCCCACGAGGGTCCAAACCAAAAGAGAAGATCCACAATCTCAGATACATTTTGCTGAAATCACCCAAGTAGCTACTGAAAGGGTAGGTTTGGGAGGGGGGACGGGCTCAGCCTGGAGCAAAGGAATAGCCCCTGCATGAAGGGGTGTGGGCGAGGGCACCTACCTGGACTTCACGTGTGTGATAGGCGATGATCAAACCCAAAAGGATGATGGTGGACAGACTGATAAGGCATTTCAGGGCCAATGAAAACATGGAATCCTGCAGGAGAAAGGGAAAGAGAGGATTAGGGAAATCCGGGATGGAGCATCTCATTTTACTCTGAGGCTGTGTTAAGGGGTGGGGGTGAGGGGCAGTGAGGGCAAAGGAAAGACTGTCACCAGCGCCTCCTGGGAGCGGGATACAGCACAAAGGTAGTCTGAGCCCTGAAAGTACCTTGGGCTGGGCCCTGGGCCGGCTCCGTCCCAGCAGCTGCCCTCTGAGCCTCTGTTTTCTAGGGTTAAATCATATTTGCATTCCTGCGATGAACCGTGCTTGGGCGTGATGTATTCTGTTTGTTATACATGCCTAGATTCAGTTTGCTGCTGTTTAGAATATTTGCCTCCATGCTCAGAAGTCATATGAACATAATTCTTTTCGATGCTGCTGTTACATGGTTTGGGCATCAATACTGTGCCAGCTTGAGCCTCTCTTTTCTCTTAACAAACCTGAACCAGAGGATTCCGAGGTCCCTTCCACCTCTGACAATGCAGAGTTCTTTCAGGAATGAATGAGAATGTCCTGGCAGCAGCTCTCATCTCCCGTTTTAGGGCCAAGGGCGGGGAGGGAAGCGAGGGTGGCAGAGGAGCTACTGGAAAGAGAAGGGGGCCGAGCACAGGAGCAGAGAGGGGTCCTGGGCAGGAGAAGGGCCCTGAGGGTCCCTCCAGCTGAGGCTGGGGGAAACAGGGTGGGCCACTTGCCTTCACTGCAGTCCTCCAGCCCCAGGGCAGCTTAGGGGACCCACGTGGTTAGCAGCAAGAGCTCTGGGACCAGCCAACAGAATCCAAACCCTGACGTAGCCGCTTACCAGCCACGTAACCTCAGGCTGCTCACTCCATCTCTCTGTGCTCAGTTGCCTCAGACATCAGATGGGGACAACATCAGTACCTACGTCTCAGGGCTGCTGTGAAGGAGAAAGGCATTTGTCTAGGTAAAGTGCCTAGCCCAGTGCCAGGCCCTGTGAGGGCTGGCTACTATCATCTACCTCACCTCCTCTACCAGGCTGGTGCCTCCTGGGCATTTGGAAGCCAGGGAGTAGAGGCAGCTCCCAGTCCCAAAGGAAGGCAGGAACACAGCCCTGAGCAAAGGTAGCAGAAAGCCAGGCAGTACTTCCAAGCACTGTGTTGTGGCCTCACGCATCCTGAGAGAGGCACGCCACATGAGAAACAGCCCCCATGCTCCAGAATCATAACATGCCTGATGTCTGCAAAGCACCTCACAGTTTACAAGGTGGTTTCACATCTTGTTCTCATCCATCCTTGAGACAGCCCTTGGCCTCTGGCCCAGCTTTATAGATATTACAGGCAGAGGCTCAGAGAGGTGAGTGGCTCATGCCAGAGTTCAAAGCCAAGACCTCTGACTCTCAGCCTGACTCCCAGCCCAGAGCACTGCCCGCACCCCTCAGGCCCACTCTCAATGGGAAACAGTAAAAATATGAGAAGTGCCCATTTACACAGACCCAAATGACTACATAAGACGATAATGGAAGGTGTTTCGAAGGTGAGATATGATTAATTACCACATGAAACCTACAATAGAGCTAGGGAGGGAGACATCACGGTCCAAGAAAGCAAGCTTTCAGAGACAGAGGGAGAGGTGGCTGAGATCTCCAGCGTTGGGGTGGGGGGGTGTCCAATATGGCAGCCACTTAGAGTCAGTGGAGGGCTTGGACTTAAACCCAGGACTCCCAGATGCCCAAGTCCCTGTTCTCAACCACCCTCTGCAGGCTGAGATGGAAAGAAAGCAGCTCTCCCTGGTGTCTGCCAACCTACCATTCATTTATTTGATATAGTTTTGGGGCCCACTCTGTGCCAGACATAAGCTAGTGCTGGGGACCCAAGGGAGAACTAATGAAGGAGCTCATTTATTCTTTCTTTCTTTCATGACGATTTCAACAACTTCTCATTTCTTGAGCACCTGCTAGATGTCCAACAGTGTGCTAGATACTGCAGGCTATTTATAGAGGGCCCCTGCCCACCACAAGTTTGCAATCTGGCTTATACACAAACCCCAGCTTTCTACACTGTACAGGATCATCCAGCTGTGGGGAAAATTCTCCATTCTGCCCTGCCCAGAGACAACAGTCTAAGCACAATCCACTTTTCATTGAGCCTCTTGCATGTTCTACGCTTAATGAAGAGCAGCCTGCAATCATTTACTCAGTGCACACGCACAGTGGTGCCTTGGGGGGTATTCTGCTGCTCCAGTTAAGGGCCCAAAGGAAAACAGAACACAGTTCCAGCCCTCAGGAAGGTTCCACTCTTCGAAAGCACTATTGGATGCCTGAAACACCACCCAAAGCGCAAGACCTACTGGGGCTGAAGAGAGCAGGTGGTGAATTCAGGGACACTCAGACTTTTAGGACAAGACTACCTCCCTATAGGAATCAACTGGGGACAGATCATGGTGTTTTTGAGCCAGAAATGACCATAACTTTCTTCTCAGAGGGGTCTGACATCTGGGGAGCATCATGCCTCCCCAGGGAAGGATTTGGGATCGGCTGCACATTTCAAACTTTAATTTGTTTCTTTTGGCAGAAAGTAACTGAAATCAGAATCCAAGTCTATTTCCATCATGTTTAGAGGAAGAGGTGAAGGGAAAGGGGCCAGAAGCTGTCTCCTCTCCTTTGAGCTTCTTCCTTTTGTTCTAAAACTCAAAGCCTTTACATAAGAGTCAACTCCACCTGCTTCTTCATTTTGGACACTGAAATCTCGTCGGCCAGTCCCAGCCCCATAGGGAGATGAGTGCGCACTGGATCAGTGGGAATGCTCATTACTTCACAGATTTCCTTGCATTCTCTACCAATCACATGTCAATAAAAATTAAACCATCAACCATTTTTAATAGCAGGAAAATACGTCAAAGAAGTCTGGCTGGATTAGAAATGTTTTCTATTTGTTAAAATGTTGAATTATCATCTTTTCTTTTCTGTCTGAACTCCAGTGAAGCTTGAAATTGATATGGTTCTTTGGGTGATGGCAGCAACTCAGGGCTGCCTAATTAGCTGCCATACACCACATGTGTGTATGTACACACACCTGCTCAGCCCCCACTCACTGCTATCCAAGGGCCAAAGGGACTCATAGGGCTGGAAGGGAGTCCTGCGGTCAACTGGTCAACACTCCTCTCCTGCAACTCAGAATTTTTCAAGAGAGTAATATCCTTAATGCACAGGAATGCTTAAGAATTATATCCCAACAGATGAGAGTTGTTTTTTTAAAGCCATTTATTCCTAAATGTCCCAAAATACTAGAGTGGGTAAGTAAATTGGAGAACAGCCAGTGATGGAACACTATGTTGCTACTTAAAGCCACTTCTGCAGAGAATACTTGAAGATATCAGGAAAGGATCATGATATAATATCAAGTCAAAAACCCAGACCCCAAAACTGTAAATATGGTATATTTCCAATTATTTTTTAATTTTTTACTTTTTTAATGTAAAAAAAGACTGCAAATATATAGTGTCATTCTATCAAGTGCCAGGGTACTCAGTTGTATTACCTCTGATGATCTGAGTACAACAGGTGCTTAATAAGTGCTTCTTGAAACTACTTAATAATAGTACTTTTATTTTTACCTAACATTTATTAAGTACTGACTACATACCAGGTCCCAGATTATGCCTTCTATACAGATTACTTCGCATTCTCACCCTACAGATGAGGTCATGATGTCTCCATTTTACTGATCAAAAAACAAAACAAAACAAAACAAAACTGAGGGTCATAGAGACAAAGTGACTTTTCCAAGGTCATACAGCTAGCTCAGACTTTAGCTATATATCAGATTTTTCTATATACCACGCTTCCCCCCTGCCTTCAAAATGAACTAGGCTCCCGTGTGAGACAGTGAGTTCCTGTCATCTTAGTAGAGGCTGGCTACAGCCATCAGGGGTGCTGTAGAGGGGATTCCTAGCAGGGAAGGAGGGTGTATCACATTCCTGCAAGATGCCCCATCCACGTGGTCCTGTTCTGCTCCAAGCCATGAGCCAGCCCTTCACAGATCTGTGACTTGTTGACGACAACAACCCGTTATAAAGCACTACTGTAGGGGCCTACCATGCAAGGTGGACATCGTCAACCCACTCTTACAGTGGGGGAAACTGAGGCTCCAAGAAGTTACCTAATTTGTCCAAGGACATGGCCAACAAATGGCCAAGTCAGGATTGAAGAAGCCAGGATTTACTCCAGACCATCTACTTCCAGGTTCTGTGCCCTGCCTGTGCACCAACACCCCACCTGCCTGGCTGGTCAGGCCTTTCCAGCCTCCAATTTCTTCAGTGAGGTTTCTCAGAACTGCTCTAGCCCTTCCTCCCCCGAGGCTGTGCAGACTGTGATGGAGTGTGTTCCCAGCTTCTGAGCCAGCCATATAAATTGCTCTCCCGGCCGCCCTGTAGCTTCCAAAGACAAGCCAGAATTGTAATGATTATGGTAGATTTTCCAGAGACTTTGAAGTTCTAAATGTATTATATTGTTTGGAACATTTGAAAATAACAGAAAACCATGCAGGCAGAGTCCTAGAGGGGCATTGAACAGAAGTTAAATACCAGGTAGAGATGTGCAGGTGCCTTCCCCAAAGTGTGTGTGTGTGTGTGTGTGCGTGCGTGCGTGCGTGTGTGTGCATGCGTGCGTGTGTGTACATATGTGATCCATTCATGATCTTGTCACTGGCTGGAACCCCCAAAGGGGAAGAGGTAATATCATCTAAAGTCTGTATCTACTGAATTAAGATTTATGTTTTGTGCATTCGACTTGGGAAATAATTGATTTAGAAATCTTTTCAGTTTAATAAGGTCAACTTTTCCTTCAATTTCATGGAGAGGCTCCAAAATTGATTGACATTCAGCATCAGCTTAGTACTGTGGCTCTGTAATGGTTGTCTTAATTAGACACTCTTGCTAATTAAAGCTATGCAAATTAAAACCAGCCCCTTATCCACTGGCCCGGAAGACTGCATTCGTGATTGCTGTTCTCTGCGGAGACGGAGCTTCTTTCCTCAACCTGGTGCTTTCACACCAGCACCAAGCCCCTGCCTTCCTCCTTCCTCTGCTCTCATCCTGCCTCTTTCTCATAATCTCTCATTCTCGTCCACTCTCCACACCTTTCACCCTCATGCTCATCTCTTAGCTCAGGCTCATGGCCCCAGGTTGAGCTGCCTGATTTAAGTACCTCCCTGGCTCTTCCTGGCATTCTCAGAGTGACTGCCCAGCCTGGTTCCTACCAGAAGTCAGCTACCAGAATCCTATTTTGGTCACTCATGGTCCAGAATGGAATCACTCAGACCCTCTGCGTCCTTGGATGTCCAACTTGCAAACAGGGGAAACAGGCAAAGCTGTCACAATGGGGTGGGAGGGTGGACCCTGGGGGCTTCAAAGGGCACCTGGATCTCCGACAGGCCTGAGGAGGGAGAAGTTCCAAGAAGCCAGGGTGCTTCATAACTAAGAGGTCTCTGGAGCTGGGCCCTGGGCTTGCCATCAGAGGGCCCAGAGGGTCTGGGCCTCCTCCACAGTAAATGCCTGGCTTTGGACAAGCTGCTTCACTCTTCTAGGCCTCAATACCCCCAGTAAAATGAGACTCTTGGACCAAATAGCCCCTGAAGCCTAATGGCCGATGGCACTGGGCGCACACTGGCCATGACACATACACAGGTCATAGGGACACTCCCAATATTTCTTTCTTTTTTTCTCCTTTTCTCAGGCATTTCTATACATGATAAAATTGTGAGTGTGAAATAGTCAGCAACAAAACTCACTCATGCCAACTTCTCCTCAAATAGAACGAGATAGCTAACAAAGAAAATTACCATTGTCTCTTTCTAAATAACATGGGATTTGGAACCAAAAGGTCAGAATTCAAGTCATATCTTTGCTGCTCACTAGCTATGTGACACTGGACCTGTCACTTAACCTCTCTGGGCCTCTGTTTCCTTCTCTGCAAGCCAGATGTAACAGGACCAACTCTCACAGATACTGGAGGATAAAGTAAAATAATGCATATGAAAAAACTCATTCTTTTTTCACACACAAAAAAGCTCACATTCTCTTGTAGCCAAACGCCCTTTCTCTTGCTGCACAGATGTCAGTGCAGGTAAACGCAGCTGGTTCTCAGTCAGGGGCTGCTGAATGCCCCTCCAATATCAGCATTTTAGGGTTGCAACAATTTACAAAGATGCTCCCCCAGGCATTTCAGAAAGATAGCTTTGGCATCCTGCAATGGGCCAAACATTCATTCACTCATCCATTCACACTATAGATATTTACAGAGCACTTAACTATGCCCAGGCCCTGTGCTGGGTACTTGCAAAACACCAGGGATTCCCCCACTCCATCCACCCCCAGTCCGCTGAGCCTGAATCCCACCTGGCAGACAAAGGGCAGATGAGTAGGGCCTGGAAGAAACGGGCAGGAAGCCCAGGCTGAGAGAAAAGACCTACAAGTAGCTCCTTGAATGACCAGGACCAGAAGAGGCGACCCTAGAGAGGCAGCTGAACCCGAACTGACCCTACATCCTGAATGTGAAGTGAGGAATACAGACTGACCCAAGGCCAAAGAAGCTTCAGAGAGTACCTTCTCCCCAAAGATGCTGTTTGCTAAGGATGCAGGCTCTCTCTGCAGACAAGGAGGGCATGAGACCTTCTTCTGCTCAATGACCACCAGGGCTGAGCATCATCGTGGGTACTAGAGACCAAGCTCCAGGCACCTTCCACCTTCCTGAGCTCTCTGTGTGGGTGTCTTTACCAGGTCCCAGGGGCTGTCTCTCACCGCCAAGATGGAAACCCCAGAAGGGCAGGATTTCAAATTTGTTTGTCCACTTCTACATCCTGGCACCTCAGATATTGTCCGGCACATAGCAGGTCAATAAGTATCAGTTGAATGCTGAATATTTGAAGGAAAGGAACAAAATTTTGAGATGTGTCAAGCAGGTAGACACTTCCTTCCTGAACTCACAAATACAGCTAAAGGAACATGATAAAAATAACAGCCTACATCTACTGTGCGCTTACCATTTAGATCCTCGGAACAACCCCATGCGAGGCCCAGGGAAGTTCCGTCACTTGCCCACCATCCCCAAGCAAGGACAGAGTAGAGGTCAGATTCCAACCCAGGCAGAAGTTAGACCCAAAGGTCTGTGCTCTCTCCACCCAGAGAGTCTCATGACACACGGGCTGCCTGTCATCGGAACATCGTCTTCCATGCCCAGTCTTCCTGGGCAGGACTAATCTCCCCATCTCACCCCACTCTCTGATGAGGCCCTGGTCATGTCACCATTAAACCCCGGTCACTTAGTAGCATGACAGACAGTCAGCAGCCTGACGTCAGGGCTGGGGGTCTGCATCGTTGTTGCGAGTGCAGCCCAGACCAGGCCTGGTATGGGGCGGGCAGGCAGGAAATGCTTGTGGAGTGAAGGATGCCAATGGTCTCAAAATGAAACTCATAAAGTCAAGCTGGCCTGGGCCATTTCTCTGTGGCCCTCCACTTTGTCACTCCCAGAGGAGATGGAACCTGATGGCTGAGGGACATCATGCAGTTAACACAAGGGCATTTGGGTCTGAGTAGAGGGTGGCCTGGTAATGGTTAGTGAAACCAGCACAACGACCAGGACACCAATTAAGAAGAAATCATCCTCCCCAGGCCTCGGCCCTCCCGCTGTGTGATGACCCAAGGAGGAAAAAATCGTCATTTGGGAGACCACGCTACCAAAATATCAAGTCAGATGGGTCACCCCTAAGGCCACAAACATAATTCCAATTAAGGAGATGATTTTCTTTACAAGGTCTGAGCAGAGGGGAAATGGCATATCATGAATTCTCTACTGCATGCTTGCTTATAATTTATTTTCCTGCCCCACTTACAACATTGGCAAAGATTCCATGCAATTCAATCAAAATGTTTTATTATATACTTGCCATGTGCCAGGCACTGTGCTAAGTGTAGGAGGTAGGAATACACATGATGAGGTCTTTCTGAAGGCAGTTTGGGGCTTGCTGCTCCTAAAGTAGCCAAGAGCTGGCCTACTAGGACTCTTCCAACATGAAATAAGCACTTAACAAATGTTTGTTGGGTGAATGAATGTGGAAGGGTCAAACTTTTGAGCTCTATACCAAGGCAGAATGAAACCAGAGGGGGGTTGAGTCTCCTCACCCCATCAGGGAGTATGCAGGTGGGAAGGATGCCCACCAGGCACCAACAGCCCAGGCCATTCTAGAACTGAGGGACCTTGACCCCCACCCCAGAATAATTGAATCAAATCTCTGCAGGTGAGGCCTGGACACTGACATTTAAAAAAATATTTCAGCGATGCAAATGTGCAGGCCAGGGATGAGAAATGCTGCTCTAGGGGGCACAAGAAAGAAGTGCAGAAGGCTGGGGCTGACATCATAGCCTTGAGGAGACTCTGTTGAACAGTTAGTCATATGCATAAGCAGTGGAGCTCCTTACAGTTAAAAGGAAATGTAAAAGCCATCTAGTTAAACGGCTCATGACTCTCCTCTGTAAGATTCCTGGCATATAGTCATTCAGTCTCTGCTTGATTACCTCCAGGGACAGGGAACTCACTTCCTATCAAGGCAGCCTATCTCTATGTTGGAAAGGCTCTGACTTTTTCACAGATCTGGCTTCAGCTTTCTCAGGTGCTTAGCCCCCAATAAAGCTAAACAAACAAATGCCTCTGTGAAGCCTCACTCTGATTTTGGCATCATATGTGCCTATGCAAACGTCCTCAATAAGTGAGCCCCTCCCCAAGACAAATACCAATAAAAATATAGACACCAGGCCTGGAGGCACCCCTGGAGGTCAGCTCATCCCCACCCTTCATTCTACATGAGGACACTGTGGGGCTGGCCCGGCCCCTATCAAACACTAGCCTGCGTTGAAGCAAAGCTTAGAACCTGGGTATTGGGTCCCCCAGGCTTACGCTCACGGGGTGGGCATCCCTGCCCACCCTGTCTCCCCTGTTTCTGAAGATATAACAACTCTAAATTTATCTGTTCTCCAAAAGCCTAGATCCCTATCCTGGAAGTCACCTCCAAACCTCTCACGTAGCCACTTTATTTCCTTCTCCAATAAACAATCTGCTCCTGATTACCTTTCATCCTCCTCTGCTTGTGGAATGTGAGCGCTCTTGGCCAGTCAGCAATTACATCATTCTTGTGGTGTCAAAAAGCCCATACGGCCTTCTCCAGCTTTGATGAATGCATACCTGTCACTATGCATCTCATTCTGAAGGTCCCAGCCCCTGCCATCATCTTGGGAGAAGCACATACTAAAGGTCTCTTGTCCTAGTCGCAACACGCATCCTGGCAACCTGGGGGGTCCTCAATTACAGAGAACCACTTAATCTTTCTTCACCCCCGAGGTGTGGCAGAGCCCTGCCGGAAGGCTGCTCAGTTTGCCAGCACCATGATGGGTTCTCCTTGCAAATATCCACTGCTACCCTCACTAAGACCATGGTCCCCATATTTCCTCCAACTTGCAGGAGCCCCCCTTTTTTAATGTTCTAGAATGTTGGAGACAAATAACTGTGCTTTCTGGATGGCTTGCTTTGAAGTTGTTTTCTTTTCTCTTATTAAAACCTATCTGGCCCCCAAACCAATAAAACAGCAGGAAATCACTTTGCTCTGCAGAAGGCTGGGTGTGCACACTGGGTTCCCAGCTAGAACCGAACCAGCCCAGACAGGGCTTGACCCAGGACTGGGCTTCTCTCTCCCCATCCTGCCCCAGGACATACACCAGACTCCTGGATTCTCTGCAGGAGCTGTGGTCAACCAATTGCAATGAACTGGGTAAATGCATCTTCAGATGGATAGAATCTGAAATAAGAATTCTCACCACCTGACAGCCACAGAGAAGCATGTGTTGGTTTTAAAGACACAAAGCAAGGCCTACAGACTACCCCCACCCTTCATCTCTCAGTCCCTTCACCAGCCCCCCGCCCCAGTTCTCTTCCCTCTTTTCACCCTCCAGCCCCTGCCTCTCTCCGCACCAGAGGCTGCTGCGGTGGCAGAAGCAACACCATGATCCCATCTACACCTTCCAACCTCATCAGAGGTTTCCACAACCCACTTCTCTGCCTATTCCCAGCCTGGTGTCCAGAGGCAAGACCACTTCCATCCCCACGCAGGGCACAATCAACCCCTGAGCCTGGCAATGTTTGGGCCAAATGAAAATTTTAAGACGCCTAGAAATCACATATGGTGAGAAAAACAACCGCCTGGCAGGCTCCACAGACTTCTCTGAAGGCTGGAGCTTCCCGGATCAGGAACAGCCCTGTCCTGTGTTTCCCCTGCCACGTTTCCAGGCTTCCCAGAGCAGCAGCCCGAGGACAGCATCATCCTCCTTCCACTTCCACACCCACACTCTTGCCAGTAAACGTGAGACAGCAAGTCCTCCAACCCAACGCACAGA
This sequence comes from Neophocaena asiaeorientalis asiaeorientalis, assembly GCF_003031525.2. Lineage (NCBI taxonomy): Eukaryota > Metazoa > Chordata > Mammalia > Artiodactyla > Phocoenidae > Neophocaena > Neophocaena asiaeorientalis. Next base: position 2,019,517 of record NW_020173668.1, on the reverse strand, counting down.
CTCAGCTGGAAGGGGCCTCCTGGGCCGTCTAGTCCAACTCCCCCACTTTACAGGCAAGGAAATGGGGGCCCAGAGAGGGGCTCTCTCCTAGCCAAGGCCACACAGCAGTAAGAGAAAGGGCTAATCTTGCCCTGAGTCTTCTGAGGCCTGGGCCAGTGTTTTTCCCACGTCCCCACTCTGCCTGCCCATCAGTCGCACACTCCTGAAAGGGGCAGCACCCCTGTCTGATTCCTCTCCCACCCTTCTGCAAGTCCTCAGTTCACGTTTGGGGAATGAACGTTTCTTCTATGGCTCTCAAGGGCAAATCAGGAGAAATAATAGTCACCTAGTCCAGGTCCTCCGTCTTCTTTTTGCCTAAAACTCTAAAAGCTTAAACATAAATAAAGGGAAATGGTCTGGAAAAATAACCAGTTGGCATGGAACAATTGGCATTTCAGAGCTACATCAGAAGTGGAAATACTGTTTTTCAGAAATTCAGCACAGCCATGAGTTGTTAACTCCTAGCCATTTGGCACAAGCTTTTCGATTGTTTGGATGTGATGGACGATGTTGATAGAAGTGGTGGAGACCAAACACGGCTATTAATAGGCGGAACGTGGCACTTTTATCTCTCTCTCTTTCTCACTCACTAGCTCTCTGGCACCAAACTGTTGCCAACCCGCCTACCTTTGGCTCTGAGGTGCCATCACCTCCAGCAACAGGGCACCACAGGAGCCGTGTTTCCTGCCCATGTCCGAGCAAGTTCATCCTCGAGCCTAAAAGGCCAGGGCTGCCGGCCAACGTGGGCTGCTCGTGTGTGCAGAGCTTCAAGGGAATCACAAGGCCTGCAGCTTCCTTGGGTGCAGTCCCCAACTTGCACAGAGCAAGCAGTAGATTATCACAGTTTAGGGGAGTCAGGAAGCTCTCAATTCCCCCACGTGTTTCTCTTATCCACCTCCTCCCTGCAAGAATCTGAGGCAACCCCGATCTCAAGGCTGGAGCACATCCGCCCTACTTGGCCCAAGTCAGAAATGTTTCAAGGCAGAAGGATCCCCACGGTTCCCTAAAGGATACTGCTTCTGGAAACTCTCTCCAGAGTCAAACTCTATAAGGATTTACTGAGTACCTATGACATGTCAGTCTCTGAGCCCACCCATTTTCATGTAGGATCTCACTTAATCCTTACAACAAGGAATTATTGTCCCCACTTGACAAATGAGGAAACTGAGGCACACAGTGATCACACAATTAGCTGAGATCACATGATTAGTAAAGGGAGGAGTCTTCTGATTCCGAGTTCAGGATTGGAGAGGACCCTGGCAAAGGCCCTGTTGGGAAGTGTGCCCTGCACTCTCCATGGGTATGGTCACTTTGCTGCAGCTCTTCTGAAGCCTGAGCTGCTGGGTCTCTCCCTCTGAGCACCACGTGTTTCCCCAGCCCCAGAGCTCCCTGATCCTGGCCAGCTGTCCTCAACCTGCATTGGCTCAGCCACCAGGGAAGCCATGGCAAAGATCAGAGCTCTAGCACTATTTTTAATATCCATTAAATGACAGTAAAAATCCTTTCTTCCTTGCAGAGTTATTGTAAAGACCAAATCATAACTGTGGAAATGCTCAACCACCTAGGGATTCCCAGAAGCTCAAAACAGTCTATGCACATGTTGACCATATATATCCAGGTTTGCTCTGGGGAAACCAGCTTATGTCTGCTGTCTAGTATCATTATTAATATGAGTAGCAATTATTAATATCATACTCTCAAAAGTGTCCCCATTTAGACAGTGAGTATGTAGAGTGAATCACACGATCACTCTACATATGTAGCATTTGCTGCCTTAGGGTCTGAGGGAACTGGGGGCCCCTCCCTGCCCTCTGGCCTCCATGTCTCCCAGCTCCCACACCCCCCTTGTCCAGTGGGAGGGGTGGTGCTCAGTGCTGCAGACCCTTGGCCAGGGTCCCTGCTACCAGGCTCACAGACAGGTATCATTTTGTTAGATCAAAGTAATTATTAGTAGACAGTTTTTAGCAGGGCAGTGTCACAGTGCCTGGATTAACTGCAAATTATATGTCACTCCTTTAAGGTTTATTCCGTCCATTATGGACAATCTCAGTCACGTGCCTAGCTGCCTTAACCCTTTGTGGCTTGAATTCCTCAGCACAGAAGAGGCTGTAACCATGGAGAAGGCTGAATATATTTGCTACTGAATCATTGCCCTGTGGATGTCAGTTTAGAGCCTCCCCGCTTATGAGGCGCTTTCTTGCGGTTTCCTGTTTGATCTCTGAGAGCTAGGGAGAGCCACTCCCATCTCACAGATGGGAAAACTGAGACTTGGAATATTTAAGCAATTACCCAAGGTCACACAGCTAGGAACACCAATTCTTAGAACACTGTGTTGCCAAAACATTGTTTTCTTTAGCAATCAATGAGTGTGACCTGCACTGGAACCCTTCGGAATGTGACCCTTGGGCTTCAGTAGTCTGACCCGGCCCCAGGGCGAGGCATATGGGACAGCATCTGAGGGCATCCAGAGGCAGGCCTGCCAAGGAGTCAGTCCAACACACCAGATGCTGCATGCTCGCCATGCAGAGTCACCCTGCACCTGGAGCAATTCAAGCGGCCTTACTGTCAGAAAGAAAAAGAAAAGAAACTCCAAGAAGAAAATGTCCACACCAGAAAAATATACAAACATGGAGACACAGAACCTTCCTTCTCCCACTGTTCAGCAAGGAGAGTAGCCAGAAGGCACCTCTTGCTAGCGAGGGGATGGCAGGACACCCACAGGCCCCAGACACCTAAGGGTGTCTCAGTGTTGAGATGAGAGAAGCCAGGGGAACACTTCCTTCTACTTCCAGAGCCTTTATTTGGGCTCCTGCCCCATATCTACTATGCCCTGCACCGGTCACAGAACGCTAGTTCAAAGATCTCCAAGATCCCACAGTCCAAAGCCCCATTTTACAGATGGGGGAACTGAGGCACCATGCAGGAAGTGCCCTGCCTATGACCCAGCTTGCCAGGGCCGAGCTGAGAGGGAGCAGAGGGCCTTCCCCTCTGCTGGGTTCTTGCTGCCCGTGGCTGTGAGCTGCCGCAGGGAACTGGGGGGGCCGTCTGCTGTGTCTCTCGTGGGAAAGTTTGCTGCTTCCTTTCTTCCATCTCTCTCTTTCCTCCACCCTCATCTCACTCTCCTCACCCACATTTCTTCCCTCTTGCATTATTTCTATTTCCCTGTTTTCCAGAAACAGGGTTTAAGACTGTCAGCTAGAGTTTCTAGGTCTGAATGGAACTCACTGCGCTGGAGCCCCCAAGCTCCCACTGGGTAGTCACCCCAGACTCTAGGCTGCTTTGTGGCAGGGTCTGGGTCCTATTTGTCTCTCTCTCCCCATTACTTCACACAGGGCCTGGCACACAGTAGTGGATACTCAGTAAGCACTCGAATGAATGAATGAGTGAGTGAATGAATGAAATACCATGCCAAATTCCCAAGGAGAGGAGAATCAAGCAAAGTGATTCCATTACAGGTCTCATCATTCAGGTAGTAAACAGCACTTAGAATTGGGGGAGGGGAGGGAGGGGAGTCTGAGTCACCTTTAAATTCCTCATTCCACTAACAGATACTTATTTGTTTAGAATCCATTGTTTAAGCCTTTAAATATAACAGCTGTGATCAAAGACCTAGGAAAACAGAAACTGCAGCCAGGCTCTCCCCCCAGGCTCCTCAGCCTGGAGAAGCTCTAGGATCAGAGCTATAACCCTGCAAAGGCGGGGGAACAAATGATGCTTGTGAGGAAAACCTGTCTTTCCAGCCACAGCCATTTTCAATTCTGCAGAAGTGGCTTGCGGGTCCCTGAGAGGAAGAGCAAATGCTGGGGCTCCCAGACAACCACTGCAGTTGATGACTTGCTAAGCTTTTAAAACCCGGGTCAAAGCAAGGGAAAAAGACTGTACAGGCCAAAGGCACTGACATCTCTCCACGCAGATGTCCCTGGCCTCCGGGTGGTGACTCCAAATCAGCTGCCTCTTGTCACTTGGGGCCAGGTGGACTGGGGGCGTGGGGAAGGGTTAGGCCCAGGGGAATGAATTGCTTCATTGAAGAAACCCAGCTGGGCCCAGGACTGTGAGTTGTGGGGAGCCAGGTGGGCTGGGGCAGGGGTGTGGGGCGCGGGGAGGGCGCGGAGAGAAGGTATTCCTGCAGGGCTGGAAAACGCCAGGCAACTGTGAGCTATGAGGGTCAGAGGTGCACATTCTTCCTGGAGAACTCACCCCTCTCCCTCCAGCTGCCACCAGCTGCTGAGCAAGGTGGGACAGCCAGGAGACATGGGTCAGGTGGCCAGAGGTAGAGAGACAAGTACGGAAGAAAAGGCGTGGGCGCCAAAAACAGAGGTGGTCATGGGTGTGGAGAGTGTCAGAGCTGGGACAGTTCTTGGAGTCTTCTCATCTTACAAACCAGGACACTGAAGCCTAGACCTGGCTGAGGTCAATCAGCTGCTAGGTCCAGATCTAGAATCTAGCTCCCTAGACCCCCTACTCCAGTGCTCCTTCTCCCACACCACGTAGACTCCACAGCAGTTAATATAAAACACAAACTGTGCTGAATGGGAGAAAATATTTGCAAACGATATGACCGATAAGGGGTTAATATCCAACATATATAAACAGCTCATGCAACTCAACATCAAAAAACCAAACAACTCGGGCTTCCCTGGTGGCGCAGTGGTTGAGAGTCCGCCTGCCGATGCAGGGGACGTGGGTTCGTGCCCCGGTCCGGGAAGATCCCGCATGCCGTGGAGCGGCTGGGCCCGTGAGCCGTGGCCGCTGGGCCTGCGCGTCCGGAGCCTGTGCTCCACAACGGGAGAGGCCACAGCAGTGAGAGGCCCGCGTACCGAAAAAAAAAAAAAAACCAAACACCTCGATTAAAAAAATGGGCAGAAGCCATTGACAGATGAATGGATAAAGAAGATGTGGTACATATATACAATGGACTATTACTTAGCCATAATAAGGAACGAAATCGGGTCATTTGTAGAGATGTGGATGGACCCAGAGACTGTCATACAGAGTGAAGTAAGTCAGAAAGAGAAAAACAAATATCGTATATTAACACATATATGTGGAATCTAGAAAAATAGTACAGATGAACCCATTTGCAAGGCAGAAATAGACACAGATGTAAAGAACAAACGTATGGACACCAAGGGGGAAAAGTGGGGTATGGGGTGAAAAAAAAAAAAACAGATAGAAGGACGGCGGGCCACATTGGCCGGTCATGGCAGCGCGGAGCCAGGCCGCAACAGCGCCTCTGCTCAGCAGAACCCGCCGCCTTCCTCTTCTCCACTGTGCTCAGCGCATGTTTGCCTCGCAGACTGAGGGGGAGCTCAAAGTGACCCAAATTCTCAAAGAAAAGTTTCCTCAAGCTACAGCTATCAAAGTCACTGACATTTCAGGAGGCTGTGGGGCAATGTATGAAATTCAAATTGAATTGGAAGAACTTAAGGAGAAGAGAACGGTCCAACAGCATCAGATGGTAAATCAGGCATTAAAAGAAGAAATCAAAGGTATGCACGGGGCTTTCCTGGTGGCGCAGTGGTTGAGAATCCGCCTTCCAATGTAGGGGACACCGGTTCGAGCCCTGGTCCAGGAAGATAAGGTACACATGGATTGCAGATATTTACCTGTCCCCAGACATTGACCATGCCCTGGCTGTGTAGATGTTGCTGCTAAAACCTTGAATGAATCTTACTGCCACCATTCTTTCCTAGGCATGTGACAAAAAATTTATCTATTTTATTCATAGACATTTCCATATTGTAACTATAGAAGAATACGGCATCTATTTAGATGTTAATTAAAGGCAACAGACAACTAAAAAAAAAAAAATGGGCAGAAGAACTGAATAGACATTTTTCCAAAGAGGAAATGCAGATGGCCAACAGGTACATGAAAAGATGCCCAAGATCCCTAATCATCAGAGAAATGCAAATCAAAACCGCAATGAGATACCCACTTGTGAGGATGGCCATCATCGAAAAGTCTACAAATAACAAATGTCGGCAAGGATATGGAGAAAAGGGAACCGTTGTACACTGTTGGTGGGAATGCAAATTGGTGCAGCCACTGTGAAAAACAGTATGAAGGTTTCTCAAAAAACTAAAAACAGAACTACCATATGACCCAGCAATTCCACTCCTGGGTGTATATCTGAAAAAAACAAAAACACTAATTCAAAAAGATACATGCACCCAATGTTCACTGCAGCATTATTTACAATTGCCAAGATATGGAAGCAACTATCTATCTATCTATATCTATATCTGTATATCTACACACACACACACACACACACACACACACACACACACACACACACACAAAGGAATACTACTCAGCCATAAAAAAGAATGAAATTTTGCCATTTGCAGCAACATGGACGGACTTGGAGAGTATTATGCTAAGTGAAATAAGCCAGACAGAGAAAGACAAATACTGTATGATATCACTTATACATGGGATCTAAAAAATACAACAAACTAGTGAATATAACAAAAAAGAAGCAGACTCACAGATGTAGAGAACAAACTAGTGGTTACCAGGGGAGACAGGGAAGGGGGAGGAGCAATATAGGAGTAGGAGATTAGCAGAGGTAGTAGAGGTACAAACTACTATGCATAAAATAAGTTACAAGGATACATTGTACAAAATGGGGAATATAGCCAATATTTTACAATAACTATAACTGGAGCATAACCTTTAAAAATTTTGAATCAGTATACTGTACACCTGTAACATATAATATTGTACATCAACTATATTTCAATAATAAAAAAATTTTAATTTAAAATTTTTAAAAAGACCCCAATTCTTTAAAACATACACACTGTGCCCCCCCCTGCCTAAATCCCTTCTGTGGCTCCCCACGGCCTCTAGGATAGAGGTGAACCCCTTAAGCAAGGCACCTGCACGATCTGACACTTGCCTACCTCTCCAGCCCCATCACACCATAGACTCGAGCCACATTTTGTCTTCATTCACACTCCTCCAAAATACTCTGCACTGTCATTCATGTCTCTGGGCCTTTGCACGTTTCCTGGACCAGGAGTGACCTTCCTCTCTTGGCCTGTCGCATTCCTAGTCAACCTAGACCCAAATACGCTCTCACTACTCCCACTGCCCCACCCTCCCGAGCCACCACCTCTTCTGTGCTACCTCTGCTGGACATCAGGCCTCGCTGGGAAACAATCTAAGTGCATTAAGTATCTGCTTACTGGGCTGTGAGCTCTTTGAGTGTGGAAACAAGGTCTTTTTCATCCTCCAGTTTCTCCCTGACCCCCAGCACCTAGCAGAGTGCCCAGTATGTGAGAAAAACTCCATTAATGTTTGCAGAATTAATTATCAAATTAAGGAGTGAGTGAACCCCTGGGCAGCACTGATAGCGCCTTGTTTATGTTCCTCATGAAGCTACTTAACCTCCAGAAGGACCAGCAGTACTCAGAATACTCAACCCCCGATTTTCTCTCTGATCTCCCTTCCTCCCCACGTGGGAGGCGGTGGGGTCTCGCCACAACCAGGAGTCATGTGAGGTGGTATCTCTGAGGGGAAAAGAGCAACTGAGATCCAGAGGCCCTGAGTAACGCCTCCAGCTTATGTGAACACAGGTCACTGAACAGTGATGGCAAAGCAGCCAGACTGGTTACTGAGTTCACTTGTCCATGAAACGAGCATGTCAACGTGTGGCCACTGCCATCAAGGACTCTGCAATTAGCAGTCCCCTGGCAGCAGGGCGCAGCTGTGCGACACCACCCCACAGCACAGCTCCAAGTCTCTGGGTACCTGCTCTGCAGGGGGAGCAGATCCCAGAGCCCAAAGGAGCAGCGAGTCTCCAGAAGACCCCTCGGGGGCTCTAAGTGATGTGACGTGATAGGCCATTAGCCTTCCAAATTCTATTTTCCCTACACAAAGTATGAACAGTATATTATACCTGGTTTACATCCCCTGAGCACCACCAACTGGTAGGGAAGGAAGGTGCCCAACTTGGAGAGACAACAGTGGGGACCTGACCTAGGGGCGGGGATGAGGAGATCCACAAAGTGGACAAACCACGCACAAAGGGCTGGCCTCGGACCACTGGGAGGGTTGGCTGGGCTTGGACCCCAGCCTGGTTCTCACTTGGCAAGGCCGAGGACTCCCTGCCACATGCATGGGGCAGACCCGGCTGGCAGAGAATCTGAGCCTTTCCAAAGCAGCCCCCGGCCAGCCCCAAGGGCATTTCTGGGGGTTCTGGCCACCGGTGGAAACATTTTGAATAATGGAGCGCAGAGGCAAACACAGACAGGAAAAGGTGCCAGGAGCCACATACCAGAGCTGCCTCTAAGAGCTGCAAACATCTCAGAGGACACCCGGGCGGGCAGGCAGGGAGAGAGGCAGGCGGGCAGGGGGCCCCACAAGGCTGAGGAGGGGTACACGGGGAGCCAGGGATTTCTAAGACTCAACCTGAGGACCCGGCAGGAAAGGCACTGGAAATTGTACTTCTCCTTTTGGTCTGTCTATTTGTCTCTTATAATTTATCTAGTACTTCCTGAAAGGTCACTGGGTGGTGATTTCAATACTGTAAAATTTGTAGAGATGCTCTCAAAGAAATGTACAAATTTCACAGTTTTACCCTGGCTTAAAGGGAATCTATTTTATTAAAAGTGTCTATTCTGAGTGCACTTTAGGCACTCAGATGGATAGGATTTGGCGACCGACTGGTTAGTGATCCAAAAGGCCTTGTGCTATTAAAAGATTCACTGTTTTTTTTTTTTGCGGGTGGTAAAAAGAAATAGAAATCAAAGGCATTTGCCAAGGTATGGTTTGTGGATGGAGAAGAGAGCGGTGTGTGAGATCACAAAATGCTCTGTTGCCTTCCAGCTCCCCCAAGCAGGAAGCTGGGTAAGAAACGCAGATTAAAAGCAGAAGGATGCACGTCCTGCGAAGGCTCTCCTGAGATCTCACAGGACCCCCCTCACTTCCCTCTCTCAGCTCCTCATTAGCTAAATTCAATCTTTGTCATTCAAAGGAAAATAAACAGGGAGCAAGCGCCTGCGGGGAGAAAGAGTCCCTATATTGGAACAAAACAGCTTCTACAAGCAAACACCTTTTTCCCCAGCCCCAGTCAGAATTCTCTATTTCTCTCCAAATAGCAGAGCCATTTCCTTCCCGTCAGCCCAGTGATGCACAACTTCCTGTCAGAACAGCTGAGGAATCTAGGGAAATGTGTCTTCCTTCACAGCCTCCACTTCAGGTCTGCCGAGCCTCCAATGGTGCCAAGGAGCAGAGTAGAGGGTACCCAGGAAGGGGGCCCCTCCCCAACTCTGTCTCCATGGACACCCTCCCCTGAGCCCAGCCCCACCCCAGATCAGACCACCACATCCAGACTTAGTGTACCACATGTCAGCATCTTGGCCCTCTGTCTCCTAGAGACCTGCGTGGGGATCAGCCCTTCCATCTGCAAAGCCACCAGGAAGAGTCTCATGGAGGCCTGGTCATGTGCCATCAACCCCCACTCCTTCCAGCGTCCCTCTCAGACATCCTGGTCTGATCATGAACTCCCTGGAGACTGTCAGGAAGCCGGAGGCCTGCCCTAGGGCTGCAGAGACAGTTTGTTTTAACCTGAGATCGGGAAAGGAAGGAAGGGCTTTTCTAGTAAAGATGAGCCACAGTCAGCCACTTCAGGGTCAGCACTCAAGGCAAACCCACCATGGAGGAGAAATGAAAACCCTCCTTCTCCCTTCAGATCCCACAATAAGTGGCGTGAGAGGCAGGGAACTGAATTAAAAAATAATCACCTCCATTAACTGAGTCTTCCCCACGTGTCTGCATGATCTCCTTTAACCACCCTCTCCCACAAACTCTATGACGTGGTTCCCAACTTTGCAGCTCAGTATCACCTGGAAAGTTTTTGCAACTCCCGATACCAGGTTGCACCCCAAACCAATGAAATCAGAAGGTAGAAAGCTGGAAATCAGACATTATTAGCACTATTTAAAGATTCCCAGGTGATTCCAAAATGTAGCAAAGTTTGGGAACCACGAAGGTATTATTACTCCCATTTTCTTAATGAGGAAATTGACACTCAAAGAAATTAAGTCACATGCCTAAAGTCACACAGCTTGTAGGTGATGGAGTCAGGATTCCAGCTCACACCTCTGTGATTCCAGTATGGAGCCCCCCTCACCCCAAACTTCCTACAGAAAGTCTTTCAGATCTACCAGGTACTGCTCTCCCGGCTCCGGAGCATCCCCAGGGCAGGAGCAAGGACAACACGGGCAGGCGGGGCTGGGGAGAGTGGGCTGAGTGTGCGCGAGGGGCCTCGCAGGAAGTAATCTAATTAGTAGGTTCTGCTCCTTCCTCATCCACTTAAATTCTCTCCAGAACAAAGCCCTGGCCTAAGAGGATCCCAAGAGGATGGCCAGGCACGACGGAAACACAGCAAGAGTATATGTGTGTGGCTGCGTGAATACAGGACAGTGGGCGCTAAGCAGGGCACACACAGCCTGGAAAGGGTGGGAGCCCTGGGGAGCCAGCAGGTGAGGGGCTAGTGCTCAGACCCGAGAACCTGGGGTTGATCTGCTTCTTCACCGGCTGTTGGACTTGGGGAAGTTACTTCCCCTCTGAACCTCTGACCCCTCCTCTGTGTGACAGAAGGTCCTTTCAGTCCTGTGCGCCATAGTGCAAAGAATTCCCAGGGCTGCTTTGATGGCGGCCCCATGCTCAGGCCTGAGTGGGTGTGGGTATGGGACCAGCTGAGGCCTCACCCCAGGCAGGCAGAGTCCATACACAGTTCAGGCACCCACAGACACCCCCCCACCACCCCGGCTCTCAGGGCTGTGTGGCCAGGCCAGGGAGGTCAGCACAGCTGCTGAACATATGGGAAAGGAGCCCCTGGGGCAGCACCCCACACCTGCCTGTCCCAGCCATGATCCCCCGAAATCTGTCAGCTCCCCCTCACCCAGTCCCACCCTGCAAGTTGCGCAGGAGGGTGCTGAGAGCATCTGGAATTGCCCTGCTCACCTGAAAGCCCCCCACTCCCCACCACACCCCATTGACTCAAGTGCCAGATAGAATGTGGTTTCCCCTCTGTGGTTTATTCAGGGGCCAGCCCTTCTCCAAGCCTTCCCTGGTCCTCCCTGACATAATTAAATGCTCTGTGCTACTTCTATTCTTGGCTCAAACCTCTCTCCTTGCACTGACCATACTTCACCCTACCCATCATCTCCTTACACCTCTGTTACCATAAGACCCTCGAGGGAGGGGTCTGGGTAGGAGTCTACAGAGGCAGCAAAGCATCGTAGTCAGGAGAATGGGCTACCGAGTCAAAGGACCTGGCTCAAGCCTTGCTTTGCCACTTACTGGCCCTGTGACCAAGCCTCAACTTACTCATCATACAATGGGGAAATAAGAGCAGTGACTTCATCAAGTTGTTGCAAATATTAAATGAGATGACACATGTAAACAAGGGGCTTAGCACAAAGCCTATGCCTAGGGTAGGAGCTCAGTAAGAGCTACAAACGCTTTTTTCACCTCCGTGGTTCTAGCACCTAACACAAGCCCTGGCCCACAGAGCCAGGCACGTAATAAGTATGTTGAACTGAGCTGAACCCAGCCTGTTGGCAGCCTTCACAGGCTGCTCATCCTTTCCAGAAGCTAGATACCCCTACCCACTCCCACAACCAGGGCTGGTCTCTGCAGCCACCATGCAGAACGTCCTCCTTCCCCAGAACAAGAAGTGTTAGTATGTTAGTACTTTCTGGAGAAGCCCTCTGCCTGGCCCCTCCCACCACCCCACCTCTGCAGCTGATACCCACACCCCTTCTGTCTGAGCCCCCCAGCTGCCCAGGCTTCCAGGCAGCACCCACAGCAGCCAGACCTCAAGTACCCTCAGTCCCAACCTCAGCCTTCATCAGAGCCAAAGCCAAAGATTAGCAAGGGCTCAGGGAGGGCAGGAGGGAAAAGCAGAAGATGGAGCCCAGCCCAACCAGAGGCCCAAACCCTTCAAAGCAATGATCAGAAACCAGGGAGGTCAGGTGAGTTCTCTCCTCCAGGTGCCTTCTTACCCTCACTTCCCAGAGAGCTGGAGCAAAAGGCACTTGGCAACGGTTACAGCTCCAGATGGCAGTCCACAACCTCTGAGACACAGGACAGTTTGGAGAAATAATGACCCGGGGGACTTCCCGGGGAAAGTTGTCTGTACAAGGAGGGGCTGCTGTGAGATTTAATGAAGCCAGTTCCACATGAGAGGGGAGCACAGGGCAGTGTGCCCCTGCCTCGGTGACACCCCTGTGAGGCGGAGGGATGGCCATGCGGCCAGGTGGCAGAAGGACAGACACAGCGCCAGCTGGGAAAGGCTGACAGTCCCCCCTCAGGACCAGGAGCGGTTGGGGAAGGAGAAGAGAATGGGTGTCCCCCGTTACACACAGATCTGGGCGGGCGCTCTCACTCCCACTCTTTCCCCTCCTCAGCCCTCCTCCAGTCCCTCCATTATGCAAATCAAGTGACTACACAGATTTGCATAATTCATGCTTTATTAGTACACGTTCTTGTCAGGCTTTCAGACTTTAAAAAGCAATTTTGCTATCTTTAATGGAGTATAAGAGTCAAGGGGAGAGGTTTTCTGTCCTTTTCTCACTAAACATAAAAACAGTCTCTAAATCTTAAGTTAAGGAGAAGGTCAGTGAGAGAAATGAAGTGACTTCCAATTGGACACATGACCAAACACTTTGTTGACACCTTGGCCAAGAGTGTATAAAGGGCGTGGGTGCCAGGCACTGTGCTGATGACCCGTCCTGTCAGTCATGGCTCTTGCACAGACCACAGAGTGGTCTAGTCCAGTGTGCCAGAGAAAGTAGTGACTGCAGACACCACTATTATTAGGTCATCTGGGGTCCTGGGTGACTCAGTAACAACAAAACCCCCACCCTTCACCTGTATCACTTTTTTATATTTTACGCAGTACTTTCACTCCACTCTCTTACCCAATTTCCACAATAAGTCTATCCGGTTGGAAGGGAGACATTTTTACTCCCATTTTAGAGATGAGGAAGCTGGGGCCCAGAGAGGTAAAATTTACTCACCAAAAAGCAAACACAGGCAGTCTTTCCTCCATACCAGGGATGGCAAATACCTTGCCACTCCTCCATCCTTCCTTGCCCAGGACAGACATCACAAATCAATCACAGCCCTCTTCCCACCATGCTCAGATTGCACTTCAGGATCCTTCTCAACACAGCCCTTCTGGTGGCTAGTACCAGTTGCCCAGACAAAACCTGTTTGCTGTTCCTACACTACATCTTGCCAACTCCTCAATACCCAGCCAATACTGTGATGGTGCCATGAGTTTCTGGGAAGTGCGTACGGGCTAAGCTTAGCCTGGCTGCTCAGCCCCAGAAGCCGCAGACAGCCACACATAAGCCCACTCACTGGTTCCAAATGTGCTCCAAATGGAACCAGACGCACCTGCTTTGGGGAGCAGATCCAGAAGAGGGACCCTCATGCCCCCAAGTCTCAAAGGTCTGGGCTCTCCTCACTGCAGGGGCCCCATGACACAGGACCACAGAGGCCCATCTGGACTAATGCACACCTGCTTCAGATACAGCAGGGACCAAACGTATCCGGTTCCAAAACACCCAGGCCTTGCAGATCCCTGGCAAGAGGTTCATACAGAAAAGGGGCCAAGCACTGCCAGATCCCAAGCACACACTGCCCTGGGCCCTGGGCCTCATCCAACCCCAGGGACACACTTTCCTCCCTTGTACATCGACTGAGGCTCTCCAGACTGAAGAGATGCTCCCACAATCCTTCCGCAGTGGGCCCCTCCCACAGCCCTGCAAGGAAACCTGTTAAATCATCATCATTAAACCCTAAAAGTGCTCATTTTGACCCTCATGCTCATCCTGTCCTGCCAGGTGGAGAAATGTGAATCCCAGCATGTCTCCCATCTTCCCCAAAACCTCCCAGCTCCCCGAGCCCCAGGGCAGCCCTGGCCCCTCCCTGCCCCAGATGAAGGACCAGTCCCTCCTTGGAGGATGGGAAGCAGCCTGCCAGTCTCACAGAGCAGGGTGGCACAGTACCCACATCTGCTGGCATCAGCCGCCCTGTCTGGGGGGCTTTCCTTCTGGAACCCACAGGGCTCAGTGCTGGCCTCCTGCCAGGCCCGAGGGAGATGGAACACACCCTCTCCATGCCCACGTCCAAAGGGCCTAGACAATGCCTCCCCAGCCTGAGCTCACAGCCGGCACCTCCGCTGCCCGCATCTCCCCACGCCCTTCTCTTCACTTCCCGGCGAGGTCTCCTGGGCCCCAAATCTGAGCTGCCACTGCAATCATAAATGCCTCACTCTCCAAATCATCTCTGCTTCCTCAGCCACCGCTCCATGAGTTCCCCACCTGGAATTGACAGTTCCAAGGCTCTTTTCTGGAGGACCTCTAGGCAGGGAATACCAAGGGCAGGGCGAGGGAGCATCTGGCCCTAGAGGGAGAAGAGTTTATCACTGACCTTATCGAGCAGTGATGGTGGTAACCAAAGGACCTTTAGTTGGTTTTCTTTACTTTCACTTTTTTTTTTTTGCAGTACGCGGGCCTCTCACTGTTGTGGCCTCTCCCGTTGCGGAGCACAGGCTCCGGATGCGCAGGCTCATTGGCCATGGCTCACGGGCCCAGCTGCTCCGCAGCATGTGGGATCTTCCCGGACCGGGGCACGAACCCGTGTCCCCTGCATCGGCAGGCAGACTCTCAACCACTGCACCACCAGGGAAGCCCTCACTTATTTTTTTACATTCTCTGCAGACAACATACCCCCACACTGTGCACTTGGGAGTAGGCTGCTCCTCCACGGCCCCTCCCCAGCCGTGGTGCACTGCTGCCATTAGGTGGCTGCAGCCAGCGTCTACAGGGCTGGCTCACATTTCTGGAGAGGACAGAGCAAAGGAATACATGACAGGCAGCCAGGGCAGCGAGAAAGCCCAGCTTTCAGAAGCTCCCCCACCCACTTTTCTTTACAGTTGGGGAAATAAGTGTGGTAAGGTAGGCATGAGGGCGGCCCCTAAGCCCAAGCTCCTGTCTCCACCACCCACACACGTCGGCAATGAGGATGACACCTGGAAGCAAGTGGCAGAGCCAGGAGTTGACCCAAGGTCTACCCGACCCCCTCGCCGCCCACCCTGTCCCCTGGCCTCTCCTCGGGGCTGCCTCCCACCACCCCTCTCTGCCCCCCGCCTGGCTTTCTCTTCATTCATTCACCAAACACTTGCCAAGAGCCCCTATGAGCCAGGCACCTGTGGGAGGCTTTCTCAGCCCTCATCTCACGGATCCTCCCAACAACCATGCCCACTTTATGGATGAGGATGCTGCCACCCCAGAGAGCCCACACCTGCCCAGGTCACCCTAAAAGGGAAGGGGCAGAGCCAGGCGGGTATCAGGTCACTGATTCCAAATCCAGGGCTCTCTCTTCTCTGGAGCCTGCACTGGGCCAAGACCCAGTGGGGCCCTGGGCAGAGGTGAGGCCAGCCTCTGGGCAGGAGGCGCTGAGGACCAAGGCCAGGCTGGCCCTACTAACCCCACTCTCAAGCACCACACTGGGACCACCTGCAATGACGCTGGGTTTCTGAAAAGCTGATTCCAAGCTAGCTAGTAAGGGTGGTTCCTGTGAACCCCACTGCTGGAAGACGCCCAGCATCGCCCAATTCCTGCAGGGTATCCCCCTGGGATCCCCGCTGAAACCCTCAGAGCCGACACACTCAAGACAGAACTCATCATCCTGACCACCTCCCGGGGCTCCATCTCCTTTACAGGCAACAAGGCCCTGCTCTCCCCACCCCATCACGCCAGTCTGTCACCGTGTCTTGTAAACTGAAAGAGTGGCCAAGTACTGAGCTAAGAACTTTACACCTGTGTCCTTATTAATCCTCTCTCACAACACCCCATGGGCTGAGCACCATGACCCCCATTTCACACATGCACAGGCTGAGGTTCAGGGAGACTGGGCAACTTGCCCAAACACACAGCCTGTCAGCACCCGAGCTGTGATGTGAGCCCAAGCGGAGCTGGCTCCGGCACACTGCCGCTATTCCACCCCTGTCTTTGAAAACGAGCAGGAAGAGGGTGTGTTCCATCTCCCTCGGGCCTGGCAGGAGGCCAGCGCTGAGCCCTGTGGGTTCCAGAAGGAAAGCCCCCCAGCCAGGGCGGCTGGTGCCGGCTGGTGTGGGCACTGTGCCACCCCGCCCTCTGGGACTGGCAGGCTGTTTCAGTGCTCACAGCCTCCCATCCTCCAAGAAGGCGTTGGTTTTGAGCAGAGCAGTGAGGGGATCAGGGCACAGTACTCACTTTGACCCTCACACACCACATCCAGGGTGGAGAAATGTGAAGCCCCCCACATACTACCTACCTCCCTAAAGCCCCTGCCTCCTCCTCCATCTTCCCTCCCTTTGCCTCCAGCCTGGTTCAAGCCTTCACCTCTCCTTCTGTAGAACTATTGCAATAACCTTCTAACCAGCCTCCCTGCTTCAAGCTTCCTTTTTCTAGAAACAATCCATCCTCTCCCGGGGCTTGATCACGCCACTAGTCTGCTCAAACACTTTCCATGGCTCCCTGTTCCTTTAGACAAAAGTGCAGACTCGGGCCTCCCTGGTGGCGCAGTGGTTGAGAATCTGCCTGCCAATGCAGGGGACACGCGTTCGAGCCCTGGTCTGGGAAGATCCCACATGCCGCGGAGCAACTAGGTCCGTGAGCCACAACTACTGAGCCTGCGCGTCTGGAGCCTGTGCTCCGCAACAAGAGAGGCCGCGATAGTGAGAGGCCCGCGCACCGCGATGAAGAGTGGCCCCCGCTCGCCACAACTAGAGAAAGCCCTCGCACAGAAACAAAGACCCAACACAGCCAAAAATAAAAATAAATTAATAAAAAAAAAAGTGCAGACTCCTCCGCCTGGTGTGCAAGCCCCATGGGCAGCTTCCACGTCCCTTTCCAGTCTTCTCTTCCCAGCACTTCCAGGAAAACCTGCCTCCTTTGTCCCCCCCAGAGAACACCAGGCACTCCCCAACTTTGAGCCTCTGCCCAAACTGTGCCATCAGCTTGGAATACTCTTCCCCTTTTGCCTCATGAAGCCCTCCCTACCTACGAACCCCGCACGACCCCGACTTCCTCTAAGAAGCCCCCAGGCGTGAGGAGTCACCGGCATGCCCTCATGTGACACCGCACCTCATTAGGGCACTTGTCACAGCCTGCCTCTCCTCAGAGCTGTGGCAGCCTGGTCACCCAACCCCCAACCATGGACTGTCCATCTCTTTGTCCCCCAGCATTTCCAGGGCCAGTGCCTGGCATAGAATGGGCTTCAGAGAAAGTCTACCCAGAAGAACTTCCTCAGACCTTCAACATATCAGTGCAGATCCTTCCCTGACAGTGGGGCTGTCTTTCCCTGTGGCCAGTCTTAAGCTCAGAGCAAATACTCATTTCCTGAGGTGGTTACTGGGGAATCCTGGCCCACTCACCCCAGAAGGATTCTAGCGGTGCCCGGGCTGGCACACTTAGCTGTCTCTCCCCTGCCTGGAAACCTGCCACTCAGCCGGCTCTGTCCCCCACTCACACAGCCCACAAATAATAGCTCTGCGCTTTCCTGCAAATTCCATCTTCCCAAATGGAGACTTTAGCTCCACCTGTTCAAGAAAACACAAAACAAGAAGTGAAACGGAGTAGGCCTGGGGGAACAGTCACATGGCCCTGCAGGGGCAGAGGGGCAACCCTGGGCTCCCCTCTCCTAAAGTATCATTCGTGCACATGTACAAAGGCTCTAATCCCGCCACCTCCCCTCGGCCAGCACATCCCAGGTGATGGAGCGTCTTTCCCACGCAGACTCTCACTGTGTCCACACCACAGCCCACCACTGTGGACACGCTGTCCCGTTTACACACGAGACCTGCAAGGATGAATGACACGGAGACCAGACACAAGGACACACTCCCCCGAGTCGGACTTTGAACTCAGATCTTCCGATTCCTGGTCCAGAGCCCTTTATGACACAGGGCTGACCCTGAGAAAAGGGTAGGGGGAGAGAGGGATTAGAATGGCATGTTGAAGCTGGTAACGCAGTCTCATCTGTTTTCTCATTTCTCCTCACAAGAAGCCTGTGAGAATGAGTCATCTAAAGCAGGGATTCCCAGCCCCAGAGCTACTCACACTGGGGCCGGGCAATTCTTTGCTGTGGGGACTGTCCTTTGTGTTGTAGGATGTTTACCAGCATCCCTGGCCTCTACCCACGAGATGTCTGTAACAGCCTTCCCCTAGTCTTGACCAAAAATGTCTGCGGACATTGCCAGACATCCCACTGGGGAGCAAAATCACCCCAGTTGAGAACCGCGATCTAAAGGCACAGGGCAATGGGGCTTCCCTGGTGGCTCAGTGGTTAAGAATCCACCTGCCAATGCTGGGGACACGGGTTCGAGCCCTGGTCCGGGAAGACCCCACATGCCACGGAGCAACTAAACCCGGGTGCCACAACTACCGAGCCTGCGTTCTAGAGCCCGTGCACCACAACTACTGAAGCCCATGAGCCTAGAGCCTGTGCTCCGCAACAAGAGAAGCCAGCTCAGTGAGAGGCCCGCACACCGCAACGAAGAGTAGCCCCCGCTCGCCGCAACTAGAGAAAGCCCACACGCAGCAACAAAGACCCAATGCAGTCATAAATAAATAAATAAATAAAATTTTTTAAATTATAAAAATAAAGGCACAGGGCGAGATCCCAGCCTCGCGGAAGGCAGGAGACTCCCCACGGTCTCACTCTCCCCCATTCAGGCAGGTGCTTCCTTCTCCTCTACCCATACTCTCTGCTCATCGGGCATCATCAATCCAACACTACGACAGATGTTCCCTTCTGCACCATCTCCCACCGCTCGGGGGACAGAATTGGCCTGCCCACAGGCAATTCTCACATCCGTGGAAGGAAGAAGGGAATCAATATTTACTGAGAGTCAACATTCACTAAGTGTCACATCTCAGAGCTAAGGTCACTCATTAACATCACTTCACAAAACCGCCCCGGCAGGCACCATCACCCCCATTCAAGAGATGCACTAACGGACTCAAAAATTAAATCACTGAAGTTTCACAGCCAATAAGGGTCAGTCTCTGGATCTGAACCCAGGTCAGAAGACCCGTGCCCAGCAGGCCTGGGTTACCAGAATGGAGTGGCCTTGGTCCACAGGTCCCAAGACCCTCACCCTCCAGGCCCAGGTCCCATCATCAGACACTGGTAGGGGTGGGAGAAGACCTTCAAGGCCACTCCTGCCCCCTTTCCCAACTCTCCTCCCAGCTGGAAAGGGAGCAGGTGTGATGGCACTCGGTATGGTTCCTGAGAGCCCCAGGGACTCAGTGACACGTGAGGCTGGGGGGTTCCCAGGGGCCGGGCCTCTCCGCCTCCCTGGCTCTGAGACCTGGCGGAGGTCGCCCGCCTCTCCACTCCCCCTCCACCTGTAGCACGTTAATCCCTTCCTCCACATCCCTGCAGAGTTAAAGTGCTAGGAAATCAGGAATGCGTGTCTTCAGAGTTTTGTACTGTTTCAGTAACTTCCCCTAAAATTGGCTTTCCCAGCATGCTGGGGGAGCTTTTGACCATGTATGACTCTTTTTATTCATCATACTGCTCTGGGGTCTGCTAGGAGCAGGGAGATGTGACCTTGAAATATGGCTCTGACCCAGAGGACCCTAGCAACTTCCAGTGACCTTCAGGGAGTAAGCACCAATGGTGCTGGAGGCACAGAGAATTTATCTGAAAGTTTTTAAAATTCAGCTGTGCCAAGAACTGCCCTCTGGAATGGGAGGGGAGCCATCCATCCGTATGGTGCAGGGGTTCGGGCAGAAGCTTGCCATGCCCCAGGCCTCTGACCTCCCACAGCCTCAGGGCACAGGCCACCCACATTATATCAAAATGGACGCATCTCAAACCCAGCAAATCCAACCCCAAACTCTCACCTTCTCCCCAAAACTGCTTCTCCCACAGTCTTCTCCAACCCCATTAATGGAAATTCCATCCTTATGTTTGCTTGGGCCGAACTCTTGGCCTCATCCTTGACCTTCCCCTTTCTCTCCCACCTCCCCCACTGCCACATCCCTGCATCCAGCTCATCAGGAATGCCTTCCTTCCCAAAATTCCAAGGCTCCAACCACTTCTCACCAACTCACTGCTACCACCTGGCTCCGAAACACCAGGACCTCTCACCCGGATTGTGACCACGGCTTCTTAACCGGGTGCCTTTGCCCCCACCTCTTCGTCTATTCCCAGCACTGCAGCCAGAGCCATCCTACTAAAACGTAAGTCAGATCTTGTTACTTCTCCACTCAAAGCCCTCCGTCTGCTCCCATTTCACCCAGGGTGGTAGCCAAACTCCTCACAATGGCCTACAGAACCCCGCTGTGGGTCCCACCTCCTCTCTGACCTCATACCCCTCAGCTCCCTCGATGCCCCCATCACTTACCAAGTCAACCTCACTGCCAAAGACCTGCGCTGTTCAACACAGTAGAAACTTGCCACATGTCCACTGAGGCCCGGCAATGTGGCTAGTGTAACGGAATTTTTTAATGTATATCATTTTCAATAACTTACATGTTAAAAATGATACTCCATTCATTTATCAGAAAACTTTTAAATATATTTGCAACAACCTGGGTGTGTGAGTCTACTTTTTTAACTGTAAATTTTATGAGCTCTAAACACAGATCAGGTATTTCCAGTGAAGATTTAGTATCCAGTTGAGATGTGCTGTAAGATACATAACACACCAGATTTCAAAGACTTGTAGGAAAAAACAGAATCTAAACTATCTCAATAATTTTTACATTGATTATATGTTGAAATGGTAATATTTTTACTATATTGGGTTAAATAGAAAATATCTCTAACGTTAGTTTCACATTTCTCTTTTTCTTTTCTCTAATATGGCTACTGGACAACCTAAACTTCCAGATGCGGCTTCTATTATATTTTTACTGGACAAGGCTGCCCAGACCATGTCAGGCATAATGCCGATCCAGTGCCTTCACACTGCTCTTTCCTCTTCTGCCGTGTCTCGCTCACTCCCTTGCCTCCTAAACATCTTTCATCAGTTGTCGCCTTCTTAGTGAGATCTTCCCCACCTATTCAAAATCATAACTCTTCCCTCAGAACTCCCTGCCCTCCCATCCCACCTTTCTTTCTCTTCGTATCATTTATTGCTATCTAACAAAAAGGATAATTAACATATAGTTTATTGTCAGTTTTACCTACTAAAATGTAAGTTCCAGACTGACATGTACACACTGCCCTATTTTAAATGGATAACCAACAAGGGTCTACTGTATAGCACAGGGAAGTCTGCTCAATATTACGTAACAACCTAAATGGGAAAAGATTTTGAAAAAGAATAGATACATGTATATGTATAACTGAATCACTTTGCTGTACACCTGAAACCAATACAACATTGTTAATCAGCTATACTCCAATATAAAATAAAAAGGTTTTTTAAAAATCTCCAAAACAAATGTATGTTCCTACATATCGATAATTACCTTAATGTGAACGGAATAAATGCTCCAACCAAAAGACACAGGCTCGCTGAATGGATACAAAAACAAGACCCATATATATGCTGCCTACAAGAGACCCACTTCAGACCTAGGGGCACATACAGACTGAAAGTGAGGGGATGGAAAAAGATATTCCATGCAAATGGAAATCAGACGAAAGCTGGAGTAGCTATACTCATATCAGGTAAAGCAGACTTTAAAATAAAGAATGTTACAAGAGACAAGGAAGGACACTACATAATGATCAAGGGATCAATCCAAGAAGAAGATATAACAATTATAAATATACATGCATCCAACATAGGAGCACCTCAATACATAAGGCAAACGCTAACAGCTCTAAAAGAGGAAATTGACAGTAACACAATAACAGTGGGGCACTTTAACACCTCACTTACACCAATGGACAGATCATCCAAAGAGAAAATTAATAAGGAAACACAAGCTTTAAATGACACAATAGACCAGATAGATTTAATTGATATTCATAGGACTTCCATCCAAAAACAGCAGATTACACTTTCTTCTCAAACACACATGGAACATTCTCCAGGATAGATCACATCTTGGGTCACAAATCAAGCCTCAGTAAATTTAAGAAAATTGAAATCATATCAAGCATCTTTTCTGACCACAATGCTATGAGATTAGAAATCAATTACAGGCAAGAAAACCTAAAAAGCACAAACACATGGAGGCTAAAAAATACGTTGCTAAAAAACCAAGAGATCACTGTTGAACCAGGAAGAAACAGAAAATATGAACAGACCAATCACAAGTAATGAAATTGAAACTGTGATTAAAAATCTTGTAACAAACAGAAGTCCAGGTCCAGATAGCTTCACAGGTGAATTCTATCAAACACTGAGACGAGCTAACATTCTTCAATATATGCAAATTAATCAATGTGATACACCATATTAACAAATTGAAGAAGAAAAACCATATGATAATGCCAATACAAGCAGAAGAAGCTTTTTACACAATTCAACACCAATTTATGATAAAAAGTCTCCAGAAAGTGGGCATAGAGGGAACCTACCTCAACATAATAAAGACCATATATGACAAACCCACAGCAA
>NW_020173668.1:1976198-1996866 GCF_003031525.2 Neophocaena asiaeorientalis asiaeorientalis | reverse complement strand
CCCACCTCCTAGAGTAATGGAAATAAAAACAAAAATAAACAAATGGGACCTAATGAAACTTAAAAGCTTTGCACAGCAAAGGAAACTAGAAACAGTACGAAAAGACAACACTCAGAATGGGAGAAAATATTTGCAGATGAATCAACGGACAAAGGATTAATCTCCAAAATATATAAACAGCTCATGCAGCTCAATATTAATAAAACAAACCAATCAAAAAATGGGCAGAAAACCTAAGTAGACATTTCTCCAAAGAAAACATACAGATGGTCAAGAGGCACATGAAAGCTGCTCAACATCACTAATCATTAGATAAATGTAAATTAAAACTACAATGGGGGCTTCCCTCATGGCAGAGTGGTTAAGAATCCGCCTGCCAAAGCAGGGGACACGAGTTCAAGCCCTGGTCCAGGAAAATCCCACATGCCGCAGAGCAACTAAGCCCGTGCACACCATAACTACTGAGCCTGCGCTCTAGAGCCCACGAGCCACAACTACTGAGCCCACATGCCACAACTACTGAAGCCTGCACGCCTAGAGCCCGTGTTCCGCAACAAGAGAAGCCACCGCAATGAGAAGCCCACACACCACAATGAAGAGTAGCCCCTGCTCACCACAACTAGAGAAAGCCTGCATGCAGCAATGAAGATCCAATGCAGCTATAAATAAATAAATAAATAAAACTACAATGAGGTATCACCTCACACTGGTTAGAATGAGTATCATGACAAAATCTACAAACAACAAATGCTGGCAAGGGTGTGGAGAAAAGGGAACCCTCTTGCACTGTTGGTGGGAATGTAAATTGATACAGCCCCTATGGAGAACAGCATGGAGTTTCCTTAAAAAACTAAAAATAGAATTACCATATGACCCAGCAATCCCACTACTGGGCCTATACCCCAAGAAAACCATAATTCAAAAAGACACATGCCCCCTAATGTTCACTGCAGCACTATTTACAATAGCCAGGTCACGGAAGCAACCTAAATGCCCATCGACAGACGAATGGATAAAGAAGATGTGATACATATATACAATGGAATATTACTTAGCCATAAAAAGGAACAAAATTGGGTCTTTTGTAGAGATGTGGATGGACCTAGAGGCTGTCATACAGAGTGAAGTAAGTCAGAATGAGAAAAATAAATATCACATATTAACGCATATATGTGGAATCTAGAAAAATGGTACAGATGAACCGGTTTGCAATGCAGAAATAGAGACACAGATGTAGGAAACAAACATATGGACACCAAGGAGGGAAAGCAAGGGTGGTGATGGTGGTGGTGGTGGGATGAATTGGGAGACTGGGATTGACATATATACACTAATATGTATAAAACAGATAACATAAGAACCTGTGGTATAAACAAATAAAATAAAATTCAAAAAATATATATATATGTTCCAGAGGCCAGGGTTTTTTATCTTTTATGGTTTCTTTGTACTATATCTGTGGTGTGTAGAACAATGCTGGCACAAAACAGATGTTCAATAACTATTTATTGAATGAATAAAGTTACGTATTTTTCGGCCTGGCTTCCCTACTCTGCTAGAAATTTCTACAGAGCAGTGCCAGGTATACAGTTGTTGCTTGATATATGACTGGTAGGCTGATCTGGGGGAAAAAAGGCAGCTCAGCTGAGTCATGGCACAGAAGACAAAAGCAAGAACCAAGGGTCCTTGAAGTGGACCCTGTGTCTCCTCCCCTCTGCTGTCCAGGCTCCTCTCACCCCATCTCCAGCAAAGCTACCCATCAGCCCAACAGCAGTGGGTACTTCAGAGGAAGGTACATTTCCTTTCCTTCCTATCGATTTTTATTCTCCCAGTGAGAAGACAAATCTGTTTCCCCTCCACCAGAAAGCCTCGAGCCATGGCTACTGACATTATAGTAATTAAATCCCTGCTGCTAGGAGGGTTCAGGAGCCGAACAGGCCTCATGCCAAGGGCTGGCCTGCAGGGAGGGAGGCTGGCCGGGAGGGTCTGTCTCAGCCATCTCCTGATAGTGAGAAAATCCACTTAGCCACAATGCCTTCATGGGTTTTCACTCCTGGGTAGGAAGATAAAACCTCTCCAGCTGGACTTCCCTGGTGGTGCAGCGGTTGAGAATCTGCCTGCCAATGCAGGGTACACGGGTTTGAGCCCTGGGCTGGGAGGATCCCACATGCTGCAGAGCAACTAAGCCACAGCTACTGAGCCTGCGCTCTAGAGCCCGCAAGCCACAACTACTGAGCCCGTGTGCCACAACTACTGAAGCCCACATGCCTAAAGCCCGTGCTCCACAACAAGAGGAGCCACCTCAATGAGAAGCCCATGCACTGCAACGACAAGTAGCCTCTGCTCGCCATAACTAGAGAAAGCCTGCACCCAGCAACGAAAACCCAATGCAGCCAAAAAATAAACAAAGAAATTTATTTTTTAAAAAAAGAGTGAAAGAAAGCAGAACGTTTTAAAAAAAACAAAACAAAACACCTCTCCAGCCCACCGCCACCTCCACAACGCACCCACCAATCAGCCAAGTGTTCCTTCACTCCGGGCATCACAGCTTTCTTCCCCTTCACTCCTTAATTCCATCTGGTCCTCATGACCCTCATCCCTTAAAATGGCCAGTGGAGAAATTATCATCATCCTCAACCTCACTTCTCCCATTTTCCAGATGACAAAACAGAGGCCCAGAAACCAAGTTTCCTCAATCCTAGCCCAGGGCCTTTCTCCTCACCCACAATCTTTACTGGTGCTCAGCATGGGCCACAATCCATGTCACATGCTTTCCATACAGTGGTGCCTCATTTAATCCTCACAACTGCCCCAGAAGTAGGGTCAGGGTTAACCCCCAAGGAAGTAGAATCAAAGCATTGAAGCAACTTACCTAAAGCCACACGTGACAGTCAGGATTCAAACCCAGCTCTGTCATGTGGAAGCCTGTTCTCCTAACGCCAGGCTACGCTGTCATATATAAGAGGTGGGGGGCAGCTGGGAGACAGATACAAGGGAAGATGAGAGAAGTGAAGGCGAGGTGAACCCGCAGGGAATAGAGGGCGGGGGAACGGGCAGAAGGAATGGGAGACTCAGCCAGGTTGGCGGGTCAAATCCAGGACACATGTGTGGTTTTGTCTCCTATAAAATGCTCATCATACCTGTCATAACTTGGTCAACGCCTGCCTCCCTGACCAGCCTGTGAACTCCGTGTCTTGTTAAGTATTGAACCCCGAGAGCCAACCTGGCACCTGTCGACCCTCATGAGTAGTTATCCACAAAAGACCAAGGGCTTGAGAAGCAAGGGGTGACGGGGTTCTGGGATAGACATGGAGTGAGACCAACAGAGGAGAGGGGGGCGGGAGGCACTGGAATGCGCATGAAACGGGATGGGCCCAGGAAGACGCCTGCTGGCCAGGCCGGCAACAGATGATCTGGCCAGGAAGGAGCACAAGGTCAGCGACTCTATCTAGTCCTCTGGGCTTTGGTGACTAAGTCTGTGTTTGGAGTTTTCAGATTATACAATGAGAAAATTAACGATAAGAACAGCTGGCACTTCCCCAGCCCTTTACCATGAGCCCAGCGCTGGGTCTTGTCTCATTGGCTCCTCATGACACACATCCTCATCCCTATTCACAGATCTGGAGACTGAAGCTCACGGAAGTCAACTTTGTCATCTAGGTTGTACAGCCAAGAAGCTGCAGAGCTGGAACAAGAACACCAAAGCATGTCTGTTGACTGATCAGCTGACCCCTCCAGAGCCTGCGGGAGACCATCCTCGGCCCCAGAGCCCAGCCTTCCCTGTCAACGTACCCAGGGCTCATGGAGGTTCAACAGGCTTCTTCATCTAAGCTGAGAGCCTCCCCCCTCCCTCTCCTCCCTCTCCTCCCTCTCCTCCCTCTCCTCCCTGCAGAGCTCAAAGCATCCACTGAGGCTCTGGTAAGGCTAGTGGGACTGTGAGGGTGGTATAAAACTAAAAGGGGTGGGGTGGGCAAGGGGGGAGAGAACAAGAACAGTTTTGGCTTGAAAGAGCCCCAAGCCAGGAGGTGATCTGCAAAATCATGTGTTCAAGCCCCAAGTCCACTACTTCCTGGCTGTGAGACCCTGGGCAAGTCACCTAACCTCTTTGATCCTTGGGTCAGTCATCTGTAAAACAAGGATTGTTGTGAGGATTAGACGAGAAGAGGTGTGTGAAAGCACTAGTTGTAGGCCCTTCATAAATGTTCATTTTCTTCTCCTCCTCCATTTACGCCTTTTTATACTCGTAAGAGTTGCTTTGGAGTCATTTTTATGGAAGGGGAAAGAAGTATCCATTTTGTGAGAGAGGCACGTTCTGTCAAGCTGCTGAGGACAGGAGCATGAGAGATGGTCCCCTCCACCCAAGAGGAAACCCTCATGACTCAACCTCCATCCTGGACTTGCTCTTCACTCACATCAATTTCATTTCATTCTTGAGGGATCTTTCCATCACTGGCACACAGCATGGACCAGTCTGGTGTCTTGTGCCAAAATGTCCTCCCACCCGGCTCCGCATCATTACTACCCCAGGAGCAGCGGAGAGCATCTTGGCAGAGCTGAACGCCCGGTCCAGCCCAGAGCAAGAGAGGCAGGGAGTCATGGGCCCAGCTCTAAGGGTTTCTACAAACCCATAGCCACCGAACTCTCAAAAGAAATAGCATGACAAAGCCTGCCACGGACCAGCGTGGACCAAAGAGCCCCCGGGGGCCAGGTCTGTGCCTAATTGAATCCTCCACCTCCACCCTCAGCAAAAGGAATTATAATCCCACTTTCCAAAAAAGGGGCCACTGCTCAAGGCCATACAGCTCAATAGCACATGTCCAGGATTTGAATCCAGGTCTGTGTTGAAAGTCTGAGCTCTTTTAGGAAGAGGCAGAGAAAAACACATTTCATTGAGGAGAGAACCCTATAGCTGACTCACATCCTTAAGGGCACAGACCTTTGCACTCCTGGAACCTAGACTGGGGCCTGCCACATAGCAGGTGCTCAGTGGGACTAAAACCCAGAATTCCTGGATTCTAGCTGCACCCTTGCCACTCACAATGCTGAGTGGCCTTGGACAAGTCACATAACTTCTCTGGGTCTTGGGATCCTGTAAAGAGGAAGATGGTCTCTGCCCTGCCTTCCTCATTGAGGTGGGAGGCCTGTACAGGGGCCATGTCACCCAGGCTGGCACACCTGGTGGGCCCATGGAGCTTGGCCATTCAGGGAGGTATGGTACCACACCAGGCCAGATATGCCAGCAGCTGCCCCTGGAGGAGGCCTCCCCTGGGTCAACCCACCAATGCCATCCAGCTCTGAGCCCCTCCAAAGGCAGCAGCCCAACCCACAGCAACATGCCCTGCCCAAGCCCTCATCCTAGAGGAAGGTGACGTCACCCATGTCTGTGGCTCCGGGCATTCCCACATGTGGGAGCTATTCGGGGACTGACTGAGCAAGCCAACATCCTACCCGATGGAAGCCAGAAGAGAGAGAAAATGGCTAAGCCCCAATTTGTTAAAATCAGAAATCTTCTTAAAAGGGAGAAAAGGCTGTGCAAAAATCCCTGCTGGTGGAACCTTGCGAGGATGCAGGCAGGTGCCAACTCAGGCAAAGGCGCTAAGAAGAACTGCCATTTGTTGGCAGCCTGGGATGTGCCAGCCACTGGGCTGGCCACTTACCCAACCATTATCACGTTTAGTACTCACCAGGCTGGTGAATGCCACCCTCTCCATTTACAGATGGGGAAACTGAGGCTCAGAGACTTTGAGTCACTGGCCTTATGGTCACCCAGCAGCACGGGGCTGGGCCAGAATTAGCCCCCAGCGCAGTCTCTTCCCCACTCCCCACGGTCAGCCAGCACATCACCTGTCTCCTCCCGCTCCCTGTCTGTGGGCTGGTCCTGGCCAAGACCCCCAGCTTGCTGGGCTTCTCCATTTATCAGCTCAAGCTAAACATCAATGATTCTGAAGATGCTGGCTGGCAGGCCTGGTGCCCATGAGCTCTGAGGGGCAGGTACCAGCCCATTCAGCCCCCATGGGAGCATCCTGTAAGACAGCTTTTCTGTTCATTTGACACTGAGCACAATGCCTGTCCTTTAAGAAAAATGCCCAACAAGCTGACTCAAAAATAACAGATGCCAATTTGCATATTATTTCACACATCATTTGCATGTTGTTCATTTAGTGTTATCACGGCTCTGCTCAGAATACAACTCTGGTTACCTTACAACCAGGCCTTGGGGAAAAAAAAATGGCCTCCACGCAGGGCGAGCCCTGATCCCCTGGTACATCCCTCCCCAACCCAGCTGCTCTTTATGCTCCTTGGCGCCTGGTTGGGAGAGTTAACACCTGCCAGCGCAGAAAGGATAGGGAGAACCTTGATTCACGAGCCCTCACAACCTTTTGAATTCAAGACGGTACCCCATCGCAAGTCTTGAAGGAAAAATTATGTTCTCTTGAAGACATGTCAGGAAAGCCTTAGCAGTCTTTGCTTGCCCAGTTCTGTCCCAGGAAGGCCTCCCGGCTGGCCCTCCCGCTGTCATCCGTGCTCTCAGCCTCATTCTGCCTGGTCATCATGTGTCCCCCTGACCTTCCTCCGGGCCTCCTGGCCTGGCTCCCTGGGCTTATTTTTGTCTTCTCTCCACCTGTCCGATTTGCAGGTCCACACCCAACGAGCTGTGCCCAGGCCACAGATTGCTGACGCTGAGTGTAGAATAACTGGGTCCCATGAGGTAAGAAGGCTCCAGAAGCCCAGGCCAGGCCACCACTGCAGCCCCACCTTCCAGGGAGCAGTCTGCTTCCCTCTTACTTGTGCAGACACACCCACAGGGACCCAGGCAGAAACAGGACCAAGGGTAAAGCCATTTGATTTTAGGAGAAAGGGGGCATGTTCCACACGTGTTCGCCTCTTCCAGAGCCCCTTTCTACAGCCACCTTTGTGGAGGGTGACACATGCAGCCGCACCCTCCACGGCTCTCTGGGGGACTCAGGGCTAACAGCATCATCTTCTAAGCACTGCTCGCACAAAAGCAACAGCTGATGGGCTCAGTGTGTGCCCAGCTCTGCCCTGGGTGCTATGCTGTAGGCAGGGGCTGCGATTCGCTCTGAACATCTGAGAAACAGGCTCCAGGTTCAGGAAACTCCCTGAGGACCCCCCCTTAGGATGCTGCCGAG
Source organism: Neophocaena asiaeorientalis asiaeorientalis (assembly GCF_003031525.2). Classification (NCBI taxonomy): domain Eukaryota; kingdom Metazoa; phylum Chordata; class Mammalia; order Artiodactyla; family Phocoenidae; genus Neophocaena; species Neophocaena asiaeorientalis. The sequence continues at coordinate 1,989,715 of NW_020173668.1, read as the reverse complement.
TCTGGATGCGAACCCAGAGCCCACGGCTGCAACTGCCATGCCAGGCCACCTCTGCCAATCAGTATTGCCTCTGAGAAAAGAGCAGCAGAAAAGAAGGGTCTGAGGGTGCAGAACTCTAGGAAGAACTCTAGGAAGAACTCTAGGAAGAACTCTGAGCCCCTGGCAATTACAGTTATCAACTAAATATTAAATCCCAGGCTTCCCTTTCCTCCCTACCTGTCCCTGTGGATACCACATGGCGGGAACTCCAAGCTGCCCCTGCTCCATTCCCTACTCACTCTGCACCCCGTACCCTGGCTGCCAACGTTCTCACTCTCAGAAAGGCCCCCTGCACATGACCCTGCCATCTTGGTCTGTCTAACCCTTCGGGGGCCACCCCACCTCCTACAGGGAACCTCCCAAACATCCCGAATGACTGCCTGCTTCCTCAGAGCTCCCAACACCACTGCAGCCCAGCCTGGATGGACGGTGCCTGGGTGCAGGCCCGACGCCCCTTGAGAACAGGAGTTGGAGGACCGTGGCTTGCTGTCTTGGTGATGGAACAGCAACAAATATATGTTTGATGGAATCAGAAAGCTTTGGAGCAGGAAGGGAGTTCAGCATCAGAGTCCAGCCCTCATTTTTAAACTAGAGAAACAGAGACCCAGAGAAGTGAAGGGACTTGACAAAGGCCATACAACAAGTCAGAAGCAAGAGGTGGAGGCACCTCCTGAGGGCTCCTTCAAAGCAGAGACAGGACTTTCTTTAACATTAACTGCCGCTGACAGAGCTAAACAAAGCCTCACGCCGGGGAAGTAGGAAACTGGGACTCAAGGATGCGGAAGAAAGTTCTAGAAGCAGGGATGGAGCAGCCCTTGAAGGTTCCCTCACTCAAATCCCCAGCAGAGGTTTCTGGTGGGATTTGGAACAGAGAGACGAGCAAGGCACTGGGGACCTGAGCGTGCATTCTAGAACCATCTCTCCTCACATGGGCACCAGGAGTAGCCACTCAACCCCTCTGCAGCTCAGTTTTCTCATCTGTGAGATACTCTGACTGTAATGACTCCCAGGCCGAGGTGGGGACCCTGAGGAGAAACAAACATGGAAATACCTTGGATGTGAGATGCTGAGCCCACGCGGGTCACCCCAATAAGTAGCCCTGCAGCCAGTGCTGGAAAGGGGAGAGGAGGGCGACAGGAAGCTCACAGGAGGACCAAGAGGCCAGGGAGCCGTGCGTGGAAGTGTCCCGGCCTGCTGGCTCTCGAGGGTGGAGGGGAGCCCATCGGGGCTGCGTGAGGAGCCCTCCCGGTCCAGGCCTTCGCAGGGAGGGGTCTAATTCCACACCTTCCACCCTCTCAGCTTTGCCAGCATCACTCTGGGGCAGTATTACCAGGCCTCCAGGTGAGGAGGCATCCCAATGACGGAGAGTGGGCCTGTCCACATCTCAGCCTGGACCCAGGCTGCACCCAGGGCCCCACCCCCTTGCCCTGGCCACCCCCCAGGACACTGTCTCCTCTGGGTACCTGCACTGGCATCTCCCACCCTCCATCAAGCCGCTTCCTGCCTATCTCTCGGTAAAGCTCATCCCATCCCAACATTTCGCATCAAGGCTCTCATGCCCATAAACCTTGATTTGTCTCTTAAGAATGATAAGCAATTTCTCCAGCAGCAGCAGGCAAGGAAAAAGGCCTAAACTTGGGAGTCCAATGGGCCTGGGTTCTTATTCCAGCGCCGCCACCCACTAGCAGTGTCAGCTTGGCCTCATGACTTCATCTACAAAGGGTGCCGTGACCACCCCCTACCTCGAGGACTCTCGAGGATAAAGCCGGCCCAGTGAGGCACAAATGGTCCCCTCCTCCCCCGCCCCATCACCCAGCAGCATTCGTGGCCCATGCAGTGCCAGGCCCAGAGATGAAGCAGGGTGGTCCCTGCCCCCAGCTCCCCCTCCCTCCTTGCTCTCGGAGCCCAGCTGAGCTCCTGGGGGTGGAATGACAGGGTCGGGGGAGGGGGCACCCAAAAACCCATCAGCCTCCTCCAGACTTTCCTTATCAGAAAAAAAGGCCCTAGAATTTTCCTCCCCAAAGCTCCCGAGAACAGTGTGCAGTCTTAGAATCATTATTTAAAGAGGAATAGGAGGCTTTCTTCTTTCTCTCTGTGCCTTTGGGGTTTTGAAAGAAAGAGAAGAAAAACAGCTACGAATGAATGAACGTGCTGGTCTGCCTACCACTGAGCTGAGGAAGGTGGTGTTTCATCAATATACAGCCGCCCTCCACAACCCCTTCCTCTCTCTCTCCCTCTCTCTCCCTCTCTCTCCCTCTCTCTCTAGTACACACACACTCATTTTCTCCCCCAAATGTGCTTTACAAATAACTGCAACAAAACCAAACCTTTCAGTTCTGATTTTACATCTCTCTCCCAGCCTCAGCTTCACCACAGAGGTTACTCCAATTGCTTTTCATTTTGTTTTTCTTTACCTTATATTTTTTAGAGCAGATCTTTGGACCCTGGCCTCACAAATCCCCCTTCCTGCAAGCTCAATAAGGGAAATACAAGGCCATCCACCAGCTCTCTAATTAGCCTGTGTAGCCGATAAATGCCCTAGCAATGATGCCAGGGCCGGAGCAGCAGGGAGCACTGCCCATGGGGAAGGGAAGTCCGGATGTATTATGAAGTCTTTTCCCCGGGACAGTTATAAATAGTGTCATGACATGCAAAGGAGAAGCATATATAAAAGTTATCTGTCCCTTCTGTGGGTTACAAACGTTTGACTCATTTGCAGACTGTCCACAAAGGTTATAAATCGAGTCGTCACTACCCTGGGTGGGAGAAGGGGCTCGTTTTCACGCTCCCAGAGTCTCTCTTGCCCTCCTTGGGCCAAGACGCTGGGTGTGATGATAAAATGTATGCCTGGGACCTTGGTGACTGGCTCCCAGGCTCCTACCTCTAGCCAATCGCTTATAAAGAGTCTCCTGCCTTCTGCAACCCGGTCCTGCAGGTCATCCCACAGGGAGGCTCCATGCAGAGGAGTCTGACCTATTCCTACTTTCCCAGCATGCTTGAAATCACAGACACGAGTGCCCCGAGGCATCTGCTCCCAATCATCAGGACATCCCCCCACAGTCACCCTCCTACCCCAAAGCGGCTCCTGGGTCTGGCAGGAGGTGTAGACAATTCACCCAGCAGAGCCCCGGCTGCTGCTCTGCCCTTCTGCAGAGAAGACCTCCATGACAGGGAGGGCAGGGGAACAGAAGAGCTGGGACCGGTGAGCCCACTCAATCATTCAGGCTGGAAGCTGGGGGTGGACCTCTGTGAGGTCAGCAAAGAGATACAAGTTGGCCCTAAGGGGCCCCACTCTCTTGGAAGAGCGAATGGCCGGGAGACCGAGCTCCCCAGGGCATACAGAGAAGGCTGCCCTTTTCAGGGTGGCCTCCCACGAGGGGGCCTGAAGAAAGGAAGCCACGCATGGAGTAGACAGGGAAGCCCCAGCATATCCACTCCTCCACCCACGGCCCGGGTGACCCCAGCAACAAGGCCCCTCGGGGGAGCTGGAAGAGCGGAGGGGCAGGAAGTTGGTGGGGAGGGCAGGAGTGGGGCACAAGAGGGGCAGAGGATGGGCTCTACCTGGGCAGCGAAACTCAGACAGATTGTGAGGCCGGAGGTGGTTAAGTGGTTTGAGGTTGTGCAAAATTGGTGGAGACAGAGAACCACCTTGCTGCTGTCCCAGCATTTCCCAGCCTCCCCTGGGCTGACCCCACAGCCCGATGCCCAAGGTTCCTGAGAAATAAGGCCCACTGATGACTTGCCAGCTGGATGGAGGCACCAGCTCAGGCAGGATGGCAAGGTGGGGAGGGGGCATCCACAGAGTCCCCAGCTCTCTCTGGACTCAAGTGGAAAGAGCACAGCAGGCAGTGTAAGACCACAAAGTGGGTGTGCCTCAAACCAGCTCTGGAAGAAAATTAAGCATGCCAAGAAAGACTCCCCAAATCCTCATTCCTTAATCCTGACCAGCACTAATGTAGTAGAGACAATGCCACTAAGATTCCTCAACAGGACCTCTAGACCTGGCCTACGATGGTGGCTAAGGCCTCAAGGGTAAATCCACCCATAAGGAAAACACCTGGATGCTCATTCGGTTCGGGGATAACCCAGTAGCATCAGAAGCCACAGCCTTGGCGTGATCACAAACAGCTCTCCTCTTACCGCAGCCCATCTTCCTTCCCCATCATCACCTGAGGCTTGTGAGAGCAGAGCCAAGGACCATTCCGTCCTGATTTCTTACCTCCTCAGGCTGGCTCCCTTTTGCATTAACTGACTATGCTCAGGGGTCATGCCATTTTCCTTCTCAAGAGAGCCAGGCCTGCATGGTGAATTCCTCCCCCAGTAACAGATATCAGCCAAGGACAGGCAAACAGGAAGGCCACAGCCCCGTGGAAAAGAGCAGAGAACTTCTGAAAGCAGCAGCTCAAGCACAAGGTTAGCAGTCTTCATCATTTGGGGAAAAGAAAGTGTGTCCCTCTCCCCAGGGCCTTTGAGTGGGAACTTCCACCATCAGTGCAGAATAACCCAGTCTGGGTGGGGTGCCTGAGGCCACCCTGTCCACCCTCCTGCTTCCAGACCAGTTAGCAAAGCCAACCAGACACAGAGAGTTCTCCAGCAAAAGAGGCTGTTACCCATCCCTCCCCAGGGTCCACTGAACATCTGAGTTCCCCCAGCTGTTGATTCTTCATTCTGAGCTAAACCCTCTTGTCACAACAGAGTCCGTTTTCTCTGCAAGGCTGGAGAACAAATGTTCACCTCCCCTACAACAGACCCATGCTATAGGTGGTTTCCAGTCAGAAGACCCAGCCCCATCTCAGAACTTCTCCCCTCCGAGATACAACTTCTCGCTCCACTGACAAGTCTTAGCTCCCAAGCTATCAAGGCCCCAACTAATTCTGGAGCCAGAGTTAGATAACAGAGGAAAAAGACATCTCTTTTCCTCTCATCTTCATCATTAATAACAATAACAGTAGGTCCTGTATGGAGCGCCTTACACTAATTCACTCTCCCCACTTGACAGCTGCAGAGACAGGCTCAGAGAAGCTACATGGCTTGTCCAAGATCACACACTGGAGGTGGCAGAGCTAGGATTCAAACTTTGGTCTGCTTCTTTAAAACAATCCTATTTGCCCCCAGGAGGAGAGGGAATAGCTACCTTATCCCTTCCTGGGTCCACAGGGCCTGCCACAGACACCCAGAAAATACTTGTTCCAATAATGACTCAGTGCCTGGATGGATAGAGGATGGAAGGGCTGGTGAGCGGGTGAGCCCTGCTCATCACAACCGATACCGACCCCAAGGTGCACAGGAGGTGGCCGCCTCACGAGCTGAGGCAGGCAGGACTTCCCGGGTTGCTGCCCCCTCCATTCTTCCATCAGCCAGAGGGTCATCAATGTAAAATTAGGCAAAGCCCACCCCTTGGATCACCTCACCCTTCCTTTGCGCCAGAGTCTGCTGTCTCCGGCTCTGGGAAAGCCCCTTTCCCTGAATACTCCATCAGGGAGGCACCTGCTCTAGCAGCAACCCTCCCGCCCCATTAAAACAAATGTGCACAGACCAATCCCATGCTGGGAGCTGCCTCTAGGAAGGGCCATTCCCCTAAGAGCTCTGACCACAGGGTTCACTAAAAGAGAGGGTGCTTGTCTTGCCCCTTCTCCCCACCCCTCCAGTACTTGGGCCTTCATCAGCTTCCCCCAGCAAGGGCTCCTGGAACCCAGGGGGTGCCTGGAGGGAGCCGGGATTGTGCCCAGGGCAGCTGCCAGGCCTGCCGAGGCTAGCAGCCCCCTCTCCTGGAGCGCCCAGTGGGAGAAGGCAGCGAGCAGAAGGACCCGCAGATTCAGAGGCTCATTACAGGGAATGACTAAGTGAGCTACGATTCCCGGGGAAACCCCACTCGCTCCGGCTCACTGAGGGGCTCAAATCCTTGAGCCGTTTAGACGAAGGCAGCTTCCAGGAGCTGCCCGGGGCTGGGGCAGTCCTCTCTGAGCAGCCAGGTCCCTGGGGGACCCTCCACCTGGCAGTCTTGATTCTGGTTATTCAGGTCATCTGACAGGTCTGCCCCACCCCTTTCCAGAGCAGGCAAATCTGCCCATCCTCTGCTCCAGCTAGCGAGAGGGGAAATCCGATCAGCACCTCCTAGGTTTTTGTGGCTGGATTTCAACAAGGAATGTGACAGTCTCGCAGCAGCTGTGCCCAGCCTGAAACAAGCTCTATTTGAAACCTCCAACAGCTGAACCCCTCCCAGCTACCCGCTGCCCAAAATGACAAATAAGTAGAGAAATCCAAACAACAAGCAAGCCTGCACACACACACACACACACACACACACACACACACACACACCAACAAATTGGGGGTGAAGGGTAGAGTGGGAAAAAAATCCACTTGCCCAGTGACTCCCCAGGTCTCCAAGCCTTCAAGCTCGCAGCAGGAGGGCTCCCAGCAAGCAGAGCTTTGACAGAAACCCACCTTCCTCAAGCCCCACTCACTTGGAGAACGCGATTTCCAAGCCCACTTGGGGAGGGAAACCCCCTCCTCCGTCTTGGAACTGGACAGAGACTCGGGCAGTGGGGCCAGCTCCCCCGCTAAAGCCGTGCCGCCGTTCTCCATCGGGGCGCGCACTCACACACTCATCCGTATTTATCCCGAGAAGAAGGAGTTGGGGTGGGAGGGGAGAACTGGGGCTGAGCCGGGGGCATGAGCTCTCGGGGACTCCCAGGAAGCCCTGTCATCCCATCCGAAGAAGAGGCACTCCCCCCCCCACCCCAGCTGATGCCAAGGCGGCGCCCATCTGCTCTGCCCGGGTAACACCTGTAGCCATTTTTATCAGGGGATGTTTACAAGGCAGCAGCAGGTTTATTCTGAGTCCTCTTTCCTGAGAGAAAAGACCGCTGATTTCCTCCGCCTACATTTTTACCCCATGCCGCCAGGAGACTCAAGTCACTGGTGCTTTTCTATTTTGCCCTAAGTCTCTCAGGGATGAGGAGGGAAACAGAAACTTGGGAAGAGAGAGAGAGAAGACAGAGAGAGAAGGCACTGGCATGGAATCCCCACCCCCCCACACCCAGACATTTATTTCTTTTTTATCCTCGGGAAAATGGAGTGGAGCAGGGAGGGGAGGAGAGGAGGGGAAGTCACAGGAACTGGCAAGCACATCAAGGCAGAGTGTAATTAATTGGTGCGTTAAGCTGCTAGGTTATGCTTTAGTACGAGTGAGCCAGGAGGAAAGATGATTTCTCAGAAGGGATTCTTTAATCCTCCCTAACACAGAGTCTACAAATTAGACACAGTGTGTGGGGATGTCCCCCCTCCCAAGGAAGCAAGGAATGAATTCTCCGGGATTAAGCAGGAAAACCATGGGAAGTTAGAGTGTTCCATATAACTGAGCAAACGCCTCTCCCCAGCACCACCATCTCTCTCTCTCCCCCAATCTCTCTCTCTCTCTCTCCGCGCCCCCCGCCCAACTCGGCGCGCGCTCTCTCTCCCTCTCTCTCTTGCTACCTACATATTCCTTTTGTTCAAGGTATAAAGAGAAACTGCAGCCCCTACCTTTGAGTACAAACCCCAAGAGAGCTCGGTCTCTATCACCATAACAACAATTCCAAACATCCCAAAAATCAGAGCATAGTCACTCAGTCGCTTCCTCTTTTCAAACAGGGCCCTCCTGTGTCCCAGCTTATAGCCAATGTTTTGGTTTTTCCGCTTGTTGGCTTTGGGGAAGGTGGTGCTGCTGGCGGTGGCGCCGGCGTGCTGGTGGTTGTGGGCAGCATTGGGGTGATGGAGCAGGGTCTGGTGGGCATGGTTGTCCTCCCGGGAGGAGATGACGATCTCCGGGGGGTTGCTGGGGCTGAAGAGCTGGAGGGGCTGGCCCTCGGGCTCAGCCTCGATGAGGTTCCTCCGGGAGGCGCTGAGCCGGCTGAGGGGCTTCATGACCCCACCGCTGTACTTGCAGGAGCTCATGGCTATCTCTGTGAAGGGGTTGCTGTCCCGCCGGTGCACCAGGGGGCTGGCCTGCCGGTGCCGGCCTCCTCCACCAGGCCCACTTGTGGCTGTGGAAGTTGGAGAGTGGCCAAGCAAGTGGTCATTGAGATTGAGCTGGCTGCCTTGCCTGGAGGAAGGGTGGAGGATGGCGGTGGAGTTGGATGAAGGGGGGCCCCTGAAAGCAGTGGGAGAGGAGTGTAGCAGGCCGGGGTGGATGGGCTGGCTCTGGAGTTGGGCGAGCTGAGACAGGGGATGCGGCTGCTGCTGCTGCTGCTGCTGAAGCTGCGGAGGCTGAGGCTGCAACGGGGGTCCTGGGGGCTGCTGGGGGGCTGCTGGTGGTGCTGGTGCTGGTGGCGGCGGCGGCGGCGGCTGCTGCTGCTGCTCATCCCCGGAGGATGGACAGGGGCACTTGGGGTCTTCATCCAGGTCCCCCACCCCGGAGTCATGGAAGTGCCCAGAAGTGTCCATCTTGGGGCCTGGCTGGATTCCCTGCAGCACAACTCCCCACCCCAAAGCCACCCTCGTTCCAAAGATGTCCTCAAAGGAAGCCAGGCATCCAAGCTCCCCCACCAGAGTGTCTTGGCTCCAGTCCTCTCTCTTTGGCTTGCTCCGGTTTTCTGGGGCTGCCTGGAGTCCAGACGCTGCCACTCAAGAATGCATTGTACTGGGCAAGGAGGGAGGGCAGGAGGGGAGCTTGGAGAAAGATGAAGAAGGGGGAAAAAGAACTCTGTCTCAGGAGGTGGTCCTCTAGGAGCGTGTGAGTCCAGGTTCAGCTTCACTCCTCGCTGGCTCAATAGCTTTGCTCTCCTCCTCCTGCCACTGTTATAGGGTAAGCCAAGCCCACTTATTAGCAGCCGGTCTCATTGGCTTGTCTTAACTCTCCAACCACCTCCTAACTCCGCCCCCCGCATAGGCTCCTCCCCGAAGGAGGGGCCTGCCGCGCTCCGCTCCCAGCCCCAGTGGCAGCGCAGCGAAGGCTGGGAAATGTAGTTTCCGCTCCCCACCCGGGAGCTGAGCAGCTGCCCTCTTTCCTCTGACAGGTATGGCAGAAAGCCGTCAGCGCACGGCGATACGGGATGTACGCGCACGCGGGGCGGTGGCGAGGAGGAGCAGAGGTCCTCCTAAGGAGGGGAGCTGTGCATCCTGATGCGGGGGCAAGAAGCAGGAAGACAGTTATTAATGGTCAGGGTTTGCGATAGGTTGTTTCACACATATTATCCAGCTACATCCTCCAAATACGCAAGGAGGTGGGCATCGTGTTCCCATTTCACAAATTGATGCTCAGAGATTACTGAGTAACGACTTCAAGGTCACAGAAGCAGAGGGAACCCACATCCTCCTGACCCCAGGTAAATACTGAACTGCCTGCAATATGTGTGCAGGAGCATCTGTTATTTCTAAGCCTCACATCAACCCTATGAAAATGATGTCATCCTTCTGCTTTTACAGATGAAACCCGTTTTTTAAAAAATCACTCAAGCACAGATAAATAGCTTGCCAGATGTTACCCCGTTTGTAATTAAGGATGCTAGAATTCGAACTCAGCTCAGTCTGACCCCACAGCTCCTATACCATCTCCCAGGATGCCTGTCCACTGTGATGCTCAGTGCACAGTGGTTGCTCCATAAATATTGCTCAAATGAGGGGTGGAAAGAGCCAGAGAGAAGCTGTGGAGGAAGAACTGGCCTCCCCAAAGCAGGATGTGTGAAATGGACTATGGCTCCAGCTGGACTTGGAGTCATGGGAAGGTCTGGAAGGAAGACTGAAAGCCCCCGTGGTCGCTCCCCACCTGATCTGTCCCATGGAGTTCTGAGAGTCAGAGCTGGGAACAGCTGCTGGCTTCCCAGGTTCAGAACCATCATCAAGTATTTATTAAGCTCCCACTGTGTGCAAAGGGAGTTCCAAAAAGATGGGACCCAGCCGAATTCATTTCCACTTCTAACGGCAGCCGACTTAGGGATCAGTGAAGAAGGGGCCATTATGGGATTCCCCAAGCACACCTGGGGTTTTAGGAGGGAGGCATCTTCCTGCCTGGCTCTTGCTTCCCCCATCACCCCTTGGCCTCTGTCCAGCTGCTTCTCTGGTAGGAAGGGGGAAGAGGAGGAGAGCCATGCATGCACACACGCACACAGATACACGTATGCAGGTGCACCTATATACATAGGTGTGCACTCACTGGCCCACAAACATGTACACACACACACACACACACACACACACACATGCCCACACACAGTGAGGTTCTAAAGCAGTTCTGAATGGTGAGCAGCAAGTGGCCAGGTCAGGAAGGAGCAGGGCTCCCATCAAAAGAGCCCAGAGTATCCTCCGTATGCCAGTTCTCACCTCTCCAATCCCCTCTCAGCCCGAATGATTGAGAGCTAAATAGTACTTGTAAGTCACAACCCCAGAAACCTGAATAATTGCAACTACACCTGATAATCTTGATTACTGTTATTATTATCAATGACATGGTCACACCCCCTGCCACTACAAGTCATAGCGCCGGGGCTCAGACACAAGCTGGGGTCTCATGTGTTTTCTCACGACCATGCCGGCCCTCTGGTACCCTCCACCTCACCCCTTCCAGAATGCCCTGCCTGCTCTCCCCTTCCCTTCTGTCTTCTTGGTTTCCCTCCATCCATCCCCAAACAGAGCCACCTGTTTGGTTCAAGGCTCCAGATCATATACTTAGGCTTAATGATTTCCTAATAAATTATCATTACTATGTCATTAGTAGCAGAAATATGCTGTTAGTATTGCTTCTCAGGGCTGGATACAGCATCTGGGCTATGAAAAATCAATTTTTAGGGGCAGACTCCAAGTCTGGGCATTTCTGTGCTCACTCTACCGCTATGACCTGTCTTCTGCCTCAGTTGACCTTTCTGGGCCATCCCGGCTGTACCAGCTGGATCCCATAGGGACTGTTAGAATATGTCCTGCTATCACAGAGGGGGATAAGAAACACCTGGCGGGGGTGGGGGACTAAACTATACCAGAGCCAAAGCTAGAGATTCATCTGGAAATGGGCTGGAGCTTGACAGCTAATGCCACCGATGCAGCTCATGCCCTTCAGTACAGCCACCCTATGGGAATGCGAAGTGAATGATATCACGGTTAGAGCTCGGGATCTACAGTCAGACTGCCCAGGCTGGAGCCCCTCTCTGCCATGCAATGGCTGTGTAACCACAGGCAGGATAACTACCTTCTGATCCTCAGCTTCCTACTCTATAAAATGGGAGTGATAAGGGCCCCTACATCATGCAAGTCAGTAGTAGTGGGCTATCTCACCAAGCCACACACGCTGCCCAGAAGCTGGTGTGCTGGAGCTGGCTGGTACTGGCTCCTAAAAGCCAAAGGTGTATATCTCTTCCCAACTCCACAACCAGTGATGTCACACTGATAGCTTGAAATCAGTGATGATGAAGGGAGTGTTTACACCTGCAAATCAGGGTTGACTTTTTCCTGCATGTCCAAATCCACACCATGAAGGATAGGCTCTTCCTTCAAATAAATTATGCCTCTTAAGTCTGTAAAGATGAAGGTCAAGGGGATGTGGTGGAGTTTCTTAGCCCAGAGAAGACAAGGAAAGTGTACAAGGACATACTCATGAAACCCAATAAGGTAATGGTGGCCTTTGGCCATACCCGCTCCACATCAGGTGTGCTGTCGCTCTGCCCCCACCCTCCTGTCCACATTCATTCCTCACCACTTCCTTCTTTAAGCCCCAATACCACCAGCTTCTTACGGTTCCTCCAACAAGCCATGCTATTTCATACCTCCACGCCTTTGCTCACGCTTTTCCTTCTGCCTGGCAAGCCCTTCCAGTACATCTTCATCCAGCACATTGCTTTCGCCCTTCAAGACATGGCTCACAGGACTTCTTGCTGGGAAGCCTCTCCCAAGCTCCCCCATATCCAAATCAGGGGCCCTTCTCCTGTAGTTTTCAGTATCAAGCACTATAGCTGTTATCTCTTTGTGTGTTCTTTTCCCCCTAGACTGTGACCTCTGTGAGGGCTGGAATTATGTCTTCTCCATCATCGGACCTGCAGCTCTTACACAGAGCCTGGCATATAACAGATGCTTAACAAAGATTCATTGAACTGAACTGAACTTGAAACCTTGGAGAGGTCATTTTGAGGCAAATAAGAGGAAGTCATAGTGCTTTCCACACAAATAATAATTTCCCCCATCAGTAAAATGAGTGTGATAGAAGAGATGATTTCTAAGATCCCTCAGCTTTAAAATCCCATAATCTGTGGTCTGTGGAACTTGTTACCCCCAAAACATAGAACTGACTGAAAATGGGTTTAAGAAAAGGAATGATATATGGTTTATATAGCTGTCTTTCCCACTAAGCTGTAGACTTCTTGAGCACAGAGAAGGGGTCTAATTTTTTCTGTATCCCCAGCACTGATCAGGGTTATCTGGCTGTGGATATACTCATTATAGGTTTATTGGATAGATGGATGGGTGGATGGATGGATAGATAGGTGGATGGATGGAGTTTAGATACAATGACAGACAATAGCAGGATTTTTAGAAAAGCCAGTGGTGGTTAAGGGCTATCCTTAACCTTCTAAGAATAGAAGTATCTTAAAGATCAACGACACCTCCCTCAGACCCTGGATGGTTGGGTCAGAGACAGCTCTGCGCTGAACAGTTCATTAGCCCATTCAGATTCAGTCATTATTGTGTTCTTAACTAGGAGCTCTGTTACAGGATCAGCTAACGTTTTTAAAATAAAAACAACCCCTGTATGTGCTAGCACTTTACGGTTTTCCAACTGCTTTCACATAAAGTACTCCATTTGCACTTCCTGGCAGCCCTGGAAGGCAGGCCAGGAAGGTTCTATTGCTCCATCCTTTACACTCTCGCCCCCATCCACTAAAGTATAGAAAGGCTGAAGTGACTCGCTCAAGGCCACCAGTTAGTCGTGGATTTCAACCTGGATCCTTCTGAACCCTAGACCCACGCTCTTTCCCATTCCCCATTTGTGCTGCCCGGAATGCCACTTCACCCCTCACTTGGTGTCCAGTCCCACTAGAATTTAAGGAGAGCACAGTGACGCCTCCACCCAAAGCCTTCCCACACCTCCCCTCCTCTGCTCCTTCCCCCTAATTTGACATCATCTTCCTTTTCTGAATTCCCTTAGCACTTTATTTGTATCTCTCTGGGGATACTTTTCACCTCTTGCCTTGTATTGGAGTTCTCTGTATACATGACTTTTCTCCCCTGTCTTTAATTTACACCATAAGCTCCTTGGGGACAGGAGCCGGTGGTGTGGATTGTAAAACACACACACAATACTACACCTCACCCCACACCCAGATTGTGTGTTAAATCTGGACATGAGTGAGTGAACTGATGCATGAATGAGAGTTCAGGGCACTCTGACCCTGGACACAATGCTTACCCCTTACCTGCACCACTGGCCACAATGAACGCCGATCTGTAAGTGTAGGTCTCTCATCCATGCTTCTTTTCTCTGAGTCCCTGAACATCCAGACCCGGGGTGAGGG
>NW_020173668.1:1968653-1976182 GCF_003031525.2 Neophocaena asiaeorientalis asiaeorientalis | reverse complement strand
CAGAAAGAGTGAGACAGGACCACAGCACATCCCACCTGCCTCCAGGGCCCCCACCAACCGCTCTTAGCCACCAATGGCAGCTTCACACCATCTTCCCTTTGCTGAAGAAAAACTGAAACTTTTGTGTCTTCACACCATCTTCCCTTTGCTGAAGAAAAACTGAAACTTTTGTGCTTCGTATGGGTCTCGCTATAAAAGAGACGTACAGCTCAACATCTCACACCCCAGTGCATTCACTGAAAGCCTGCTCTGTGCAAATGTGGTCCCAACAAGCTAGTGGGGTTAGATTAGTATCCCCATTCTACAGATGGGGAAACTGAGTTAAGTTCCAGAGAAGGTAACTGGTTTGCTCTTGTTCTCAAAGGAGGGAAGAGGCCACGCCATGAGCCAAACTGGACCGTCCACTTGCAGGTCACCTCTCCACTCAGCCACCACCACTGGGCTTCTTCCCCTTCCAGAGGAAAGATTCCTCCTGCCCTCCACTCCTACCCAGGTTCTCCAGGAAACCCCCTTTGACAAAAGGAGTGGGGGAGGTTTCAACAGAGCAGCTCCACTGAGACCTGTCTGAAAGAAAGGTGACGATTTTGCTCCAAAAACTTTGTGGCAGGCAGGGCTGGTCCTGGACATGGAGAGAAGATGGAGTGGAGCAGGCAGGCAGGGGTGCTGGGAGCAGCCTTGGGCTGGAACTCCAGTACATGAGCTTTAGAGCTGCCATCTTCCTGCCGGTGACCACACGGCACCACTCTGAGCCCGTAAAACTGGACCCATTCATGCCTCCCTCTGTGGTTGTTTTGTGAAAAACAAGATACATTTTTAAATGCTTCTCCTCACCACTTCTCCATGGCTTTGGTGAGAGAACTTGCTGTTCTGGCCAGATGGATCAGTCCAGATGGGAACATTTATTTGAGGGGGTCCAAGGTTAAATAAACGGTGCTGATACAGTATCTGGAAAGAACGCATGAGAAATGGGTACAGGGCACCAACATCTTGTCACCATGAGGCCTCACCAGGCTCACAGGGAGCTGGTATAGGGGCACACACTTTGCAAACTGTAAAGTGCTACGTGTGTGGACTGGGCAAGTGCAAGGAGCTTGGTGGACCTTGGTGGCTGGGGGAGAGCCCACGTAGACCCGTTTGGCCAGGACTCAGCATCTGAGCCTCATCCCTAGAGCCAGCGCAGGTCCAAAGGCCTGTCTGCTCAAGGCTAAGTCAGTGGAGAGAGCCCGTCACTGGCCTGTCCTGGATGGGTGGGTGTCCACGCCCAGCCCCACACTGTGTAGATGATGACACCCTTCCCCCCAACCAGAGATTCAGCTTCCTGAGGGTGGAATCTCTGTTTTATTCACTGCTGAATCCCCAGTGCCTGGCACAGCACATGCTCTCAATTAAGATTTACCGATTAAGTCAGCTTCCTGGTCTCAGTCCCAAAAGGCTCAGAGAAAAAAAAAATTACCTCTAATGGTTTCCCAAACCCAGAGCTGGCACCTGAGCTGCCCAAAAGAAGGTCAAGAACCAGGGCAGCCGCAGGCTCCAGGCACCAAGGGACACAGCAGCACTCTGCAGCCTTGGATGCACCACCCTCCTCCAGTTAGGGTCGAGAGTAAAGGACAGATCCCCGGAGCCTGGCTGGTGACTTGAGCCCGAGCCTTCTGAGCCAGCCGGTGCCATCAGCCTCTTCCCAGACTCCAGACTCCAAGGTCCTGGCGGCTCCCCGCCCAGCTCTGGCTCTGAGATTGAGGCCCCAACTGATGCTTACCCGGGGCGCACCCACCTGGGGCACAGCAACCTGTGGCCGGTTTGTGAGGAGTGTGGCGACCTCTGCTGGTGGCACGTGCACATAGCTCTGCAGATCCAGGCACCTTGGGGGGGAGATCCCCAAAGGGAACTGCGCCCGTAACTTTCTGCCTCCTTCCATGGAGACTCGGGGACTACATCTGGTGCCAGGATTTACCTTTGTGAACATTTTGCAAAGGTAGCCTCTATTTGGCAGGTTCTTCGAGCTTTTCCACCATAGGGAAAGAACATATTACCCCTATTATCTGTCCTAGGTAAGCCAGCATAAAACCGTTAAATGAGAGGGCTGGAAGGGACCACAGAGATGCCTAGGGCCCAGCCTTACTAGCAAGAGAAGACCACCCAGAGATGGGAGGTGACTTGCCTAAGCTCACATGTGAGTTAAGGACAAAGCTGGGACTCGAATCAGGATCCCCTTGATGTGATGTGTCCCTTTCAGGGGGCCTATCATCTCTCGGTAGCTGTTGGACATCCAACAGCACAGCTCACTACATCCCTCCTGCTGTCTCACTGCGTACATCCCAAACTCAAGCTCCCAGCTACATGTCCACTCCAAGTCGCTGCTATTAAATGAGAAAAAGTCCCCTCTCCCCACACCGCATTCACAGGGTAAAGTCAGCAGCCGAGGCCTTCCGCGCCCAGCACTCTGATATGAATAATGCAAAAGGGCAGGAATCTCGCTGCCTTCCTGCCTTCCTTTGCCTTCCTTCTCTCCTGGTAAAGGTGAAAGCTGGAGGGTTGCTATGGACACTGCACTCAGTCTCTCCTTCCTCAGTAATAATCCGTAGCCGCCCTCCCTGCTGGAGTCTGAGTCTCTAATTGCCTAGCCTCAGAGGCGGCAGGATGCTTCACAGGAGATACCAGGCAGCTGGAAGAGCCTGAGGATTAGACGCACTAAGTGGGAAGAAGAGAGTGACAAGATGGAAATCACCTGAAATTGGAGGCAACAAGCTCAACCTGTGTAGGTAGATCAACAAAACCAATGCCAATTTAGCCAGAATTAGAAAAGCATTAGTGTCTTAACAGGATCCCCATCAAATCCGACACTTAATCACTATGGCCAGCATCTCTCAGGCAGGACTCTGAGAGGAGGGAAGGGAGAATCTACACCCCATGGCTGTGTGCATGAGCAGTGTCGGAGGGAAAGACTTCGACAGCCCTTTTGCTCTTATATAAAAACAAACATGGGTCCAGGAGATTTTCTGAGCTGGACTCCTGGACCCCCTGCTGCCCTGTGTACAGAAGCATCTCATCTCCCCACTGCCACACAGCCCCCTTCATTTATCCTCCCCTGGAGATCAGATCATTATCACCACTACTAGTTTCCCCACCATGAGAACAGATCATGCGCGCCCCCCATTAGGATCCCACCAGATGACCAGAGAACTATCACCTCTAGTCCTGTCTCTGCCATGAGAACCACAGTGTATCCCCTCTATGAACAGCCCCTCTGAGAGATCAGGACACCATTGCTGCTATTCTTGTCCCCACCCTGAGACAAGCATTTTTTCTCCACTATTGGGCTCTCCACCATGAAATCAGAACATTGTCATCTCTATCCATGTCCCATGGCTGCCCACATACACATCAGGCCAGGTCACCAAGACCGCAAGATTCCATACAGCCATGGACTCAGGTCCAACATGGAACATGCTTTGTTTTCAACCAAAAGCCACACACTTCTGGGAAGGACAGCTGGCTTCATCCTCCAGTGCCCACAGTGGCCACAAGGAACCTTTAAAGAGAGGGCCTACGGGAAAGCACATTGGGCCCTACAAGTCACTGAACACGTGCACTGGTGGCTAGAGTGGCCTTCTGGAGGCTGGGCTTGTCTCAGAGCTCAGCCATTAGGAGGATAAAGTTAGCTTTTCTGTGCCCTGACCACCACTACAAAAACCCCCCTCCCCACATTCATTAATGCTGGAGGAAGCGTGTGAATGAACCAGGGAAGCCACAACTCTATCCCCAAAGACCCTTCAGATGGATAGATATAGATACAGATAGAGACCTAAACACATACACACACATACACATATATGTATACACATGGGTTTATACATATGTACATTTTTTGTGTGTGTGTGGTACGCGGGCCTCTCAGTGTTGTGGCCTCTCCCGCTGCGGAGCACAGGCTCTGGACGCGCAGGCCCAGCGGCCATGGCTTACGGGCCCAGCCGCTCCGTGGCATGCGGGATCCTCCCGGGCCGGGGCACGAACCCGTGTCCCCTGCATCGGCAGGCGGACTCTCAACCACTGCACCACCAGGGAAGCCCCATATATACATATATTTTTAAAAGGTTGAAAAAGATTGATGAAGGGAGGGATCAAAAACTTTTCCAAACCCCCACATTTACCACTATTTCTCTCATTTTTTAATTTCTGCCATTAAATACAGTGAAGCAGACCAGAAAGCTGTTTCTCCCCCAGACTTATAAGGGAAATTCCAAGACTTACCCTGAAAAGAGGGCCATGAGGTCACCCCAGGAAGTGGGTTCAAGGCACTCAGCTGGGCTCACACACTAGCAGTGACTCACTCCCACCACTGACTTTATAACAAGTGGAACTCCAACCCACACCTCAGGAGAACCATAAATCACCCCCCATCCTGGACCACGGGGCACTCAAAGATAATCCTTGTCACAGACGCTGGGGCCAGAATGCTGGGGGTCTGCAGTGCTAGACAGGAGGAGGCCCAGCCACTGCTGGCTGGATACTTAGTGCAGTGACAAATTCCCCACTGATGGGAGCCGCAGCCCAGCCTGGGACTCCCTTTTCCAGTCTAGAGCCTCTGGTAAGTTTTTCTAACAAAAGGAAAGACATCAAAGAAGTGGGGAGACCTCAATTTTGGAAAGTGCCTATGAGCACAGGACCCCTACACACATGAGATCAGGTGGGCCGCCAGCCTAGTCCTTCCAGACCTGGCCTCTGCCCTCTACCTTGGGAATCTTCCCTGCCTGCTAATGAGCTCAGTGGACTCTCTGGAGGGTCAAGAGAAGAGAGAACATTTTCATTCTGGGTTTCCAGGCTGCCTGTCATTGGATGGGGAGAAGGGGGCATGTGGGCTGCTCAAGGACACTTCTTCCCTTGCCCCAATAACAGGCCTGGATCATAGTTCAGAAACCGATTCAAACAACAGTTTGGGGGCACCTCCCAAGCCCCAGACATCATGCAGCCACTTCTCACTGACCCTGTGACCCTTTGCCAGGCAGTTCCTGTTATCCCCATTCTACAAAGAGAAACGAGAGGCCTAGGGGACTTGCCCAAGATTAAATAACTGGCATTCAGACTCCGAAGGCCCAGCACCCTCATCTTGGCCATTTTCCCATCTGGTGTTTAGAAGTCATGCTCAGAAAGGGAAGGGGATGAGGCTGTACATCTCAGAAAGCGTATGTGCCAAACATAAGCCATTATTCTAACTGAGGAGTTTTCCTACAATTTAGGAAACCTTGCCTCCTCTGATTGTCTCCGAAACTATGATCCCAGAACTGATTTTATGACAAGTTGCAGCTCTCGCAATCCCTGTGGCCCGTTGTGGGAGCTCCTGGGGGCCTGGTGAGCACTAATCCTCTTTCTTAGTATTGAATACAACACCTTTTTCCTCCTGCAAACCTAGTAATTAATAAGCCTCCTGGTGGCTCCAGGATCTGGCAAATGTCAGCCCCAGACGGTGAGAAAGGCCAGTGGCTTCCTACTTACTTCTTATCTCTTCCATTAGAGAAGCTTCTGAACCAGCCAGAAGGGCCAGAGAAGGGAAAGAAGGGAAAAGGGGATGAGAGCCTGCCTTGGCAGCCCCCCAGATCTTATCCTAGCTGCTTCCGGCGCTGTGAGCCTTGACTCTGATCAATGGGGCACTTCTGCATCTCCTGATTAAGGTCAAGAAGGCCAGCAACTCCCCCTCACTCAACCAAGAAGTTTCAGGTTGTCCAGTTCTCCCAGACCCACAAATCTCATCCGATCGAACTTCTAGTGTAGAGAGAAAGGACAAGATAGCAAGAGATCCTGAAGGACCTGAACCCGGGTCTAGGACTGGAGGAAATTGAATTGTGTGTTATTGGTACAAAGGCGGGAATTTTCCAGAATAGATTGCCAGAGACAAGCAAGCAGCCAGTATCTCCTACTTCAGGCTAGACGAGTTCTCACTGGAAAGATCTGGTCTCCCCACAAAGTAATAGATGTGAAGTGCTTAGCACACGGCCAGCACGTGATAGGTACTCAATAAATGTTTTCTTTCTTGCCTCACTTTTCATCCTTCTTGTAAAGTGTTTCACTGACTAAAAGGGGACTTTGGTAAATAAGAGGGTCACGGCTACCTGGATCAAGAATCCAAAAGCTCTAAATTCAATGCATACAATTCATTTTAGTTCATGCCATTGCTTGGGAGAAGGAAAAGTCACCCTTCTTTCCAAGAAATGAGTGACATAAGGGGAGGAGCTCTGAGTACAAGTGAAGTTAGTTGTGCACTGACTGGCCTGAGTGGGGCCTACTAGGGGTGAGGAACCTGCATCTCTAGCGCTCATCTCCACCTGAAGGAGCTTGGAGAAACTGAAGTCAAACTAGCCCAAGGGGTAGACAGAGTCCAACTCCAAGGCCAAGCTCAATCATGCAGCTTCCAGGCTGTTCTTGGCTGGGGAGGTGGCATCGGCCCCCTTGCCTCTCCTCCATCGCTCTGGCCTGTCTTGAAGCAGCTTTGCCGAGTGATGCACCAGAAGAGAGAAGAGGAGAGAGACGTGCATCCATGTGGCAGTTTGTCAGCTGCACCAAAAAAGTGATGTTGGGGGAGGTGGTGGAAGTCAGTGACTCAAAGCAGGTTCGGGGATTATCTGCTGTTCTCAATTATCCACATCTCTCATCACCATGGAGAATGGAGAATTGGGTGTATTTGCCTCCCCCTCAGCACTGTTGCTGGCATTAGAGATGTGATTTGTACTTGGAGCAACTGTGGGTAAAGGACTCAGAATGGTCTCTGTATAAAACTCTCCCCAGCACTGAAATGTCATTAAATAACTCTCTGCTCCTGGCACCTCTTGCCCCTTTAAAAATAGCTGGAAGAGAAACATATCTAGGAAGAAGAGAACTGACAATTATTGAGCATCTGTGTGGTACTCAATACTCATTTTGAGCCAAGGAAGCTACAGCTCAGAGAGGTTAAGTGATTTGCCCGTGACTTGTCATAAGCAGAAGCAACAAAGCTGGGGCTCCAGTGTGGAGCCATCTGATCCCAAAGCTCATTTCCCCACCCCACCCCTCTCTCAGTGAACTCACACTTCCCTTATAAAACACGGTGGGCCCATCTTGGACCTCCCTGTCTGTGTTTGCTAAGATACTTTCAGTTGCCAGTAAAGAAACCCCAACTCAAGAAAGTTTAAAAACAAGGACATTTAGGGAGTTCCCTGATGGTCCAGTGGTTGGGACTCAGTGCTCTCACTGCCAAGGGCCCTGGTTCAATCCCTGGTTGGGGAACTAAGATTCCGCAAGCAGTGCGGCCAAAGGGAAGAAAAAGGACACACACTAACTCCAGAGGTAAGACAGTTTCAGGGGCCATTAATTTGATGGCACATGTCACCGTGAACGTAAGTTCTTCCTGACTTTCTGCTCCACCATCTTCATTCAGCATGTTGGCCACTCCCTCATGGTCATGAGATGGCTGCAGCACCTCCAGGCATCACACTTCAAAGTCCAGAGACAATAAAAGGAAGTACCCCGTCTTGGATCTTTTTTTTTTTTTTTTTTTTTTT
>NW_020173668.1:1912591-1968601 GCF_003031525.2 Neophocaena asiaeorientalis asiaeorientalis | reverse complement strand
TACGCGGGCCTCTCACTGTCGTGGCCTCTCCCGTTGCGGAGCACAGGCTCCGGATGCGCAGGCTCAGCGGCCATGGCTCACGGGCCCAGCCGCTCTGCGGCATGTGGGATCTTCCCGGACCGGGGCACGAACCCGTGTCCCCTGCATTGGCAGGCGGACTCTCAACCACTGTGCCACCAGGGAAGCCCGGATCTCTTTTTAATAATGGGGAAAACTGTCTCAGAAGTCCCTAGACTTTCCTCCACATCTCACTGGTTAAAAACGGGTTGTATGCTCCAACCTAAGTCAATCCCTGGCAAGTCCCATGGTAGTGGGATTACCATGTTGTCTAGATTGGGGCCTATCTTCCTCTAAAGATGCTGACCAGAGTGTGTGGACAAAGTGGGGATTCAAGAAAGAAGTGAGGCAAGTGCTGCACGTGCAAAGCCAGCCAGAGGTCCAAATGTACTTCATTATAAGGATTCTTGCCCCCAGTGTGGACCCTGAGGACCCGTGCCAGCTCAGTGTCCTTGTAATCTAGATAAGAAAGGTGAGGCACCCTTTCCTGCACCAAAATGAGAACCTCTGGCCCTACTGTGAGCTTGCTTATCTAGAAGACACACACCACTGCCTTCATTAGAGAGATTTGGGAAATAAATGTTATCAAAGATGTGTTCTATCACATGCCAGGGAAGCAAAGCCTTTTGTGAAACTTAATGGGCCACGCAGGTGAGATGAGCAGCTACACAGCGCCAAGGTCTTTAATTTCCTGTAGGAAGCCTGATGATTATCTGTCTGGAAATCTCTCTGCTCAAGTAGGGATATATGAGAGCCAGAATGAAAGAGCTCTTTATATTGTCACGCTATAAATTCAGACTCCTTAAAAAGAGATGCTTGTCGAGGGAGGCCAAACAAGCTCAAAGTATCCCACCAACTCTGCCCTCCCCAAATCCCCTCAAAGGCAGGCTGGGGCTCCTTTCAATGGAGGAAACCAAGGAGGTGACCTGAAGACAGGCAAGAGATTCGGGGAAAAGAAAGAGAAAATATGCAAAGCAAGAGAGACAGAAACACTCAGAGAAACAGAAGGAGGCAGAGAGTGAGACCAAGAGACTAAAGAGAGAAGAAAAAGAAAAAGGAGGAAGATGGATGTGACAAAGGAGAGAGAAAGGAGAAAGAGGAAATAAGAAACTGAGAAAAGGAGGGAAGAAAGACAAGCAACAGAACCAGACAGACAGGAGATGCCTGACAATCACTTTTTCAAGGATTCTTGTTTACCAGTTAGAATTTCCAGCCCCAGGTCATCTTCTTATAGCCATCCTTCTTTCTGCACGAGGACAGAAATCCAGGGGTCACACAATGTTTTTCCAGCCCAGCAGGATCCAGATGTTTCCAGTTCCTGGACCAGGCTGTACTGATGGGTCAAAGGGGTTATTATTCAAAAAGGCCTTGAACATGCATGACTCTTAGTTAAAGGTGGAAGAAGAAACAGCCACGACTCAAAAGAATTATTCTAACTTTATGAGTTCAGACATTTGAACTCACTTCTTATCCTGATTTCTGTGGCTGGGATGAGGACAAGAGTCTATAAACAATCTGTTTATTCCATCTTCCCTCATAGCACACATAGGCCTCTCCAGAAATAATTCTCAACTTAGCATAAGCTCTGTTTCCCTCTATTTGCTGCCTAGAGAACTCTTATTCATCCCTCAAGACCCTATTCAAATAAGCCTCCTTTATGAGGCCTTCCATGACCTCCCACAGCCCCCAAAAGGGTCAGCTGCTTCCCCTGCTGTGTGCCCCTAACACTTTTTAAGGGAATTCTCCTGCGGCACTTCGTACGTGGCATTGTAATTATGTGTTTATGTTCCCCAGCAACTGGAACAATGCCAGGAACATAGCAGAACCTCCATAAATATTTGTTGAGTTGAATGAATAAATAAATAAGTCTGCTCCCCTGACTAGATGGTGAGCTTCTCAACTTGTGTGGAATTAAATTGAATCCCAGAACTTCAGAGCCAAAGAGCACTTAGCACTCACTTAGTCCAGCTCTCACATATCAGTGTATGTTTTATTACAAGTGTGGACAACAGAATCTAGTGATCACCAAGCTCTTCTTACATCCCTGGAAGTAGATCCCTGATCTCTGCCAATGTGTAGACATAGGAGGGTTCCAGTGTTTAAAGTTATTTATTTTTCTGAATTTTCATAGTAATAGCTTGCTCATCATAAAAAGTCTGGAAAGAAAACAATAAGGAAGCAGAAAAATCATGTATAAACTCTCTGCCTAAACCAGGTGTTGTTAATATTTGGCATATTCCAGTCTTTTGCAATACATTGTGTTTTCCTTACAAAACTGAGATTATGGTGTGTGTGCATAGGTTTTAGAGCAGCTGTAATTAGTGTGTACCTGACTTTTTATGTTCTGTTTATTTCATTAAAGGAAATCTCACAGATACATTAAAGCCCATCTCATTACACATCAGTATAATCCCACCTACTTGGCGTTTTTATTAGATAACACCTTGCTCTCCCATCTTATGCCTATAGTTTGCACAGTCATTCACTATTTGTGGGCACTTGTCAGTTTCCGGCCCTTATAAGCATCGCTGCTCTGAACCCCCAGCAAGTACGTATGTGTGGCTGGAGATAAAACTTCCAATAACAGCGTCATCTATGGACTCCAGAAGTGCTGTATCTCAGCCAGCTTAGATGGAAGCAAGGATAATGTGCTCTGGAAGCCGCGAGCTGACCCTAAAGGTGGCTGTGATGGTGGTGGCACCACTGGTGTATGGATGCATGTGAAGTGTGTGAGCTTAGAAGGCCGAGAACAGACCTGTCTGGTTGCCATGATACACCCAGAGCCCGGCACAGGGCCTGGCACACAGAGGGTGAATGAGTGAACGAATGAATGGTGCATGGCTGGGGGTTGGATGAACTGTGCTCAGACACCTTGGCAGCATCTCACCCTTCTGTATGTTATACTCCTTGACTGCAAAACAGAACCCCAAGCCTCTGGGGAAATCTGGGAATGGTATGTGTTAGTGGCAGGGAAGTGTTCCAAGTCCTCGGACTGCAGCAGTGCCCTGCAGCAGCCAGACCCCGCCCCCAGCTGAGCAGTAAAGGGAATGGATGGTGATGAGATGCTGAGTACAAAGTTCCCCCAACTCCCAGTGTCCCTCGCATGCTCTCTCACGCCCACACACCCACCCGCTCCTACCCACGTGGGCCTCTCCGCTCGCATCTGGGGTAACCGCCAGAGCGGTCTATTTGGGCAGATAACCCACCGGGTGAGAAAGAACATAACAGGGCTTTCCCTGTCATCCAAGGAGCAGCACTGGCGTTCTGGCCGTTCAACCGACAAAAGCAGGTCAGCAGGCCTGAGAGCGTCTGTCCCATCGTTCACTCCACCAGCAGTCCTCGGGCCCCTGCTGGGCCTAATAGCCGGGAATTCGAGGTGAATAATAGATGTGTCTGTCCTTGAGGAGCTCACCCTTACGTCCCAAACTGACTCTTGATTTGCTCCCCCCAAAACCATCCCCTTGTCCCACGTCCCCCATCTCAGACAGAGAAGAACCCCCCAGATGCTGGGAGCCGTCCTTGACACCCAGCCTCATAAACGCCTTGCTACATCCTCCTTTCCTCTCCACCTCTCTAGTCCAAGTAGTGACCCCAACGCCTCCTAACTGGTCTGACGGCCACCCGCCCCCACAGCCCTCAAATCCATCCTCCACGCAGCAGCAGAGTAAAATCTTTTGAAAATGCAAATCTGATCATATTGCTCCTCTGCTTAAAACCCCATAATGGCGTCCAAGGGCCCTCAGGGTAAAAGCCAAAGTCCTCCTTAGTGCGGGCCCCATGGCCCGAGGGGGCCGACCTTACTCTCCTCCCTGGCATCACCCTTCACCTCTCCTCACCTGCTCCTGCACACCCACCACACTGGCCCCCTCTAGCTCCTCAAAGAGCAGGTGACCTCACCACTCAGGGTGCTCCTACATGATGTTCCTCTGCCTGGAAAGCCACCAACACCCCCTCCCACCATCTTCTTTCCCTGGCCACCAACTCCTCCTCCTCCTAGAGTTCCCACGTAGCCATCACTTCCTCAGGGAAGCCACCCCTGATCCTCAGGCTCAGGCAGGTCCTCTGTTAGTTACTCCATTAATACCCTGCACTGTCTTCCCTGGCACTGTCTCAACTGTAATCAAAGAGTATGTGCTTAGTTTGGGGGCCCCCCACCCCAACTGCCGCTAAAACAGAAACACCAAAGAGTGGGTACAGGGAAACCTAGGGCCTGGAGTGCAGAGGTTCTACAAAAATTGTTAAGTGACAATTCTAGTATAGAGCTAGGAGCTGCGACAGTGGATGGCAGAAGAGGCACCTGGATGAACCCTGGAAAATGGGTGGGGCTGGGAGCATTTCTTAGGAATGGTAAAACTGAAGCTGAGTCCTGAAGGATGAGGATTTGTGAGCCAACAAGGGCAGAAGTGAAGAGATTCTCACTTGAGGAAGAGATAAAGCTTTGTGGAATTGCTTTGGAGAAAACGGAAATAATCCCAGATAGCTTGGGTTCACATGAGTAGAAGAGTACTTTGAGAGGTGGCTGAAGAATTAAATAGGAGAGAGATTTGAAGGGTTTTACAACCAAGAAAGGTAGTTTGATAAGGGAATGGAGAGCATCAAAGGATTTAAGCAAGAGAATGACTTTTTTGGGGGGGGGGTCTTTGTTGCTATGCAAGAGCTTTCTCTAGTTGCAGCGAGCGGGGGCTGCTTTTCGTTGTGGTACTCGGGCCTCTCATTGCGGTGGCTTCTCTTGTTGCAGAGCATGGGCTCCAGGCGTGCGGGCTTCAGTAGTTGTGGCACACGGGCTTAGTTACTCCGCTGCATGTGGGATCTTCCTGGACCAGGGCTTGAACCCGTGTCCCCTGCATTGGCAGGCAGATTCTTAACTGCTGCACCAACAGGGAAGTCCCGAGACTGACCTTATTAAAAAGTACACTCTGGCTACAGTATGGAGAAAGGATAGCATAGGATCAAGATCGGAGGCAAGAAGATCAATTTGGGGGCTGCCGCAGTTATCCAGGGAGCTGATAAGGGCCTGGACTAAAGCACTGAGAAGAGAAAGGAGGGAAAGAGGGAAATTAGAAAGGCATTTGAAGATAGGATTGACAGGTTTTGGTGACAAAATAGATTAAGAGAGAGAAAGGGTCATTCCCAAATTCCTGTCTTGAGCAGCTCAATGAAGGTAAATTCTCTAAGATAAGGAATGCAGGAGGAAGAAGAGATCAGGGCAAGATGATGATACACCACTTATTTGATATGTTGAAATTCAGGTGTCTGTGGGCCAAACCAAATGCACATGTTAAACGGGCCTGGAGCTCAGGAGAGAGGCCAGCAGGTGTGTAGTTCAGTTCAGAAAAGATTTGTCAAGCACTTAGAATGAAAGGTTGATGCTCAGAAATGTCAGTATCAGAGAGGACTAAGGGAGGAATGTGCAGGTGCTATGGGGACCCACAGCAAGGTGCCTGGATCACCTGCAAGTGCCAGGAAGCTTCCTGGGGGCTGTGATGCCTGATCTGAACATTGAAGGATAATGGCGTGCTGTTGACGCAAGGTTGGGGTATTGGGAGATAAGGCTGGAGAAGCAGATAAAGGCCAGGCCATGGAAACCTGGAGTGTCATGTTAGGTACTTGAAATTTAGTCAGAAGTTATTATGTAGCCATTGGCATGTTTAATCAGAGCACTGACACAGTCAAATGTCTGACCACGTTGGGAGGCAGAGTCAGACAGAGGTAGACATGGCTACCTCCCCAACAACCACTGTCCCCCTTCCTCCTTATAACAGAACCCAAGACTTGTCCAAGTAAATCATCTGGACCATGTGGCCATATGTCTCAGAGAAGGAGTGCCTCATCTCCAGTTCTGAGGATTGAATCATAATTGGCCTAATGCTGACCCCATGGTGATCCCATTCCCCTTAATAGTGACTGGTTTAGGCAGAGGCAAGTGGTGGCCAAGAGAATGAGAAGGGGAGTCTGTAAGAGGCTTCTGAGAAGGTTTACCTTGAGGCCGGACATTGCTGAATCTGTATGTGATACCTAAACCTATGGAAGCTACCTTGGGACCATGAATGGAGTTAGCTTGAAGAAAGCTCAGAAGGACGGCAGAGCAGAAAGATAAAAGGAGGCTAAGTGCTTGTCAACATCACTGAGTTGTTGAATCAACCAACCCTAGAGCTGCTTCCTTCTAGTCTTGTCATATGACCTTGTTAAAATGTGACCCCGTATGTTGAAGACAACTTGGGTTGGATTTTTTGTTATCTTGAGCCAAAATCATCATCACCAACACAGAAGCAAAGAATAGAAGCCATGACACTGGTCAGGAGAGCCATAGACAAGACTGTGGTAGCACAGAAGTTGTGGTTGAAGCTAAATGTGTGGATGAGATGCCCTTGGGAGAAGGTGTATGAAATATGTCGACTAAGAATTTGGAGAGGGCAGGACAAGATTCTGGGAAACAATAAACATTGGACAGGTCATGGAGGAGAACCCTACATAGGAGACCCAGAAGATATGGCTGAAAATAAGGAATATGAGAGAGCAGAGCATCAAGAGCCAGAGAAAGAAAAGGATTGATCAACAGCATCCCAGACAGCAGAGAGGTCTAGATAGATGGCTATAAAATGTCCCTGGCCACAAGGAGTTCACTGATGACACTAGGGAGAGCTGAGTCAGTGGGGTTGGTGGAAGGGAGAGTAATAGTAACTTGACTGAGTGGGATAGGGACAAATGGAAGTTAAGAAAGTAGAGCTGATAGTGTGTTAATGATTCTCTTCTTAGAACTCGGTCATAAAAAGGAGAGACTTACACATGGAGAAGCTAGAGGGAAATGCAAAGAGGATGGATTAGTTATCTATTGCTGCAGCATAGCAAATTACCCCCAAAATGTGGTGGTTTAAACAACAAACATTTATAATCTCAAAGCTTCTGTGGGTTAGGAATTAGAGTCCAGCATAGCTGGGTGGTTCTGTCTTATAGTCTTTCACGAGGTTGCAGTCAAAATGTCAGCTGGCTTCATTTTTTTTCAGTCTTTTTTCTCTCTGTGTTTCACGTTGGGTATTTCTATTTCTCTGTCTTCAAGTTCACTAATACGTTCTTCAACAATATCTAATCTGCTGTTAAACCCATCCAATATACTTTTCTCAGAGCATCAGTGAGCTGTGGGACAACTTCAAGTGGCCTAATATATGCTAATTTGAGTCTTAGAAAAAAGGGAGATGGAGAACAGAAAAAATATTTGAAGAAATAATGACCAAAATTATTCACAATATTTTATGAAAACTATAAACTTAACAGAACCAAAAATCTCAATGAACCCCAAGTATAAGAAACAGGAAGAAAACTACAGTAGGGGCACATAATAATCAAGTGGCTTAAAACAAGTGCTAAAGAGAGAATCTTAAAAGCAACCAGAGACATTACATACAGAAGAAAAAAGATAAGCATGATAGCCGACTTCCTGTCATAAACAATTCAAGCCAGAGAACTATGGAACAACAACTTTAAAGTACTGAAAGAAAAGCACTATAGACTATAACTTCTTTACCCAGTGAAAATATCTTCAAAATGAAGATAAAACAAAGACTTTTTCAGACATACAAAACCTAAAAAGTTTCATCACCAGGAGACCTGAACTATAGTTATATATGTTAAAGGAAGTCCTTCAGGCAGAAGGAAAATATGGATCTACACAAAGGAATGAAGAGCATCAAAATCGGTAACTACGTGGATAAGCAAAAAAAAAAAAAGAAAAAGAAAACAATGGAACCATTTAAAATATTTATTAATCCAAAAGTAGGCAGAAAACAAGGAAAAAAGGGACAATGAATAAAGGGGACAAACAAAATACCAGTTAGGATGTAAATGCCTTAAACAACACAATCAACCAAGTTGACCTAACTGACATTTATAGAACCCTCCACACAAGAATAGTAGAACATACATTATTTTCAAGTGCATGTGGAACATTTACCAAGACAAACTATATCCAGAGCCATAAAACAAGTCTCAAAGAATTTAAAAGAATTTAAGTCACATAAAAATATTCTCTGACTGTAATGGAACCAAATTAGAAATCAATAACAGAAAGATCTCAGCAACATCCACAAACATTTGGAAACAAAATAACATACCTCCAAATAATTCATGGGTCAAAGTAGAAATAAAAAGGGACAATAGAAAGTGTTTTGGATGAAAAGAAAACACACAAATTCTAATTTGCCACAAAAGCAATACTTAGGGAGAATTTATAGCACCAAACACCTGTCTTAGAAAAGAATAAGGATCTCAAATAAATGACTTCAGCTTTTATATTAACAAATTAGGGATTTCCCTTGTGGTGCAGTGGTTAAGAATCCGCCTGCCAATGGAGGGGACATGGGTTCAAGCCCTGTTCCGGGAAGATCCCACATGCTGCAGAGCAACTATGCCCACATGCCACAACTACTGAAGCCCACGCCTAGGGCCCGTGCTCTGCAACAAGAGAAGCCACCAAGATGAGAAGCCTGCACGTCGCAACCAAGAGTAGCCCCTGCTCTCCGCAACTAGGGAAAGCCCGCACGCAGCAGCAAAGACGCAACGCAGCCAAAATATTAATTAATTAATTTTTTTAAAAATACTTAAAAAAAAGAAATTAGTAAAAGAAGAGAAAACTAAACCTAAGTAAACAAAAGAAAGGAATATCAGAGTGGAAATCAATGAAATAGAAAACATAAAAACATTAGGAAAAAATCTATCAAGCCAAAAGCTGGATCTTTGAGAAGATTAATAAAATTGATGAATCTCTGGCTCCAGGATTAAGGCTGGTCACCAGAAAGACCAAGCTGTGATTAGAAGTTTGACATTTTCAGCCCTACTCCTCGTCCTCCAGAGAGGGGAGAGGGGCTGGAAATGGAGTTAATTAAAACTGATTATGCATACATGAGAAAGCCTCCATAAAATCCCAAGAGTACGGGGTTTGGGGAGCTTCCAGGTTGGTGAACACATCCACAGGGTGGTAGAATAATGGTCCCCAACTCCACAGGGACAGAAACTGCTGTGCTCAGGACCCTTCCAGACCTTGCCCTATGTATCTCTCTGTATCTGGCTGTTTATATCCTTTAATAAACTGGTAAACATTAAAAAATAATTGGAACTTCCCTGGTGGTCCAGTGGTAAACAATCCGCTGTCCAATGCAGGGGACACAGCTTAGATCCCTGATCAAGCCCACATGCCACGAGGCAACTAAGCCCACATGCCTCAACTAGAGGGAAGCCTGTGCACCACAACTAGAGAGGAGCGCACCCAACGAAGATCCTGCAGGCCGCGAGAAGACCCAATGCAGCCAAAAATTTTAAAAATTAAAAAATTTTTAAAAACTGATGAATCTCTAGCCACAAGAATCAGGAAAAAAGATGAAAGACAAATATTCATCAGTATGAGAGGGCAGACAGCAGAAGCAGGAAGAACTACAATCCTGCAGCCTGTGGAAGGAAAACCACATTCACAGAAAGATAAACAAGATGAAAAGGCAGAGGGCCATGTACCAGATGAAGGAACAAGATAAAACCCAAGAAAAACAACTAAATGAAGTGGAGATAGGCAACCTTCCAGAAAAAGAATTCAGAATAATGATAGTGAAGATGATCCAGGACCTCGGAAAAAGAAAGGAGGCAAAGATCAAGACGATGCAAGAAATGTTTTAAAAAGATCTAGAAGAATTAAAGAACAAACAAACAGAGATAAACAATACAATAACTGAAATGAAAAATACACTAGAAGGAAGCAATAGCAGAATAACTGAGGCAGAAGAACGGATAAGTGACCTGGAAAACAGAATGATAGAATTCACTGCTGCGGAAAAGAATAAAGAAAATAGAATGAAAAGAAATAAAGACAGCCTAAGTGACCTCTGGGACAACATTAAACGCAACAACATTCGCATTATAGGGGTCCCAGAAGGAGAAGAGAGAGAGAAAGGACCCAAGAAAATATTTGAAGAGATTACAGTTGAAAACTTTCTTAACATGGGAAAGGAAATAGCCACCCAAATCCAAGAAGCACAGAGAGTCCCAGGCAGGATAAACCCAAGGAAAAACACGCCGAGACACACAGTAATCAAACTGGCAAAAATTAAAGACAAAGAAAAATTATTGAAAGCCACAAGGGAAAAATGACAAATAACATACAAGGGAACTCCCATAAGGTTAACAGCTGATTTCTCAGCATAAGAAAAAAAAAAAAAAATATATATATATATATATATAATCAGTGGATAATAATTTAAATACTCAGGCTAAGTGGGACATTCTATTAGGGGCTTTTCCATTCCATGCTTGAACAGAGAAGTATTGCTATTTGTTCCTTCATGTGTATGAAGAACAAGTAGTCAAAACTGTCTCCCACTATAAGGGGAAAAATTACAGCAGATGGCTATTACACTACTTCTGAACACTGGTACTTCCTTTTATGGGGGTTAATGTTTGAATGTGGCATGAGAATTATTACAAGATTTATGTTAATACTGAAATGTGCAGCTAACTTTCTGTATAAAATTTTATTTTCTACTGAATTTCTTATTCTATCTGATCATTAAAAAAATATGTATTTATGGGAATGCCAAAGCAAGGAGCATATACATTTATTTGTCTTTGTGTAATTGAGTGTGAGGGAATTTAGTTTTTCTAACAGTATATACTTTTAACTTTTTTTAAAAAATGAACTTTTGGGGGCTTCCCTGGTGGCGCAGTGGTTGAGGGTCCGCCTGCCGATGCAGGGGACACGGGTTCGTGCCCCGGTCCAGGAAGATCCCACATTCCGCGGAGCGGCTGGGCCCGTGAGCCATGGCCGCTGAGCCTGCACGTCTGGAACCTGTGCTCCGCAATGGGAGAGGCCACAACAGTGAGAGGCCCGCGTAACGAAAAAAAAAAAAAAAAGAACTTTTTGAATCTTTCTTTTTATTGCAAGAGATGTTATTCCAAAGAAACATTAATAAGAAAAAAATTCATCAACATCAGAAATGTAACTAACTTCCATATTCTTAGATATTAAGAAGCTATCTAAGGAAATATTGTAAGCAACTCTATGCCAATAAATTTGACAACTTAGATGAAATGGACAAATTCCTTGAAAGACAGAAACTACCAAAGTTCACACAAAAAGAAATATATAATGTGAATAATCAATTCTATATCTATTAAGGAAATAATTTATAGTTTAAAACCTTCCCACAAAGAAACCCCAGCCCCATATGGCTTGACTGATGAATTCTACCAAGTATTTAAGGAAGAAATAATACCAGTTTTATACAAACTCTCCCAGATAATTGAAGAGGAAGAAATATTCCCAACTCATTCTATGAGGCTAGAATTACCATGATACCAAAACAAGACAAAGACGTTATAAGAAAACACAGGCCAAAATTCCTCATAAACATAGATACAAAAATTCTAAACCAAAATTTAGCAAATTGAATCCAACAATATATAAAAAGGATAAAACACCATGATCAAGTGAGATTGAGCCAAGGAAAGCAAAGTTTAACATTTGAAAATCAATCAATATAATTCACCATATTAACGAACTAAAAAAGAGAAAAAAGATGGTATTTATAGATGCAGCAAAGATATTTGATAAAATCCAACAAACATTCCTGATTAAAAACCTTCAGCAAACTACGAACAGAACAAACCTCTTCAACCTGGTAAAGGGCATCTACAAAAAAAACTACAGTTAACAGCATACATAACGGTTAAAGTCTAAGGGCTTTTCCCTAAGACTGAGTCACATCCAAACTCATCACCTATTCAACATTGTACTGAAGGTTCTAGCCAGTGCAACAAGATAAGAAATAAAAGGCAACTAGATTAGAAAGAAAGAACTAAAACTGTCTTTATTCAGAGATGACACAATCAATCATCTATGGAGAAAATTTGATGAAACTCTCTAAAAAAGCTACTAGAACTGATAAGTGAGTTCAACAAGGTTGCAGGATACCAGATCAATATACAAAACTCAATTGTATTTCTGCTTATTAGCAATAAACCATCAAAGATGGAAATAAACAGTGACAATTACAATAGTATTAAAACTATGAAATAGGGATAGATCTGATTAAAGACATGCAACATCTGTACACTGAAAATCACAAAACACTGCTGAGAAAAATTAAATATCTAAATAAATGAAGAGATATATACCACGGTCATGGGTCAGAGACTCAAGAGTGTTCAGATGCCAATTCTCCCCAAATTATCTATAGATTCAATGTAATCCCAATCAAAATCCCAGCAGGCTTTTTTATAGATATTTATGAGCTTATTCCAAAGTTTATGTGGAAATGCAAAGGACCTAGAGGAGCCAGAACAACCTTGAAAAACAAAGTTGGAGGATTTACACTACCTGATTTCAAGACTAATTATCAAGCTCAAATAATTAAGACAGTGTGGAGTTGGCATAAAAATAGACAAATAGATCAATGGAACAGAATAGAGACTCCAGAAATAGGTCCACACGTATGTGCACTACTGATTTTCAACCAGTGTGCAGAGGCAATTCAGTAGAGAAGGGATAGTATTTTCAATAAATGATGCCAGAATAATTGGATAACTAGACGCAAAAAAAGAAAACATTTAACGATCCATAACTCACACCACATACAGAAATCAACTTAAAATGGATTGCGAACTTAAATGTAAAACCTAAATCTATGAAACTTCTAGAAGAGAACGTAGGAGAAAATCTTTGTGACCTTGGGTTAGACTGGGGTTTTGACTGGGATTTCATTGACTCTACAGATCAATAGATAAAATACTAAAAGCACAGTCCATAAAAGAAAAAATGATAAATTGGACTTCATCAGAATTAAGAGGGATTGGAGAGCCTAACAAAATGCACATGACTTTAGTACATTATACCAAGTGCCATGGGAGTATAGTGGGCATTAGTTGGTTACATTCCCAGCAATAATTGCCCTCTTCTCTGTCCTAAAAACTCTCCCCCGGGGCTTCCCTGGTGGCGCAGTGGTTGGGAGTCCGCCTGCCAATGCAGGGGACACGGGTTCATGCTCCGGTCCGGGAAGATCCCACATGCCGCGGAGTGGCTGGGCCCGTGAGCCGTGGCCACTGAGCCTGCGCGTCCGGAGCCTGTGCTCCGCAACGGGAGGCCACAACAGTGAGAGGTCCAGGTACCGCAAAAAAAAAAAAACTCTCCCTCTGGGAACCATCCCACTCGTACTTTGTAGGAACCACATGCTTGGGTGAGATCGATCTCACCCCAGTTCCATGGTGGTCCCTGCCTGGCATAATTTCATCATTTGTACCATACACTGATTCAGGAAGAGAAACTAATATCAATCGGTGCATAGATTCTCTTGTCCACTTCAGGTCAGCCTAACCACAGTGAGGCTTAAGGTTTTTTGCTCTATGGCTGGGGGAGAAGACATTCTCTCTTTCTGCCCATAAGTCAAGAAGGATGAATGTAGTCTCCATCGCTGGTGGCAGCCATCTTGCCTCCTTGGGAGAAGTCAATCTGAAAACAAAGTCAACACATCTGAGGAGGATAGCGTCTAGAAAACTAATGATAAACAGAGCCAGAGTCCTGGGACTTCCCTGGCGGTCCAGTGGTTAAGACTTTGCCTTCCAATGCAGGGGGTGCGGGTTCGATCCCTGGTCGGGGAGCTAAGATCCCACATGCCTCACGGCCAAAAAACCAAAACATAAAACAGAAGCACTATTGTAAATATTGGCCCCCAAAAAAAAAAAAAAAAAAAAACAGAGCCAGAGTCCTGATCAAACCATGCCTGAAGCTATTACTTCTGAAATTCTCAGTCATCTGAAATAATGAATTCTCTTTATTGTTTAAGTCCATTTGAATGGAATTTCCTCTTACTTGCAACCAAAAGCATCCTTACTGATATAGGAGCATGGAGGAGAGCTCATTAATTTTGTCTGATAATACTGGAGAAGTCTTCCCAAAGAGGACATCATTTGACCTTTCATTTATAGGTTGAGTAGGAGTTCACCAGCAAACAAGAGAGGTAAGAATGATCAGGGCTGAATCTGTCAGGCAGCAGGGCAGGCCCTCCATGACCTCCAGGTCACCTTGAGGATAGCCTGACTTCCCTCCAGCCCTGCAGCTGAGATCCTTTCATTCAGTCCTCTCTCCGCCACAAATCTGCACATTCTCATCTCCGTTCACCAGGCAGCAGCTTACTGCCAGTGAGGGGAGATATTAAAGCTGACTCCTGCCCAGGAAATGGAAAGAACCCAGGAGAATTAGCTGGAGAAAACCTATTAAGCAACAAAGAACACACCCAGCTGTCAAGTCATCTTTAGAATTTTAAATCATGCAAGTTGCCTTCTGAGTGGCTTTCCCAGCCTGTAAGAGCTCTCCACTTCAAGAGGGCCTTGGAGACCAGCAGGGTGCGGAATTTTCCCAGCCTGGGCACACCTCATCCATCTCCCCTGTGTGCCCTTCAGTCACAAGACTTTAACAACAAAATCCACATAGTCATGAAGCCCCCAAATAAGTACAATGAATCCTCTTTCCTTTTGAGAAGCAATCCTTTCCCTCTTGGGCTGAGATAAAAATACAGCCTTTGATGTGGCCTTATAGCTTCACATTGATAAGAGTTCCTTCTTGCGCAGTGCTTTCCAGCACATTATCTCATCCGAGCTGAGAACCAGTTGGGGATTACCGGGCCCCAGTAGCAGATGACAACCCGGAGGCTCCCAGAGATTAAATGGCTTGCTCAAGGTCACGAGGCTAACACCTGGTGGGGCCCGTTCCTGGACCCCTGCGCTGCCTCACTTCTTACATAAATTCTCAGAAAAGCATCTCCACTGTGCCTACATTGTCTGCCATACAAACAGCAGCAAACCTCACCAGGACAACAAAGTATTCTGTGCTTCCAGAAATCCAGGAATCCCCCAGTGGACCATGACAGGGCTGAGCTACTGAAGTGAGGTCTTGGGCAGTCACTGGATGCGTCCAAGCCTCAAATCCCTCCATGTGAACTGGACATCAGCTGCCTCCCTGGCAGTGGGGACAATCACACAGGGTCACTGCATTCCTCTGACGGGCTGGCATTTACCCTCCACCAGCCTGAAAGCCCGCTGCGGGGCAATGATGCTGGAGCAGGTGTGGGAGCTGAGGGTTCTAGCTGACCCCATGCTCAGCGGGATGACGGAAAAGCTACTAACGGCAGAAAGGAGTCAGGGGAGGGGCGACTTCCTACCTGCCCCGTGGGAACCGAGGCAGAATGTCCCCAGGGCCGAAACTTGCACACCACCCTCAGAGTTTCCATCCTTCTAACACGAAGCCACGCTTCCTTTCCCACACCGGTATCACCGCGCAAAGCCGCCTCCTCTACTGCCCAGCCTTACCCGGAACAATAGAACCTGGAGGCCTTCTAAAATTAGCTAGCTCGGCCTCCAGCCCTGCCTGGGAGGGCCCTGCCAGACCTCCTGCTGCTGTCCAGGGTCACTGACTTCCTGAGCTGGGGACAGGGACTGGCTTGGTTTTCTTCCACTGTGCGCCCTCCCTCCTCGCCTACCTCCTCCTTCCAGCTCTCTGGTTGGGACTCCACCTTGGTTTCTACCTAGTGCTCCCAACTAAGGAGGTGAATGAGCAAAGGTAGGAGTGGGACAGCTGGGCCTGGAAGGACAGAAGGCTTCCCTCTGAGTGAACAGCTGGGGACAGTTGTAAGTCAATTTAGATGGGCACCCGCATGCCCGTGCTTCCCCAGAATGACATTTCCCCAGTCTCCAAGATGATAAGCGCTCTCCTCCTCTCCCTCCCCACACCTCCTACATTCTCTCCCCACCGCTGCCACCCCACACCACTACCACTGTCACCACGCCAAGGGTCTTGCTTCACATTTCCTGGGGAAAAACCTGGTGCAATCTGACAGAAGCCCCCTCCTCTCCTCACCACAAACCACTGGCCTACTCACATCAAGACCACCCTGCTTCCCTCCTGTGAGGAGGGATAACGTCCCTGAGCTCGTCGGTGCCCAGATCCCACCCTTCCCCGCTCCTTAAGGACATGGGTCCTGCCCAGGACCTCGCTCTTGCATCACAATCTTCTCTTCTACCAAATCCACCCATCAGCATGTAAACACGGTTTAGCATCTCCTATCTTTAAAAATCCTCCCTTGACCTCATGTCCCCTGCCAGGTGCTTGACCCTTGCTTTCCTCCCCATCCACAGCGAAACTGTAAGACAGTGGCTACAGCCCAGACTCCACCCACTCATCCCTCATTTTCTCTCAACGCCCCCCCACCCCCACTAAGACTGCTCAGGTCAAGGACACTCACGACCCTCATGTTGCCAAATCCTATGGTCACCTTCCATCAGTATTTTACACAGTTGACCATTCCCTCCTTGAATCATATTATTCTCTTGGTTTCTCTACTTCCTGTTTTCCTGATGGATTTCCTTCAACCTCCAAGGCTGCTCCTTCTCAGCCTCCTCCTAAGTTCTTCCTCCTTTGTTTGATTTTTCAGCATCGGAGGATCTCAGGGCTCGGTCCTAGGATCTCTTCTCCTGTCTATACACTCTCCCTAGGTGACCGCATCCTGTCCCAAGGTTTTAACTTCCATCTGTATGCTTATGGCTCCCAAATCTACATTTATAGCAGAGAACTCTGGATGTCTCTGGAATTCTAGACTCAAATACCCAACTACCTACATGACACCTCCGTGCGAATGTTTAATAAGCATCTCAAAATTTGCCTTGAGCAGAATGGATCTCTGGATTTCCTACCCCTAAATCCATTCCTCCTTCAGTCTTCCCCATCTTATAAATACCACCACCCTCTACCTAGTTACTCCATCCAAAACCTGTTGTCTTCTCTCCATCTACATTGCTTCCACCCTTGCCCCTGATGGGTCTCTTGCCCAGTTATAATCCATGTTTCACACCCAGTAAGAGTGATTTCTAAAAACATAACTTAGATCAGGTCACTTCCATGATTAAAATCCTCCAGTGGCTTCTCATCACACTTAAAATTCAAACTCCTCACCCTGGTTCATAAAACTGTACCTGTCCAACCCCTAACCAAGCCTCAACTCTCATCACATCCTGTCCTGCCCAGTACCCTCTCCACTCTACTCTGGCTTCTTTTAGCTCCTTACCATTGCCATGCTCCTTCCTACTTTCTGGCCTTTGCACATTCTGTTCTCTCTGCCTAGCAGGGTCTTCCCCAGTCTTTGCTCTTATCATTCGTTCATTTATGTGTTTTCTCCTCACAAATTCTTTTCTCAACCACCCAATCTCAACCAGCCTCCCCGTAACCATGTCTCCCTATATTAATTCTCAGGATAACACAACTATCTAGTACTAGACTGATCATTTTTTGCTTCTTCATTTGTTGTGATCTGTCTCCCACGACAAGAATTAAACTCCACAACAGCAGAGATCTTATCATTCTTGTTCAATGCCGTGCTTAGACAGTGCCTGGTACATGGTTAATAGTCAATGACTGTTTGTTGATTGACTGCATAAAGGTGTCCTGGACAAGCCTATTTCAATTTTTCAAAAGGGCTTTTCGAGTTGGCAAGGTCACAATCAGAACTAGGTATTAGAAGATTAATATGCAAAAGGAGAGAAGCTGGGAGTAGAGGGACCTTTAGGAGGCTGATGCCACAAGGGAGGCAAGAGGACATGCAGCCAAGATTGGTAAAAGACAACAAAAGTCAATAGTATCCAGTGCTGGCAGGGGCGGGGAAACCAGCATTCTCATGAGCTGATGATGATACTAGAAACTGTGGTGTGCTTTTGAAGGCAAATTTGGTAGTATCTATTTAAAATAGTCAATGTTTATGTCCTCTGACCCAACATTTTCATTCCTGGGGGTTTATCCTGCAGAAAAACTCCGACAAATGCATAAAGAGAAATGTATACAAAAACACTGCAGCATTGTTTACCATGGCAGAAATTTGGCAACAACTCAAATGTCCATAAATAGGTGACTGGTTACATAAACTACTGTACAGCCACACAATAGACTTAAAAGAATGAGGTAGACCTATATGTGTTTTCAAGGAAAGATGTCTAATATATTCCAATAGGGGAGAAAAACAATTTGCAGGATGAACCATATACACAATACTATCCTGTTTTTGTTTTTAAAAAGAAATAATAATTTGTTAATATGTGTATAAAAATTTTGGAAGAGAATACACTAAACCATTCGTGATAGTTATTTCTGGGGGTATTGGTGAGGGGGCTCTACTTTCTAAATTTTGCATTTCTGCAATGTTTTGGGTTTGTATAT
Source organism: Neophocaena asiaeorientalis asiaeorientalis (assembly GCF_003031525.2). Classification (NCBI taxonomy): domain Eukaryota; kingdom Metazoa; phylum Chordata; class Mammalia; order Artiodactyla; family Phocoenidae; genus Neophocaena; species Neophocaena asiaeorientalis. Next base: position 1,950,312 of record NW_020173668.1, on the reverse strand, counting down.
CTGTGCATTACTTCTGTGGCCAGAATTTTTTAAAGGCAAGCACGAGGTAATAAATGACAGGCAGCTGAACTAGACAGTGGCAGAAGGAGTGCAGAGAAGAGGACAGATATGAGGGCTATTGATATGACAGGATTCACAGAACCTGTGCCGCAAAGTTTAAGCCTGGATGATGGGGAGAGCGATGGCCTTAAACCAGGAGGATAACACCTCACCAGACTAGAACCACAAAATAAGGTCCCATTTCATGTAAATTACCCAAATTACAATTGGCCATCTTCCACAGATGTCTGCTACCACTCTGGTCCTATACTCCTTTCTGGCCACCCAGCATCAGTGTGACAAAAGCCTTTGCCTCCATTCCTCACACTGCATTGCAGAAACCAGGCTGCCAGCACCATCCTTAGACCCAGGCAAAGGGGCCCTGCCCTGGGACCTGCGCACTCACGCACGCATGCGCGCACACACACGCATCTACACAAACATTGTTAAAGAACACGGTGACTCAGCAACTCCCTTCCCTCTTAAGTACATCTCCGAGAGAACAGAAACATATGACCACACAAAAACTTGTACATGGATGTTCATAGTAGCATTATTCACAACGGCCACAAAAAGTGGAGACAATGCAAATGTCCATCAACAGGTGAATGGATAAACAGAATGTGGTCTGTCCATCCAAACACGGGAATCTTATTCAGCCACGGAAAGGGATGATGTCCTGATACATGCATCAACGTGGACAAACCTTGGGAACATTATGCTAAGTAAAGAAGTCAGTCACAAAAGGCCACATGTTATGATTCTGTCTATATTAAATGTCCAAAATAGGCAAATCCATAGAGACGGAAAGTAGATTAGTAGTTGCCAGGGACTTGGGAGAAGGGAGAATGGGAGGTGACAGTTCCTGGGTATAGAATTTCTTTAGGGGCTGATAAACACTCTGAAATTAGTGGTGATGTTGCAGAACTCTGTGAACATACTAAAAAACCATTGACCTATTCACTTGAAATGGGCAAGTGGTATGATATGTAAATATTGTTAGAATAAAGCTGTTAATGATAAAACAAACAAACATACACATACACACACACACACACACACACACACACACACACACACACACATACACACACACACACACACCACAGGGATACCTTCCTCTCTCAGAAGCGTAGCTCAGGGCACGCTGGCCCAAGTTCAATTCCTGGTTGGGGGACTGAGATCTCGCAAGCTGTGCAGCATGGCCAAAAAAAAAAAAAAGACTTAATTGAATCTTCATAAAATAAAATTTAAATCATCAGCTTTATTCAAAAATTTTGCTTTAAATTTTTTATATTAATTCATTTAAACTAGTAGTTTGCCTTTTATTTTAATGGCAATTTTGCAAGAAATGGAATTTCTTTGAAAATATATGGAAATTCATTTTAATTTGTTTAATGTTTTACATTTATTTCAATTTACTGTACTTTTTGGAAAGTGTTTTTTGTACGTTCCTCTTTTAGATCCTTGCTGTCAACAGCACACAAATTAGGGAAAATCTTGACCAAATTAATTAGTGATATTGTTAAAATAAAGACAAGGAAAATAAATTTTGTGAAACATTATATAATAACTTACGAATGATATTTATCTTTATTACTTATCCAATCGTTTCTGGACCATTAACAGACATGCATGAGAATAATTAAATTCAATCAATTTTGGTATTTTGTCAACTGTGAGTTACATATTTTCCAGTTTTGTCATTATAAAGTTATATTTGTCAAAGTAGGAGGTTAGAAGGTATTTTATTTAAGTTCGTTTTCTTTGTAACTTTTAAATATTTAGACAGGTATTATGTAGGCCTCTCGCCCCAGCCCCACAAACCTGATGGTCAGGCCCACTGGCTGTGCCTTCAGACTCTTACTGAGGGTGATGGAAGACAAGCACACAGAGGGGCTGTGGGCCCCTCCATGATGCACTCCCAGCCCACCTGCAGAGGGAAGGAAGCTGGTTTCCCCGTAGCCTGGCAGATACCTGCCTTCCTTAGCCAGGAGCATCCTCTTCCCTGGATGATGGGCCCTTGGGAGAAACCCCAGCCTACCAAGAGAGGATGCTTCTGCTCTACGGCCCCAGGTACAGCAGAACACAATATTTATCCATCCATTAATTCACCTGGCAGATGCACAGTCCCCACCCTCATGCTGCCTTCAGTCTAGTAGGGAGGTGAAACCAGATCACACAGAGAGAGCACCTGCAGCCCATCCAGTCCAGGTGGGGTACACCAGGTCCAGACTGTTCTGGCTTCAGTCTCTCCTCCAAGCAAGGTGTGGGCACGCTGTGGGTCCTGCCAGCAGGCCTCTTCACTCGGCTCTGGATGCCCCACAGACTACTGGCCCAACAAGAACACTCAACATCCAAGAACAGAGACTTCCCCGGCGGTCCAGTGGTTAAGGCTCTGTGTTCCCAATGCAGGGGGCACAGGTTCGATCCCTGGTTGGGGAACTAAGGTTCCTCAGGCTGCACAGCACAGCCACATAAAATTTTAAAAAATTAAAACGCCCAAGAACAAGCAGCAGTCTGCAGCTCAGTGTCCTCTATATTCACACAGATTCAAGAAATACTTTCCCCTGCAAACACCCCTCCACCACCCCCAAAAATGACAACGTCTCAGAGGCAGAGCTCTGACTCAACTATATGCAAGAGCTGCTGTTACCAAACAGAATGACTGCACAGCTGTGAGTGCACTCAGGGAACCCGTGACTTCACCTCTCCCTGAGAACAATGGGTAAATGCTTACTTCACATGTGCGTAATGAAAGGGCTGCTTTGGGCAATTTTCCTGAAACAAAGGAATTGCCTGATCTAAAAGTGAAATGAAGTCACCACCTCCAAAGACAAAAACTTCTTGTGACCTTTCCGTGAGAGTTTTTCATCAAGGTTTCAAAAGTCTGAGGGATTGGTTTCAGCCAGGGCACCCTGCTACAGTTTGAGCAATGGAACAGAGCATGTTCGGGAAGGAGCAGGCTTTGAGGGGTGATGACAAGGCTGGTCTGAGTATAACTAGTGGAACATCCATGTAGCAAAGCAAGAAAGTTTGGGAGTCATCCACATCAAGACAACCTCACCAACGGAGGGGGGAAGAGAGAGAACAGAAGGCGAGGGCCTGAGGAACACCTGTATTTCTAGGACAAGAAGAGAAGAGGGGTCAGAAATAGAAAAGGCAGGAACAGAGAGGCAGGAGAGCCAAAAAAAAAAGTGAATTCAAGAAAGAGGGGGCTTCCCTGGTGGCTCAGTGGTTAAGAATCCGCCTGCCAATGCAGGAGACACGGGTTCAAGCCCTGGTCGGGGAAGATCCCACATGCCATGGAGCAACTAAGCCCATGTGCCACAACTACTGAGCCTGCGCTCTAGAGCCTGTGAGCCACAACTGCTGAGCCCGCTTGCCACAACTGCTGAAGCCTACACACCTAGAGCCCGTGCTCTGCAACGAGAAGCCACTGCAATGAGAAGCCTGCGCACCGCAACAAAGAGTAGCCCCCGCTCGCCACAACTAGAGAAAGCCCACGCGCAGCAACAAAGACCCAACACAGCCATAAATAAATAAATAAATAAAAAGAAAGAAAGAGGGAGTGGGTGGTCGTATCTGCTAATGCAGGCAGGTCATGAGTGAGAACTGAAAACACTGTGTGCATGGTGGGTCACCTGTAAGAAGCAGTTTCATAAGAGATGGGAGCAGAGGTCCAATTGTAGAGTGTTAAGGAGTGAAGGGAGGAGAGAACCGAGATGGTACTTGAGCGGTCAGCAGATGGAAGGGAAGCTGTTTCAGGATAGTGGAAGATGGAGAAACTGGGAAATCCAAGGGAGAAGAGCTAATTGATGCAGCCAAGCCCTAGATGGGGGCATGGGACACTAGTGGGGAGTGAAGCATTGAAGAGAACTGGGGCAGGCCCTCCACCACCACCAAGGCAGGAGGGGTGGGAGAAGAACGGAGTTGAGGAGGGGAGGTGGGGGACACAGGTTGGAGCTCTGCCACGCTGGCTGCCATCACCTCCCCAGCCTGGAATAGAGACAACATCAGCATGGCCAAACCACCACTGTGTGTCTGGCATCTGAGCTAAGGGACCCGTATGCCCCAGAGCCTGGTCACTTTCATGGTCATAATCATGGCCTCCTGACTGGCCATGGTTCACTCTCTCATTCACTCATTTGACAATATTTACTGCCTGCTACTATGTGATAGGTACTGCACTAAGTGCTGGGAGTTACATAAGTAAGAGGGACCGGCCCCAACCTCACAGAGCTCAGAGGGTAGCAGGGAGCATGATTAAGCAGACCTTCACAGGGGGTGGTAAGGCTAGACCAGGGGGCTGTGGAATTCCAGAGCAAGGACACCTCACCTTGGGGTGGGAGCACAGGGCAAGAAAGTGACACATAAGCAGAGAACAAACGCCGGAGGAGGAGTGAGCCAAGAGAACAACAGGGCAACGGTGTTCCAGGCAGAGGGTACAGTACACTCAAAAGCACAGAAATGAGCAAGAGCCTGGTGATTCCAGGAACTGGGATCCATAAGTTCAGGATAGCTGGAGAGCAGAGCACAGAACATTTATTCAAGGGATGAGGCTGAAGCCACAGGAACAGGGCCTGCCTGAGATATTTAGCCAAAAAAATACAGAATAAAATAAAATAATTACCTAATTATGAGTACAGGCCTCCATAGGTCACCATGTCCTGAGACCAGAAAACTGTGTACATTGTGTACTGAATATAATCCATAACCCTTGCCAGGGGGCAGAGGTGGTGGGGAGAGGGGAGAATTGCCGCAGTAGCTAAATCAGTGACCATCAAAATCATGGAAGGAATGGAGGGAGGGAGGGAGGGAGGGAGGGAGGAGTGAGCCCGTACCAGCTTGGCTTAATGGAAGCTGAAAGTAACTGACAATTGGGATTTTTCTGAGTTGGTCAAGTTCAATCCCACCAGATGTCATGAAAGTGAGGCCTCTGAAGACTGATTGACAAAGACTTCCCTGGTGGTGCAGTGGTTATGAATCCACCTGCCAACGCAGGGGACACGGGTTCGAGCCCTGGTCTGGGAATATCCCACATGCCGCGGAGCAACTAAGCCCATGTGCAACAGCTACAGAGGCTACGCTCTAGAGCCTGCTAGCCACAACTACTGAAGCCCACCTGCCTAGAGCCCATGCTCCACAACAAGAGAAGCCACTGCAATGAGAAGCCCACGTACCGCAACGAAGAGAAGCCCCTGCCCTGCAACTAGAGAAAGCCCACGTGCAGCAATGAAGACCCAACGCAGCCAAAAATAAATAAATAAAATAAATTTATTTTTTTTTTAAAAAGGAATGATTGACAGAAGTAAACCAGGTCTGAACAAGCCCTGAATCGCACCTGACTTGTGTTTGCATGCCCAGTACCATCCTGAGTGTGGACCTCCCAGACATGTCACTTGAAAAATGACAATCAATTGAAAAACCTCTGTGGCCTGCGTGCCAGGGTGGGAAGGGGTGGGCATCCTGAGGTGTGCTAAGAAGCCACTCTGGGCCCTGGGGCCTCCAAAGGGCACAGCTGAGCCTGCTCCAGGGCTGATTCTGGTTGAGCACTCCCTCCCAGTTCAAGGTGGGCTCAGACAATCCATCAGCGAGCCAGCCCTGAGGGCCCAATCCCAGAGCAGGTGGGAGAAACTTCTGGGAAGGCGTAAGGACCCTGGAACACCTGCCAGGGGGCCCATGCAAGTCTAGGCCAGCCAGACACACTGAGATGGGACAAAGGGCCAGAGGTAGGTGTGGGTGAGCCCCAGGCAAGCCAGCCCGAGGCTCAGCACCACAGACTTGGCCTCAGCACTCTGCCCTTAGTTCACATACTCATTTCTGTGTTTGTGTTTCCCTTTATCTCTCAGTAAGAATTCCTTTTCAAAAATGCCAAGTTTATCTCACACATATCAGAGGGAAAGAAACCTAAATTCCAGGCCCAACTCCCCGGTTGCTGGCCATGTGGTTTGGGACAAGGGGGGGAAAGAAGAAGTCTCATTAGGTGAGCTCCCGGAGGGCAAGCACAGTGCTACCTGCACAACCTCTGCAGTAGTAGCAAGATTCCCGTTTTACAGGTGGGAATCAAGAAAGTGACCTAACCTGCTCAAGGTTCCACAGCTGGATAATGACAGGTAGGATTCAAACCTGATGACAAAGCATGCTGGGCAAAGTCACTCGCCTTTCTCTGTCCCCATTTCTTCAGTCTAAAATGGGAACAATAATAGGGCTACTGGGAGAATGGAATGAAACATTATGCATGAAAACACATGGCAAACTGTAAAGTCTGACGCCTGAGTTAATATCCTCCCTGTGCCCCTCCCCGCACTGGGGCAAGGTCTGAGCGCCTCCCCTTCCTGGTGCTCCCTCGAGAGGGCAGGTGCTGAAAATGACTTTGCCAAACGGATCCAAGGCCTCAGCTCCCCGCCCTTCCTGGCTTGCTTGGCCAATACTCAACAGGACTTATCATAGTTCCTGGAACATCCCAGATCTGCTAGGACAATGATCAGCCCAGGCCAGCCGTCCTGGGGCCTCCAGACCACCTTGCAGGACCAGCCAGCCACAGCAGCAGGAGACATGAGTCGTCAAAAGTACCACTGGCTCAGGTCTGGGTATGCCTGGAAATTCACCAGAGCTTTCACGATACAGACACATTGCTGGGAAGGTCTCCACTTAGCAAACACTGTCAACACCCAGATGGAAAGCAGCCGTGGTGCAGGGCAGGGCCCTCCACCTCCAGCATCTCAGCCCCAGCCTCCAAGGAACGGCAGGTCCAGGTGTACACCCATCTCTCCCCTCCTCATCCCCCTCATGCCACGAGTGTTCCCTCCCGGGAAGCGGCCTCTGTGGCCTCTCCTGATACAGCTTGACTCATCTAAACAGAACACACCAGGTGGCACAGGCAGGTGGCCCAGCCTCCTCAGGGAAGTCTGGAAAAACCCAGGAAGCAGGGAACCTGGCAGAGCTCCCCAGAGCTCAAGCTGGGCCTTCTCTGCCACCCTCTGATAAAGGGCACAAGGCTCATGCTTCCACAGGGAAACGAAGGGCAGGGGCTGAGACCTGCATGGGGAGTCAGGAGCCCTGGGGCCTAGTCCTGGCATTGCCACTACTGCTGTATGACGTTGAGCAAAATACTTCCCCTCACTGGGCCTCAGTTTCCTCATCTATAAGTGAAGGATCTGAAGCTAGATCACTGAGTTCCACTATAGTACTTGCTTTCTATGATGTCACATATCTGGGTGACTCCCCAGAAAACCTAACACAGTCCCTAACACAGACCTTCCACAGGCCCTGAAAGTGGATATCATTTAAGACAAAAACCAAGCAAGAGGGACTTCCCTGGCGGTCCAATGGTTAAGACGTCACCTTCCAATGCAGGGGGTGCGAGTTCAATCCCTGGTCGGGGAGCTAAGATCCCACATGCCTCACGGCCAAAAAACCAAAACATAAAACAGAAGAAATATTGTAACAAATTCAATAAAGACTTTAAAAATGGTCCACATCAAGAAAAAAAAAACCCACCACCAAAGCAGGAAGCAGGCAGCAGGTCCATCTCTCACCTCCTGGGGGAGCCCTCACCGCCCTCATCTTGGGCTCCCTAGGAACTCAGCTTTGACTGGACACTCCCTGGATGAACCTGGAAGAAACAGGTTAAAACCCTAAAACTGTAGAGGAGCGCATCACTTCACTCAGCTGTCAGACAATGAGGCACCATCCAGATCCTGAATTAGGCCATGCAAGTGACAGCTGCTCATCCTCATATTATAAAAGTTGCAAATCTCCTTGTCACCTGTTTATCAGGTCACACGTGAACATGACAAAGGCCAGCAAACGTCCCAGCTTGGTGGCCAGCAGGGACGTCCTGGGCCAAGAACAGGTCCTTGGGTCCTTCCAGGCAGCTTACCTCAACACCAGCAAACAGAAGACTGGGCAAAACACATATCACTCCAGCCCCTCATGGTGCTGGCAGTGAGCTCCAGACAGAGACCAAACCCAGGAATAGACAGGAAAGCTTTGCCACCTTGGAGAAGTCCCTTAGTCTCTGAGGATAAGAGTAATAATTGGACTGATGCAAGGGATAAAATATACAACACATGTGCTATATAAACAGCAAAAAAGCCATCCAGACAAACTGGGTAATGGTGGAAAAACAAAAGAGGTGTAGAATTTTCATGGTGATGTACTGGAGCAAGCTTGCAAGAGCTAATTTAAATGTTCAGGAATTTTGCTAGCCAGTTGACATGATGTTAGTAGCTTGAAATCAGCCATAGCAGGAGCATTTACATCACAGAAATAGTCAAATGGGGCCTTTCTTCCCCCCAGAGAGCCAATTTTTCAACATTTACCAGCACACCACTGTTTATAAATAAGAGTAATGCAAGAGGAGTCAGTGAGTTGTTGCTTCAGACACACTCTCCATAACTTTATATGTCCAAACGAACATTGAAGAATTCAAGATAGTAAGCTTGGGAGGTCATATTCTCTCCTAACACTTAAAAAGCTTTTCCATTTCCGCAAACATTTACTGAGACCTACTACATGCCAGGCACCAGACAAAGATTCAATAAACAAACAAAAAACCTTTCCTGAATTGCTCCCAGAGTGATGAAGCAGTGAGAAAGCACACACTACGAGACACTCAGGGAGTGCAGTGGTCCAACCCCTGGTTGTGAAGGTCCAAGTGAAAGCCACTGGAAAGGGCACTGCAGACAGAGGGAATGGCATATCCAAAGGCACAGAGGCATGGACAATAAGACAACTTTTAAAAATTCCTCTCTAGAACTGGCTTTGAGGAAGTTTTAGAGTTGTTCCACTATAGGCATTATTTATTCTAGCCAAAAAGTGCATCTCTCACCTCACTCCCCTCAGCAGAATTTAGCACCAGATTTCCTTTGGCTGTTTCCAAAACCCAAATACGTTTTCAGAGAGTGAGAATTTGTCATTCCTGAGACCAACTCCTCAAACCAAAGGGGAGCTCCCCCAAGACGTTGATAGAGGCAACATCTCTGTCAAGGGGACTACTTCACGTCGCAGCAGGCACTTGGATGTATGAAACCATTTAAATTTCCATCTCATTTCTCCATATCACTTTATAGGGAACAATGAGCGCCAACTTTTTTCTCTTGAAACATGTCCACATTCTGCCTTGGAGAATGCCAGAATTTGAATTCAAAAATGAAGGCCAAAAAAAAAAAAAAAAAAATCCAAAGCATCCAGACAGAAAAAGGAGGTTATCTTCAAAGGAACAAAACTCAAGGTGACCTCAGACTCTGCAATATTAAACACAAGTAGACAGTGGAACCAGGTCATGAATCCTAAGCCAGCCAAGTCATTGTCCACATGTAGAGGCAACAGAATGTCATTCTCTCTTTCACAGGGGTTCTGAAAATTATATCACCCACATGCCCTTTTTGAAAAAAGCATTTGAAGATACATCAACTGTCTCGAGAGAAATTAAAATACAAAATTCAAACTGGGGAAGTTGAGGTATCATTAAAGAATTGAAAGTGAGCAGTAAACCAGTTAAGTGTAAAAAATAAATTATCGTTGGGGAATTCCCTGGTGGTCCAGTAGTTAGGACTCCGCGCTTTCAGTGCCGTGGCCCAGGTTCAATCCCTGGTGGGGAACTAAGACTGGCAAGCTACATGGTATGGCCAATAAATAAATAAATAATTATAAATGTGTTTTAAAATTGGATGTTAGCCATTTATATGAAATTCCAGAATAGGCAAAATTAATCTATGGTGAAAGAAATCAAAACAATAGTTGTTTCTGGGAGGACAGAGGTTGACTGGGAAGGGTTAAAAAGAAACATAGAGGGCTTCCCTGGTGGCGCAGTGGTTGGGAGTCCGCCTGCCGATGCAGGGGACGCGGGTTCGTGCCCCGGTCCAGGAGGATCCCACATGCCGCGGAGCGGATAGGCCCGTGAGCCATGGCCGCTGGGCCTGTGTGTCCAGAGCCTGTGCTCCGCAGCGGCGGGTGGGGGTGGGGCCGCATCCGTGAGAGGCCCGCGTATTGCAAAAAAAAAGAAACCTAGAGTGATATCAATGTCACTATCTTATAAAGGAGTTTTGTTCCACAGGTGTGCACATTGTCAAACTTGCTGAATTGTACACTTAAGGTCAGTACATTTCACTGTATGTAACGATGTCAATAAAAATGAATATCTTAATATTGAGTTTTCTAATCTATGAATATGGTATAATCTCTGTTTTTTAGGTCTTCTTTAATTCCTCTCAGCAATGTTTTATAGATTTCAGTGTACAGGTTTGGCATGTCTTTTATCAGATTTATCTCTATTCCATGTTTTTATGCTATTTTTTTAAAGGTTTACTTTTTTTTTGTAAATTTATTTATTTATTTTTGGCTGTGTCGGCTCTTCGTTGCTGCACAAGGGCTTTCTCTAGCTGAGGTGAGCAGGGGCTACTCTTCATTGTGGTGCACGGGCTTCTCATTGCGGTGGCTTCTTTTGTTGTTGCAAAGCACGGGCTCTAGGCGCGTGGGCTTCAGCAGTTGTGGCACACAGGCTTCAGTGGTTGTAGCTCGTGGGCTCCAGAGCACAGGCTCAGCAGTTGTGGTGCATGAGCTTAGTTGCTCCAGAGCATGTGGGATCCTCCCAGACTAGGGCCCGAACCCATGTCCCCTGCACTGGCAGGCGGATTCTTAACCACTGCGCCAACAGGGGAGCCCCAATTGACTTTTATGTATTGCTCTTGTATCCTAAAATCTTGTTGAACTCACTTATAAGTTCTAGTAGTTTTTTTGGAGATTCCATCAAATTTTCTATATAAATGATCATGTCATATATGAATAAACACAGTTTTACTTCTTCACTCCCAATCTGGATGCCTTCTATTTCTTTTTCTTGTCTTATTGCACCGACCAGAACCTCCAACATGATGTTGAATAGGTGATAAGAGTGGACAACCCTGCCTCATTCCCAGTCTTAGAGTGAAAGCATTTAGTATTTCACTATAAAGTGTGCTGTTAGCTATAGGATTTTAGTAGATGTTCTTTTTCAGGTAGAGGATCTTCCATTCTATTCCTAGTTTGTTGAGAGATTTTATCAAAACTGAACATAGGATTTGTAACAAATTAATCATTAGAGAAATGCAAATGAAATGCTAATGAGGTACCACTATATGCCTACTAGAATAGGTAAAATTAAAAAGACTGACCATACCAAGTATTGGTGAGGATATGAAGCAACTAGAACTCTCATTCAGTACTGGTGGGCATGTAGTACAACCACTTTGGAAAACAGTTCAGTTCCTTAAAAAGTTAAGAAGGTATCTACCCAAGAGAAATGAAAATACATGTCCACACAAAAACTTGTACATAAATGTTCATAGCTGCTTTATTTGTCATATCCAAACACTGGAAACAACCCAAATGTCCAACAGGTGAATGGACAGACAATGGTGGTATATTCATACCACACACCAGCAATAAAAAGAAATGAACTATTGACATGAACCTGCAATAATGTAGATGGATCTCAAATAATTATGCTAAGTGAAAGAAATCAGACCCAAAAAAATGTATACTGTATGACTCATTTATACAAAATTATTGAAAATGCAAACTAATCTATAGAGACAGAAGGCAAATCAGTGGCTGCCTGGGGACAGGGGTTGGGAGAGGCAAGAGGAGGAGACATGGTGAAGCTTCTGAGGGTGATGGATATGTTCACTGTGATTGTGATACTGGTTTCATGGATATATATCAATACAAATGTCAAAACTTATCAAATTGTACACTTTAAATATGTGCAGTTATTACATGCCAACTATGCCTCAATTCTTCAGTTTAGAAGTGGAATAATAAAATTTTTAAGAGAATGTTAGTGATACAAATAATTATTAAAAGAACATATAGGGACCTCCCTGGTGGCGCAGTGGTTAAGAATCCACCTGCCAATGCAGGAGACACGGGTTAGAGCCCTGGTCTGGGAAGATCCCACATGCCATGGAGCAACTAAGCCCGTGAGCCACAACTACTAAAACCCGTGGGCCTAGAGCCCGTACTCCACAACAAGAGAAGCCACCGCAATGAGAAGCCCACACACCGCAACGAAGAGTAGCCCCTGCTCACAGCAACTAGAGAAAGCCCGTGCGCAGCGACGAAGACCCGATGCAGCCATAAATAAATAAATAAATATATTTTTTTAACCTTATAAAAAATATGAGAACATATACATTATATTAAAAAAATAAGAGCTATACTCCGAGATCATAACCACAGACAAAATGTCTTGAAAAAAAAGCAGCTAAAGTTCTCATCAAAACATAGTGTATCAAAAGTCAGGGTTATTACTGATTTTGATATTTAGAGAAATATCAGTTTGGGTTTTTTTTTTTAAGTGTAGAAAAACTTCAAATCCAACAGAAGTGACTGGTTAGCCACTGGGGCCTCCCATGTTAAGAGGCATCAGTGCCAACTTGTCAAAGGGTGGGGAGTGGACCCGCTGGCTTCCCAAGTCACATCCTGTGACTCTTCCAAATACCCAGAGCCAGGAACCACCTCAGCACCACTACCAAGGGAATATGAGAGCCACCTCCCCTTCTCTGCTTCATCCCTGCCTCCTTGATATTTAAGGAAGGAGACAGATAGATATATCTGATATATCTGAAGGAAAGGAAATAACTATCTCAAAGACATATCTGCACCCCCATGTTCATTGTAGCATTATTCTCAATAGCCAAGATATGGAAACAACCTAATTGTTCATCAGTGGACAAATGGATCAAGAAAGTGTGATATATATACACAGAATGGAATATTATTCAACCAGAAAAAAAAAAAGAGGGAAACCCTGACTTTGGCAACAACATGGATGAACTTTGAGGGCATTATGCTAAGTGAAATAATTCAGACAAAGAAAGACAAATACTGCATGATCTCACTTATATATGGAATCTAAAAATGCTGAACTCATAGAAACACAAGTAAAATGGTGGCTGCCAGGGGCTAGGAGCTGGAGAAATGCAGAGATGTTGGCTAGAGGTTATAAACTTCCAGTTATGAGATGAATACGTTCTGGGGATCTAATGTACCACATAGTCACTGTACTTAGCAATACTGTATTATATACCTGGAGGTTGCTAAATGTTCTCACCACCACCCAAAAAAATGGCAGTTATGTGAAGTGGCAGAGGTGTTAACTAACCTTATTTTGTGGTAATCATTTCATAATATATACATGTATCAAAATATCATGTTGGGGCTTCCCTGGCGGCGCAGTGGTTGAGAGTCCGCCTGCCGATGCAGGGAGCACGGGTTCGTGCCCCGGTCCGGGAAGATCCCACATGCCGCGGAGCGGCTAGGCCCGTGAGCCGTGGCTGCTGAGCCTGCGCGTCCGGAGCCTGTGCTCTGCAACGGGAGAGGCCACAACAGTGAGAGGCCCGCGTACCGCAAAAAAAAAAACACAAATATATCATGTTGTACACCTTAAGGAGGCAGGGCTACAACTACAAGACAGACACGGCCCAACTATCAGGGAGCTTACCTTCCAGTGAGAATCCCAGAGAGAAGACACGTACCAGGGGCGGGGCGGGGACGCAGCCCTAAGCTCGTGGCTGTTAGCGCGAGACCCTGAGCGCCGCGGTTAGAGGCCCCGCCCCACCAACAGTCAACCTCGCAGTGGTCCTCGTGGCAGAGTGCGGTAAGAGACGGGTCACAGCCTTCTCCCCGGGGCCCTCCAGGCCTTCTGGCCTCGGGGCCTGCGAGCGACAGGGTGAAGGCTGTGTCCTGCAGAGCTCACGCCCTCTCCGTGGCCGCCCACAGGCTGGGCCCAGGCCTTGAGGCTGCAGTGAACCTCTCCCCCATCCCCGCCTCTGCGACCCTAATGGCAGCAGCAGTTCTACATGGCTCGCAGTCTGCGTGACCTGGCCCTGCTGTTTGGGCGGCCTGAGGAGCCTGAGGGCCAGTTGGGTCCTTGGGCGCCTGGCTCCCTCAGTGATGATGGCTGGGCAGGGTCTGGGGACCTGGCCCTGAGGGTGCCGCCAGCTGAGATCTGCCTCTTCAGCCGGGCCTGGGCACTGGCGGTAAGACCCATACTGGGTGCTGCACCAACGCTCCCGGCAGGGTAACTGACCTCCGCAGGGACCCCCTCCTCTTAGCCAGGACCTGGACCTCAGAGAGTAAAAGTTGAGCCTTTGGGACCTTGCCCTTTCTGGTTAGAACAGAGAATAACATTTGTTTTGGTGGAGGTTTACAGGAACAACGTGACCTGACCTCAGGAACAAAGGATCTGACACCAAAGAAGTTTGCAACAACTAACCACAGCCCTCCCTCACCTTTCCTATAAAAGGGCTTTGCTGAAAGCTTGAGGGGAGTTCAGAGTTTTTAAGGTACAAGCCACCTGTCTCCTTGCACGGCCCTGCAATAAACCTTTCTCTGCTCCAAACTCTGACGTTTCAGTATTGTTTGGCCTCACTATGCGTTGGGCACACAGATTTCCGTACAGTAACAGACACAGGGAGGGCAGGTTAACAGAACCTGGGGGCTGATTAGCCGGGGGTCAGGGGACATGGAGGAGTCCACGATGACTGTCAAGCTTGCAGGCCTGGTTAACTGAAGAGCCAGGGAACTAGCATCAGGAAGAGGTGATGTAGGGAGGAGATGTGGGCAGGAATATGTAGAGTTCAGTTTGGGTCATGGTGAAACTGATGGAATTTCTTTGGTTGTCCCCTTATCAGTGAGGACCCACAGGATTTGTAGGAGGAGGACAAAGCCAGGGCCAGAGAGTTGGTGGGTTCAGGCTAGGCCTGAGGACAGCCAGGAGCCACAGGGCTTTGCACCGTACCCCAAAGGCACGTGGCCAAGGGGCCTGGTCAGGAGTCAGGCAGCCTGTGTCCTGGCCGGAGTACAAACACATACTAACCCTCCACCCTGGGCAAGTTGTTCACTCCTCTGAGTCCTTGGCATCTGCTAAATGCAGATGAAAATGCGCTCCTCGAATATTTCACAGGGTGGCTGTGAAGAATCTGGAAGAAATTTAGAAATTGTATAAGGCTATATAAATAAAAGGGGTCAAGTCCAAGGCCTTCTATGGGAAAGCTGAGGTTTATGGTGACTTGCCCAGGGCCAAACAATGGTTACCAGGTGCCATCAAGCTCTGGTGCCTCTGCCCCTCTATGATACCCCAGTCCCTCTGGGTACTTGCTGGTGGCACTTTCTGTGGAACACTGAGCCTCTCTTGGGGCCATCCCAGAAGACAAGACCCTCAGACTCCAATCCTGCCTCAGACACAAACAAGCCTTTTACTCACTTGGCCCGGATCAAGGTCAGCCTCTGCAAGATATGTTCCCGCCCAGCTGGGAGGCAGAGCAGAAACCCACAGCCACCAGGACAACCCAGGCCCTACGGAGCCACACAGGCTGGGTTGTCATCTGGGAGACGAGAGATGTCCAGCTCTGAGCAGGTGCTCCAAGAAGGTTTATTAGTATCCACATTGGGGAGCCCCAGGCTCTTGCCGAGAACAAGGGGCTGAAAGCATCCAGTCGGGGAAGCAAGGCCACCACAGGCTGACAGGTCTGGCACCCATGGAGATGGTGATGCTTCTGCTTCAAGCACAGCCAACTCACCCCTCTCTGCCCTTTAAGTCTCCTTGTAAAGAGGTAGGGCTGTCCTTTCCACGAAGAAATGAGGTCCCTGGTGGTTTCTTAACTTGTCTGACATCTACCAGCCCCCAGAAACCTTGACACAGGCCCTCTGTCTGCTCCCCCAACCTCGGCCAGCATCAGCAACCACATGTTCAGCACAGGGAGCCCCCCCTCACCCTGGCAGCCCCCGCTCGCTCCTAGAGCCTGCCAGCTAAAGTCTGGAGCGGACAAATTCTATCAGGTGCTCCAACTGCTCCTCCAGGTGCTGCTCATCTCCGTGGTTCTCAATGACCCAATCGAAGGCCCCGACGTTGTCCAGGCCACATTCTGACTCAGCATCATCCACCCCTGCAGAGGAGGTATGGCGAGGTCAGGCCCCATCCCTCCTGACAAACACCAGGCATCGGGCATTGTGGCCTGCTGACCCCACATGGAGCCACCCTCTCTTGCACTCCCCTCAGTCCCTCCGGAACCAAGCTCCACTTACCCCAAAGGGCACTTCCCCACCCCATGAAACACCAGGATAGCAGGTTCAGCAGTCCACAGCCACCTGAGCCCCCCAGAGGGTCCCGCCGACTTAAGTCTTCACTTGTCACTGCCATCTCAAACCACAGACAACCCAAATGGCCATTTCGTTTTCATTTTATGTGAAGCTGGTCGTGTCCATTTCTATCCCTGTATCTCTGATTCAGTTCTCATGGAAGGCAGAGTGTGCCATTCTCACCTGACAATGAGAATGGTAGTAAGAGCATCTACCTGGTGGGTTTGCTGCTACTATAAAGTGAGATAATGTTTAAAGGGCTTAGCATGGGCCTGGCCAGAGTGAGTGCCCAGGAGGTGAGCAGCCATTAGGAAGGGTCGTACCCACTGATCTGAACTTCCCCAAGTCACAATGACCTAGGGCAGGGAAGACATATGAGCTATGCCTCTGAATGGCCACAGTGTAGGTCCTGGGCTGGCACCACTAAGGCTGCCTAGTAGAGCTTCCTCTCCCCCCTCCCCCTACTCTGTTAATCAAACAGGAGTGAAGTTTGTCAGGCCCACCCTCTGACCCACTGTCAGTCCCCCCACCAGGCTGGAAAGCAAAGGTGAAGGACCAGGGAAATGGGTCCCAGCCAGACCTCCAGAAGCCCACTGGTCTGGAGAAGGCAGCCCAGGTAAGGATACCAGGCCAAGGTCACGGGGCAACCTTCATCCCCAAGGATACCATCTTCTACCCGACTCCACTTTTTAATCTGGAGGTGCTCCTGAGCCCCAGGCCTCAGACTCCTTTTTATAATCCCCTGCTCACTCCCCACAGCCTGCCAGGGAGACAGCGGAAGACCAGACCAAGAGCCCAGGAGTGGGTGGCCTGGTCTACAGGTGGGGCGGCTGGCCTGCGTGCAGAGCCTTGGGGCAGAGGTTGTGAGCAGCTCACCTGGTGTGAACACCCAGCCCCGCTGCTGTCGGCTCTGCTCTGTGGCCACCACGCGGACCGTCTGCGTCACAGCCCCGTAGGCCTCCCGAAACCACTGGATGTCAGACACCCTCCGTGTGTCACTCACCAGCTGCAGGGAAAGGACACAAACAAGTGCCCAACAGGACATGGTGCAGGGAGCAACAGGACAAGGCAAGGGGGTAAGGGAGAAAGAGGAGAAGACCCAGACCCAGTCCAAATGAACGGGAGCATAGACTACAAAACCCAGGAAAGTGTAGCCCCATTCCCTATTATTACCCAGCCAGCTGGGATGGACATCCCCTCCCCCCTCCAGGCAGCCCTTCCTGACTGCTGCACTCCGCAGCCCGATATGCCCACACTGTATTCTACGGTCATGTCGGTCATCGCTGAGCTGAAGAAGAGACCTCAAGCTTTGAAGTCAGATCAGCCAATCCAATGCACTCATTTTACAGATGAGCAAACTGGTGCCAGAAACAAAGATACCCTAATCGGTCCCTGCCCCCAGCGCCTTTTAAAACGTAAATGTGATTCCCATCAGCCCCTTGCCCTAAATCTCTCAAAGGCTTCCCATAATTATAATACAATCCAAAGCTCTCACCCCAATTTACAAGGACCTATAAGATCTGGCACCTACTTCCCATCATTTTCCCTTCATTCATTCTGCTGCAGCTAACTGACAACCTTGCTGTTTCTTAAACATACCAACCGGGTCTCCTCCTCAGGGCCTTTGCACATCCTACTCCCTCTGCCGAGATAATCACAAGGGAGGCTCCCTTGCTTCATGGAGGTTTCTGCTCAAATATCACCTCCTCGGAGAGGCTGTCCCTACCATCCTGGCTCCCTTCCTGTCCCTTTCAATTCTTATATGCTTTTTATTTTTCTCTGAGCACTAAGTATTCATGAAACCATCACTATTTATCTGTTTGTGTGTTTATTGCCTGATCTGCACTCTGTAGAGTCAGCTCCATGAGGGGAAGGACTGTGTCTCCATTCACTGCTCTATTCCTGGCCCTTAGCACCATCTGACACATAAGGAGCACTCAGGAGCACATGGTCAATGAACGAATGAATAAGCTAATAAAGAGGTCAGCTGTTTTTGTCCATGCTGCAGACATGTCCATTCACCCAGCTCTTAAACAAGTACTATGTCAAACACCTACTGTGTGCCGGGCACTGTGCTAGGCACTGGGGATAGAGTGGTGAGCACAACAGACCTGGTGCTTGCCCTCAGGAAGCTCACTGTCTGGTGGGAGAGACAGACTCTAAAGATGCAGCTTCACTAATTACCATGTAATCACAGCGCATATCAACAAGCATCTCTACCTTACCACTCTGAAACTGAACTCCTGATTTTGTCCCCAAACCTGTTCCTCCACACCGTCCCTGTCTCAGAAAATCACAACTCCATCTGTCTAGCTACTCAGAACAAAACCCTTGGATTTGTCTCCTGTCTTTCCACCCCAGAGCCATCATATTGGGAAATCCTATTGGTTCTATCCTCAAAATCTGTGCAGAATCCGCCCCTTCTCTCCACTCCACCACCACCCCGAGCCGAGCCACGGCCATTTTGCTGTCTTGTGGAAAGATCCTCTGCCTGGCCTCTCTGCTTCCATTCTTGCCCTCCCGCAGCAGCCAGGGAGAGCTTTCTATAAACCTTAGAGCAGACCATGCCTCTCCTCTGCTCCAAACCCTCCAGTGAGTCCCCATCTCACTCAGAGAAACCCCAGGCTCTTCCAGAGAATCTGCAATGATCTGACCTCACCTCCTGCCACTCACGCTTCACCCACAAAAACCCATCTGGGTCACTCCCTTACTTCCTTCAGGTCCCGCTCAAACGTCATCACATCAGTGAGACCTTCCTGATACCTTTAATAAAGCAGCAACCCAGCCCTCCTCAGAGTCCTGGCCTGCTTTATTTTGTCCCTTAGTATTTATCTCCACCTGACATATTCTGTATTTTATTAGGGCCTAATTCCCTCTGCCCCCAGCTTAATGTAAGTACCCTGAGAGCAAGGACTTCATCAGATTTTCACATGATGTATCCCCAAATCATCTGGAACCAGTCCTGCTACAAGAAGATACTACTGGGGGCTTCCCTGGTGGCACAGTGGTTGAGAGTCCGCCTGCCGACGCAGGGGACACGGGTTCGTGCCCCGGTCTGGGAAGATCCCACATGCCGCGGAGGGGCTGGGCCCGTGAGCCATGGCCGCTGAGCCTGCGCGTCTGGAGCCTGTGCTCCGCAACGGGAGAGGCCACAACAGTGAGAGGCCTGCATACCGCAAAAAATAAAAGAAGATACTACTGGCTGCCAGAATGAATGAGGAAGGAAAAGGGTAAGGTGCTATGGGAGCACCTGACCAGGAGCGCCAGTTAAAACCTGGGCATCAGGGAAGTCTTCCCTGTAGAGGTGCCATGGGAGCTGAGCTGGAGCTAACCAGGTGAAGAGGGATAGAAAGGGCAGTCCGGGCAGGTAGAAGGACACGGGCAGAGGCCTTGATTCCAGAAGGGGTTTGATTTATTTGAGGAACAGAGAGAAGGCCAATGTTGCTGCGGCTTAAGGAGTAAGGAGGCTAAAAGGGCAGCAGGAGCCAATCATTCAAGGCCCAGAAGTTCACGTTACAGATTTTGATTCTGTCCTTCAAAACAGTGGGACAAAGGGTTCTAAACAGGACTTGGTTGATGTTTTTAAAAGGTCACTCTGGCTGCTGTGTGATGAATGGATCACAAGGAACAAGAGCCGAAGCAGGCACCAGTGTGAGGGCTGCTA
Source organism: Neophocaena asiaeorientalis asiaeorientalis (assembly GCF_003031525.2). Taxonomy (NCBI): domain Eukaryota; kingdom Metazoa; phylum Chordata; class Mammalia; order Artiodactyla; family Phocoenidae; genus Neophocaena; species Neophocaena asiaeorientalis. The sequence goes on along the minus strand of NW_020173668.1, from coordinate 1,930,481 downwards.
CGACTGTCCAGGTGAGAGACGGTGGGGGCTTGGACCAGGGGCTGGCCGTAGGGAGAGAGAAATGGACACATGTGAGATATGTCTGGGGAGAGGCAGAGGGCTGGGGAAAACAGATTTTCCTAATGCTGCCATAGAGCCCACTTACCCAGACGGGCTGGGAGACGCCCTCCACGATCTTCCTGCAGAAGAAGCCTGGGTCGGCCTGGCGCTTCTCCTCCCCCCAGCGGATCATGTCCCTCCGAAAGGGCTCCTTGTAGGTGCTGGCATCCAGGAGTCTCTGGAAGTCTAAGTCGTGCTCCTGCCCAAAGCACATTCTGTTTATGCCACCACCCTCTCAACCTCACTTAGGTCTTCCCTAAAACAGAGGGAGGGCCACCCCTCCCCTCACGTGCCCTCCCTGAGGACTGCCGCAAGGACTCGTGAGGTTGCCGCCAGGCCAGAGGCCTGCAGGGGAAAGGGTCCTAGAAACTAAGAACTCCCAAACACTGGCAGATGGAAGAAACGCCTTGGGATAATCCAGAGATTGTTTCAGTTTGTCTTTAAATGTGTGATGTGGTTTTCTCTTTTGCAACAGTTTTTACCTTCCCAATTATTTCTGGCTTAAACTAAACCTGAAATTAGTTTACCTCCCTTGGGCGCAGGCTTAGTCTTCAACTAAAGTGGGAAATCTGAAAACATCACATTCTGTGTCCTTCCACACCCCCTCTGGCATCGTTTGTCCCCATCCCAAAGCCCAGGAGACTGGGCTTCCCTGTCTCTCTCCCCTTCCCCTCACCCCCTTCCCCATCCCCAAATTCCTGCCACCCTTGCTGCATCAGCATCACTACATTTGGCTCTGGGCACTCCTGGACCCCTGCAGCAGGAGGGGGGGCCGTCCAGAGGGTCCCGGGATGGGAGGGGGCCTGAAAAACATCACTCAGTTCAGGTTTCAGCTCCCCTGGCATTCACCGCAGCAAGACCCTCTCCCGAAAGACTCAGTTTCTTCACATACAAGCTGAAGGGGCCGTGACCCAGCAAGTCAAATCACCTACCTGCACCCTATTCCAAGGTGGGGCCAGCAGCCATCTCCCATTTATAAACTATAAACTAGTTTGCCATGTACTTTTTTTTTTGTGGCTGCTTTTTCTAGTTGCGGCGAGAGGGGGCTTCTCTTCGTTGCGGTGCACGGGCTCTAGGCGCACGGGCTTCAGTAGTTGTGGCACGTGAGCTCAGCAGTTGTGGCTCATGGGCTCTAGAGCACAGGCTCAATAGCTGTTGCACACGGGCTTAGTTGCTCCGTGGCGTGTGGGATCTTCCCGGACCAGGACTCGAACCCGTGTCTCCTGCATTGGCAGGCAGATTCTGCCAATGGTAGGGTAGGGAAGCCCTACCATGTACTTTTTACCACAGGGGAAGATTAGCCACCAGGAGCATTATGGTCTGCTTGTCAATTATATTCCCCATTGCAACTTATAAAATCAATGCATTAACATTTCATTTTGAATTTGTTTTCAAATGGGAGTAATGGATGAAGTAGTGCTGGACTTAAAAACAGCGGGCACAGGCTGGCCTATCCGTCTCCTACTGGGGTTTTAGAAATGCAAACTCCTGCCCACTCACCCTACCCCACCCTCTGGCCTGGCTCACTGGTCTGGAGTGGGGCCTAATTTGGGAAGTTTGGAAGCAGATCAGTGGTTTTCAAACTGCTCCTCTGAGCCCTGGGGTTTGGAGATGCCCAAGCCCCACTGGGGAAGGCTGAGTGCCTCCACTCCACTCAGAGTCGCTCCCAGTCTATCTACTGGATACAAGGAATTTCTGCATCCAATTTCACTTGGGAAAGATTCCCACTAAAAAAAAAAAAAAAAAAAAAAAAAAATAAAATTGAAAACCACTGAATCTGTTATTCCCAGGATCCCCCAGGCTGCCATGCTACGAATGGGTCTGTTTAGGTGGTGGGAGAAGACCCAATGGTACGGGAGAATGCTTCCCATGGATATGGGGCCGTCATATGGAAGGAGGGGACAAATTCATTTTGTGTGGACCCAGAAGTTCACTCTCAGGCCAACTGACCAAGGGGCCATGAGCACAGGTCCCTGGAAGGGTGCACCTAGAGGTCAAGGACAGAAATGTAAGCGAAGATCAGTCTCTTCATTGTGTGGGGAGCTAATCCCACCCTCCAGGCTCCCCTTCTGAAGTCTAAGATCCTGAGAGTTCCTATTTATTTTTTGCAGTCCTATTTTTTTTAATCTACATGGTTCAAAATTCAAAAGATAAACATCGTTTATAGTGAAAAATCTCTCTCCCTCCTGTTCCCCAGCCATGTAGGTCCCTTCCCTGGAGGCAGCCAATGGTCCAGTCTCTTATGTATCCTGCCCAGGCTTTTACACATCCCAAGCGCCTAGAACGGTGCTGAATGCACCCCATAAATATTTGTTGAATGGCTAAGTATATGAGCAAATATATTTACAATTTTCCCCATTTTTATACAAATGCAGCATTCTCTATACACTGTTCTACATCTTGCTTTTGTCATGGGATTAAATTTCTAAGGGGAGAATTCCAAGGGTTGTTGCAGGCCAGCTTTAATGGGGGAAATGGGGGTGATGTGTGTCATATTTTTTGAATAAGGGGACAGACCCTTACCAATAACACGGCATCATAGCTGCCAACTCGCGTCTACAGACTTTTCTGGACACGCTTTCCTGAACACGCTCTAGGGAGGTGGCCTGAAGTGAGTAAGGCCAATGGGAAAGAAACTTAAACAGAAAATGCCCCCAAAAGGTCCACTTATAGAAAGCGGAGAGCCGTGTGCCACCCTGCCAAAAGGAGCCAGAGAGATGCTGCTAGGGACTCAAGCAACAGCACAGCAACTAAAGCTCAGGAGCTGGCTTCTTCCAACCCACCAGATGCCACAGAACCACCACCTACCTGAGCATACTGCTTCTTGAGTGGACCAGAGAGCCGGAGGACAGCACACACGTCAGCTCCAAGTCTGTGAGACAGGGAGATCCGAACCCCGTTAACCTAAAGCTTCCAGGCCCCAGAAGAGTGAAGCCCCATTTCTGCTACTGGCATCTATATAACTTTGTCAGGTCTCAACTTCCCTGATTTCCTCATCTGTAAAATGGGGATAACAGTTTCTTTTCTGTCTCCCACAGGACTATTATGAAACTCCAATGTGAAAGAGCCCTGAAACTAACAGGGAAAACAAATAAAAGCATAATTATAGTGTGAACATCCTAGCAATATTCTGGCTGGATTCAGTTACTGCTGGGCCCCTGAACTAGTTCTCTCACAGCCAGGGGTATCTCAGTCTCAACTGACTTGGTCACCGCACATAAATAACTCATTCATTCAGTTGTTCAATTTGCTCAGCCAACCATTTGTCGGGTTCTATATTTGGATCCAGGTGATACGAATGTGAATAAGATACATGATTTCTGCCCTGACCTTGAGATGCTTACAGATTCACTTAAACACTGACATGGTGAGATAGATGTTCTTATTTCCATGTTTCAGATGAGGAAACTGAGGTTGAGTGAGGAAAACTGACTCACCCAAAGCACCGTTGCAAGTAACAAAGCCAATATGGGTAAAATAAATATAAATGCCAACATTTAATTCCTATGCCTTTACTAAATGCCAAGAATTGTTCCAAGCCCTTCATGTGCGTTATCTCATTTAATCCTTACAATCACCCTATTATTATCTCCATCTCACAGATAACAAAACTTTCTCATGAGAAACTTGTACAGGCTTCCCTAGTGGCGCAGTGGTTAAGAATCCGCCTGCCAATGCAGGGGACACGGGTTTGAGCCCTGGTCCGGGAAGATCCCACATGCCGTGGAGCAACTAAGCCCCGTGCGCCACAACTACTGAGCCTGCACTCTAGAGCCCACATGCCACAACTACTGAGCCCACGTGCCACAACTACTGAAGCCCACGCACCTAGAGCCCGTGCTCTGCAACCAGAGAAGCCACCGCAATGAGAAGCCCGCGCACCGCAACGAAGAGTAACCCCCGCTCGCCACAACTAGAGAAAGCCCGTGCGCAGCAACAAAGACCCAACACAGCCAAAAATAAATAAATAAATTTATTTATTTATTTATTTTTTAAAAAAGAAAAGAAACTTGAACAAGATCACACTCGAATAAGTGGTTGAGTCAGGATTTGAATCCCAGCAGTCTAATTCCAGAGCCTGTGCTTCTGATCGCGAATTGACTTATGTGTTGGGTGGTAAGAAGAAATGTTACTTAGGAAAAGGTGGCGGATACTTAGTGGTGAAAGATTAGGGCAGCAAATTCTGCCCTGGGCTTTTCTGCAACCTCTTAGAACCCCCATGGTGTCCCAAAGCAGCCTCCTGTTACCCCCACCACACTGGCCTTCAAGAGGAGGGGAGCCCCACTCCACGTTCTCAGGCTTCTGTGCTCTCCTAGACCAACAAAAATGCTCCCACACAGAACATCTTGCTTTGGGAGAAAACCTGAGCAAAAGGTATTATTAGGAGAAGCAGTGAGGTAAAGCAAAATGAACCCATTCCTTGGAGCTAGGCTAAAGCTGAATTTGAGTTCTGGATCTACTGATTACTTTGTGTTTCTGGCAAGTTTGGGTTTGGGTTTTTGTTTGTTTGTTTTTAACTTTTCAGAGTCTCAGTTTCTTCATCTGTGAAATGGAGATACTGATTAATAATACCACGCAGTACGTAACAACACTATGTGACACATAATAAAGGCTCAGTAAACCGCAGCGATTAGGTGGTGTGTTGGGCAAGGATTCGTCTTTGAAGTCTGATACAACTGAGGTGTGGTCTGAGGCAAATCCTTTATCTGTGACTCAGTTTCCTTTTCTGCAACCATCACCTCGCAACACTGTCTGGAGGATTAAGAATGATGTATAAAAACGTGCCTTGGTAGTAACTGTTACTAATGCTTCTTGGAGAGACCTACAGCTTACAGTCTTCGGAGAGGTGGCCGCCTGGTTCTTTGAGGCGGGCGTGTGCAGACTGCTGTTTTACGTGACGGTGACAGTCCTTCACTTCTCGCCGCCCAGCGCTCCTTCTGCCCTGCAACCCGAGGACCTCAACTCCAAAGCTCAATCCATCACACCCCAACATACCCTTCGTGTCACGTGATTCGGGGTCGCCCCGGTCCTCCCCCTTCCCCGCCCCGCGGACACCTGCTCTGCAGCGCCTCGGTCACGAAGTCCTTCCCGGATTTCCTCTTCCCGCTGAACAGCAGCACCAGCCGCGGGGCGCCTCCCAGCGGGGCCATGGGACCGCCACCCTTTGAGATCCCTAAAACTGACACTTTTCCCTATCCCTTAAATCAGGCCACCTGGCCCAGAATGGACGCGGCCACTCGGTGGAGTGGCAACAAGGAGGGGTTCCGCCCCCGTCTTCTTCATGGCCGTGGAGAGGACTGTCAGCCCGCACACGTGCTTCCGTGACTTTAAATTAAAGCCTGCATAAATGGATTATGGAGAGAAAGAAGGTTACTTCCTAGGGCAGCCTTCTAGCCTATAGAAGCTCCCCTACCAGAACTCATTTGGAACCGTCCAACCCGCCCAGACTCTGACGTCACGGTCCCGCCTTCTTAGCCGACACGCGTGACACGTTGTGGGGCGGGAATTGGACGCAACTATTTTCCTCCGAGGGGGGGCTGACGTCTTAAAATTTCCTAAGTGAACCTCACATTGCCTTCCACACAACCCTACAAACATGAAAAAAAAAGAATAAACGTGTTCATGTTGAGAAAGTTTTCAAAACTACCTGTTTATCTGTGCATTTTAATGCATGTGCTAAAGCAAATCCGTATATGCCCCACAGGGAAAACAGGTCTTTCTGGATATGAAATGAGGCGAGGACTCGAGGGGTGTGTCTGGTGACGTCATGCTGGGGAGGAGCTTAGACAAACGCGTTACTTTATCGTTAAACGGGCTTTATAATTGGAGAGGCCGCTACAGCTCGACCCTTTAAGACCAGCGGGAAGATTCACACCGCTCTTCTAGCCGCAGCCTGCTTTCCAAAGGTTTTCTGAAGCGAGAGAGCTTGGAATGACATCAATAGAATAGGTTTAAAAGGGGCTTTGAAGCCACCCCTGGACGAGATTACCTCGTTGGGTTTTTTTTTGGTTTTTGTTTTTTGGTTGTTTGTTTGTTGAGATTACCTAGCTTTATCTGGGGTCTAGCGCTCAGCCAGGAGTTCAAGGGGCAAAAATAAGTGGTGGTGATCTGCCCCTTCCCTGAATTCCCACTTCTGCCCACAGCAGCTGACAGCTAGTCCCAGTTAAGTAAGTGGAGTCATCTTTAGCTATGACTCGCTGCCCTGTATCTCTCTGAGCTTGTCAAAACAGCCTGCAAGCCATTACTGCCTCCATTTTACAAGCTATCATATCAAGATAACTGAGGTTTTCTTTGGGAAAAACCATTAATTCTCTGAATATTGAAAAGATGGCACAGGAGAAGCTAAGGAAATTAGAATGGTCAATGGTCAGGTGCACAAAGAATGGACTTCGGGAAGGTCTTTTTTCTTGTAACTCAGAAAGCACTGTACATATCCATGCGCTTAGAAGGCAGCATGGAGTTGTAATCCCGGCTCTGACACTTCGCAGGGATGTAGCCACCTCACAGGGTTACAATAAGAAGGAAATGAGGGAAAAAATGATAAAGTACAATAAAAATGCTTTGTATATTCTCAAGTGTCATCCAAATATGGAGTTATTTATTCTGAGCATTGTGTGATTTCAAAGTTTATACGCCAACACAGGATCAGATTTCCCAGCTCACCTTCAACAAGCGTTTATTTGGGACTCCACTGAAAGCACCAATCCCACCTCTGCCAGCAGAGACTAGAAAGGATTAACTGCACTCACCCTCCTGCTTTCCTGAGTCATCACTAAGAAGTCAGAACTCCAGAGTCTCTTCCCTCACCTGACCAAACTACACCCCACCCCTTCCCCACACCCCTCCTAGAATAAAGACCCCTGGAATTCCCAGTGATCAGAAAACATCCCCCACACCCCAGCCTCTTCTCAGTAGCTCTCTCCTGCTCCCTGCCTCAACTGAACCTCACTGTCCCCTATTACCCTCCCAGGGGAGGACTCTTATTCTCCCCCAGCCCTCAGACCTCAGCATACATAAACTTGGTGTCTGTCGTCTCCCTCTCGCCCCATTTCAGCTTCCAGACCATCCCTCCTCTGCTTCTTGGAAAACTCTGGCTTCTCTAAGACTCATACCACCTGGCTGAGCTACGCTTTTCCCCTCTTCAGTGTTGACAACCACCATTCCTGATGCTCGTTCTCATTGTACTGAGACTCAGCCACTGGCACCTTGTCTTCTCGTCCACCCGGTTCCCATCGTCATTCTCAGTGATTTCACTATCCAAGTGGTCAGCCCATCCAACACCCTGACAGCTCAAAGCCTTGACCTCAGATGTCCAAAGGCTTTTTCTTCCTCTCCTCCTCAGACACCAGCTCCCATGGACACACCCTGGGCCTTGTCATCACCAGAAACCATTCAACCTGCAAATTCACACACCCATCCACCCTACCCTCCAAGGTCACTTGCTCAAGCACTCCCCAGAGGAGTGCTTCCCTCCCAGGGCCCATGAAACTCTTCATATGTTATATAACATCTGCTCCTCCTTCCTTCCACAACCAAAGGGAATATCAAATAAGTGAATATGTGTGGAAAGCTTTCCTGATCTGTACAGGACTGCACAAATGTGAGGCACTATTTTTAGGGTAGAACAGTCTGGTCTAAAGGCCAGGCTGCTGCAGAGGGTGAGGCAGGAAAGGGGGAAGAAGCAGGAGTGTCTGACAGGAGCGGAGACCACCCAGGAAGGGAGCGGCCAGATTTCTTGAGGACTGAGATTGGAAGCCAGAGATGCCGGACACTGCTGTCCGATGAGGGTTCCAGAAGATGACACTTGAGGAAGCCAGTGCTGGCCCCTGAAAACAGAGAAGTACCCCCAGAACTCAGGTATACAGTTACCTCTGAGAGTCACCTCTCACTAAAGGGACGGACCATTTAAAGAGAGGCTTGCCTCACTGACTCAGAAGACAGCTTAGGAGGAAGCCCTGTTTGAAGGAAGCCTACTCCCTGTATTAGCACACCCAGAGACAGGATGAGCCTGCAGGGGAGCAGCTCATACAGCTCTGCAGAGCCTACAAGAGGGAGGAGCTGGGCTTGTCAGTGCCCCTCCAACCCTGCCCAGGCAGAGGGAATCCCAAACAGGAGGTACCAAGGTCTGCCCCTCCAGGGCAAGCCTGTCCCACAGTGGAACCAGACGCCATCCTGGCTCAGCAACACCACCAATTACCCTTGCTTCAGCTCCATGCTCTGGTTCCAGTCTATCTTCCCATGGTCGTTGTCCAACTGACCCAAGCATTTCCCTCTGCTGGAGTGGTCAGTGTAAATGTGACTTGTGAATCAGTCCTCATGTGTTTGACCATCACTGCTTCAGGGGCAACGGAGCCTGGCAGATGAAGGACAGAATACGGTAGGGTTGTAAGGAAGTAGTACAACAGGGAAAGAAAAGAGGGGGAGTCTGAGTCTATGAGAAGATGATGGAGAGAAGTCCATTCATTCATTCATTCAACATGTATTTAAATGTCTAAAACGTGCCGGGTACTGCTAGAGATGCAACAATAAACCAAACGGAGACTACTCTCAGCATTTATTCTCATAGGAGACAGGCAATTTCAAGAGAGCTTAAAAAGGGAGCATGAGGGACTTCCCTGGTGGCGCAATGGTTAAGAATCTGCCTGCCAATGCAGGGGACACGGGTTCGAGCCCTGGTCTGGGAAGATCCCACATGCCGTGGAGTAACTAAGCCCGTGCCCCACAGCTACTGAGCCTGCGCTCTAGAGCCCACAAGCCACAACTACTGAGCCCACGTGCTGCAACTACTGAAGCCCACACGCCTACAGTGCGTGCTCCGCCACAAGAGAAGCCACCAAGATGAGAAGCCTGCGCACTGCAACAAAGAGTAACCCCCGCTCGCCACAACTAGAGAAAGCCCACACGCAGCAACGAAGACCCAACGCAGCCAAAAATAAATAAATAAATTTATTTTTTTTAAAAAAAGGGGAGCATGAGAGGGACTCCCCTGGCAATCCAGTGGTTAAGACTCCGCCCTTCCAATGCAGGGGGTGCAGGTTCGAGCCCTGGTCTAGGAACTAAGATCCCACATACTGCTCGGCACGGCCAAAAAAAAAAAAAAAAAACATGGGACATGAGAGCCTTCATCCCAGAATTGGAGAGGGAAAATTGATATAAATTACCACTTGCAGGATGTGCTGGTATAAACTGGAAATGGCTCTATGCATCCTCATAGATGTTGTTCCCTCTGCCTGAAACACCCTTCCCATCTTTTCGCCGTGAAACAAACTCCGACTTGTACTTTAACAGCTTGTTTTGCCTCCTTCAGTGAGCCTTCCCTGACCTCCCACCCCATCTGACGTAGACACCTGTTTTCTATGCTCCTGATTGATACACCCTATGCTCATCCCTACATAGCATCTTACACTACATTGTAACTGTCAATTTACTCACTTCTCTCCCCCCAGTTAGCTAATAGTTAATATTTATTGAGCCTTTACTATGTGCCAGACCTTTTCTCAATCATATGACATAAACAATGCTACCCCTACTTAAAAATGAGACAACCCGAAGCTCATTATAACTAAGAGATTTGCCCAGGCATTCACCAAATAGATTGCTGTACATTGCCCCCAACCCCGGGATCCCACACCAAAGAGAAGGGGCAAAACAACTTCCAAACAAACAACTGAAGAATCTGACACTTAGGGTCTCACTCCTCTCATGAACCCCCTCCCCCAAATTCTTTAAGTACCCAGTGAGGATGAAGCCAGAGGAAATAGAAGGTATGCCCAGCTCTCACTTTGTCCGGTTCTCTAGCTTTAAGAAATGCATCAGGCAGAAGATGTCCCTGGAGGTGAGAGGCTGCCCGCTCAGGGGATGCCAGGGAAGCAACCAACCTTCCACCAGACAGTGTGCCGCCTCCAGCAGACCAATGGAAAGTTGGATTCTCCTGTTCAGTCCTTGGTCTACAAATTATTTCCATCACTGTAAGGTAGAGATTTTACCTTCATTTTTATGGCTAAGGAAACTGAGGCACAATTCAATGAATATTGTACAGCCAAGATAAAATTTGAGCAATCTGTAAATTAATATATAGAAAAACAGGGGCTTCCCTGGTGGCGCAGTGGCTAAGAATCCGCCTGTCAGCTCAGGAGACATGGGTTTGAGCCCTGGTCTGGGAAGATACCACATGCCGCGGAGCAACTAAGCCAGTGCGCCACAACTACTGAGCCTGCGCTCTAGAGCCTGTGAGCCACAACTACTGAGCCCATGTGCCACAACTACTGGAGTCCACGCACCTAGAGCCCATGCTCTGCAACAAGAGAAGCCACACAATGAGAAGCCCGCGCATGACAACGGAGAGTAGCCCCCGCTCGCCACAACTAGAGAAAGCCTGCACGCAACAACGAAGACCCAACACAACCAAAAATAAGTAAATAAATTTTAATAATAATAAGTTTTTTTAAAAATAAATTATTAAATATATATATATAGAAAAACATGCCTCTAGCATTCAAAGAGCATCTACTACAGCCGGTAAATACTTTTAACTTCATACTCCTGTTTTATCACGTCCATAATGTAGACAAAGCGCTATGCAAAAAGTAAATGAAACATAGAATAACCATTTGATGAGCAATTCCACTTCTGGGTATATATCCAACAGATTTGCATGTAAGTCTCAAACAGATATAAAACTCTTGTTCATAGCAGCACTAGTCACAATGGTCAAAAGATGAAAACAATTCAAATGTCCATCAACAGATAAATGAGTAAACTAAATGTGATATATATTTACAATGGAATATTATTCAGCCTTACAAAAGAATAAAATTCTCATACATGCTATAATAATAATGATGATGATGTAGGCAAAGCAAGGATCCTCCAATTTTCGAAAGAAATAAGCTCCAAAAATTTAACTAACATACCCAAGGATGGTGGCTACATCTGAATCTTGAATACAGTGAGAGAACAGAGATTCTTCTTTAAACAAAGATTCATGATTTTGAGACATAGTTTTGTTTTTCTATTAGATTATTTTGTGGTGAATGTAACCTTGTAGCTGGGGAACAAACACCACTTCAACTACTATGAAAGAGTGATTTAGGGGAGTTCCCTGATTGCCTAGAGGTTAGATTCTGGGCTTTCACTGCCGTGACCTGGGTTCAACCCCTGGTCAGGGAACTGAGATCCTGCAAGCTGCGTGGGGAAGCCAAAAAACAAAAAAAAAGCGACTTATCGATTTCACTTGACTTATTTAATAGTCAGTGATAAAGGTTGATGTTTATTTTCTCTTTTTTTGATTTTTATTTTATATTGGAGTATAGCTGATTTACAGTGTTCTGTTCGTTTCAGGTGTACAGCAAAGTGATTCATTTATACATATACATATATCCATTCTCTTTCAGATTCTTTTCCCATAAGGTTATTACAGAATATTGAGTAGAGTTCCCTGTGCTATACAATAGGTCCTTGTTGGTTATCCATTTTATATATAGTAGTTAATCCCAAACTCCAAATTTATCCCTCTGCCCCCACCTTTCCCCTCTGGGACTGTTATTTAACAATCTTAGTGATAAACGTTGATGTTTATTTTCCAAAGGATATTGAGACACGTGCCTCAGAGTCAGGAGCTAGAAGTGGTGGAGCCAGGTCTGTGTGGCTCCAAAGCCAGCATTTTCCCAGCCAGGGCAGCCCCCTGGACCTGCAGGTCTGGCCTCAGCAGGCAGTGGCCACTCCTTCCCATGTTTCTCCCCCCAACACTGAACTCAACACCCACCAGGTTGCTGGAAAGAATATCAAGTGGTACCAGCCCAGGGCCAGGCACAGAGTATAAGTGCTCCATAAGTGATTGACAAATAACTAAATGAGTGAATGAATGGGGGCTCTTAGGCAGAGAGTTGGGGAGCCTGGATTCACTCCTGAGGCTAGAAGGGCCCTTTATGGGTATCCTCAAGCCTGAGACCTCATAACCCCACACTCAGTTGCTCTGGTTCCAGGGCTGCTCTCAGAGGTCCCTCTCTCCCTCTCAGCCCAGTCCACCGCAAGGCCACCTTCCTGTCCCTCCCACTGCTGCCCCCCTGTGGCCACCACCAGGCATCTCTTCAGAAAGAGCCATGAGTGAAGTCAGTGCTCATGGGGCAGCAGAGGAAGACCTGCCTTGGAGCAAGCCGCTCCTCCAGACCTCACCTCAGAGCCTAAGTGCCAAGCACGAAGAGCCAGAGAGAGGAGCGGAGGCAGGAAGAACAGGGGACTCTTAGGCGTCAGCAGCCCTGGGCTCTGGTCTCCACTCTGTCCCTAGCAAGCTTTGTGACCTTGGACAAGTCACTTCCATCTCGGGGCCTCAGTTTCCACCTCTGAACAACAAAAGAGGTAGGACTGATGCCCATGACAGGCCCTTCCAGGGCTGGCCTTCTACCCACAAGCTGGGGCCAATCAGGTGGCAGCTGGTGGTCAGAGAGGAAATGCCTCCAGGGCCAGGTGCCCCAAGTAGCTGAAGGACCCCACAGATGGGAGCTCAGATATTGTATCCAACCCCTGGGTCAGCTCTGGGGAAGGGGGTGTGGCAAGCAGCAGTTCCAGACGCTTCAAATGCCCACTGGTGTCCTAAGGGCTGCCCGGGGGCCAGTCTTCCTCCACTGTCACTGTCCAGCTATGATAGGACCTGAGGCAAGTCACCTCCTCTCTCACTCTCAGTTCTTCATCTGTATAAAAGAGAGAGATTCATGGCATTCCCTTCTTTAAGGTCTACTCTGTGAGATAAAAGGTAGAGAAAAGGCTCTGAAAGTTCCCAGCCCTGGGAGATGAGAGGGGTCTCCTGTTTTTCTGCAGGCCTCATGCCACGGTTCCTGCACTGGGCCCTCCCTACAAAACTGCCCCAACGAGGGCCCAGGCCACATTCCAGACGAGCAAGCATTTCTGGCAGATCTGTTTGGCCCATGAGTGACTGAGCTTCCAAAGGGGGCCGTCTAACACTTCCCTCTGAGCGGTGCATGGCTTCAGGTTTCTGCCTGTCGTGCCCCACCCAATGACCTGTTGCTTTGACTTTGAAAAGGGTCTCAGTGATGACCTCAGTGGACGAGTCACTCCCCTCTTCTGGGTGTCTCCCATCAGGCCCAGTAAAGGTAAGTGTACAGACTGGTAAGAATTTCTCCAAAGGGCCCCTGCCCTGGAAAGGAACGTGGGAGTGGGGTGGGGGGTAGGAGGGACACAAGGACTGGGAGGTGGGGACGTGCAACTTGATGGAGCAGAGGGGAGACCTGCCGGGAGGCTGGCTCTATCCCTATTCCACATCCTGTACAATCAAGCCCAGCAGCTTCCCCGTCCCCACCCTGCCCACACACCCCACCTCCACCTCACCCCCATCCCCTCCCCTACAAAACCAGCTTCGGCCTTTCCTCCTTCTTTCCTGATATTGCATGAGAATGCAGTCATCCACCTGTCATGAGGCTGGGAAGCTCAGGGTGTCCTTGACTCCTCCCTCTCCCTTGTCCTTGCCCCATCCAAGGCCAGTCCATTCTAATTCACAGCTCTAAATCAGGCCTGTGTGATCTCCCTTCTGAGCTGCTGGCTGACACCTCCTAACTACCTCCAATTTCACATCTCTCCATTCCACCCTTCCGGCTGCCAGCTGCCCTGCACCAGTGTGTATCTCCCTTTTCATGCCCCCTGCCCCTCAGTGCCTTCAGTGGCACCCCTCCCCATTTGCTATGGTAAAGCTCCCCCCTTAGACTTGCAGGCAGGCCTGTGGGAGAACTTGCTTCCTTACAGGAACATGAACTTAACACCGTCTGCCCACCAGGCTGTTCCACCATCTGGAATCCCCTCCCCATCAGCTATCCTATTATCTTCAAGGTCCAGCTCAAAGGCCACCCCCTCCTTCCTCTCCACCTCCCTGGCACCATTAAGAGAGTACTTTTAAAACTCTGCTCGGTGTTAAACTAATCCAATTAGCCTCAAGAGCAAGGATTGTGGTCCCCCCTGGGCACCTAGCACAGTGTTGGGTCTTGAATGCTAGTTGGCATCTTTTCCCCACCAGCTCCTACTACGCGGTTTGGGAACCAACACCCTCTGCTCCCATATCAGTAGTTCACAGAGGCCTCGGCTTCCCCTTAGAGGTTAAGTAAAATAAAAATAAAACTTTTTTGACAGTACTCTACAGTTTAAAAGTCTTTTCCTCTGTCTTTGCGTGACTCCCTCCATCATCACAACCCGCGAGGGGGGATCCACAGTCTCACTTCAGTGATGAGAAAGCCTAGCCCTAAAGCGAGGAGGCCCATAGGTGCACAGTGGTGGAGACCGGAGACGGTTTCCTGATTGAAAGCTTGCCTGGGCCACAGGTCTAGCTAGTTAGAAGAGACCTGGCCCAGGATAAAGAACGGGTGAGAGGGGAAGGGGCCTGTTTTGGTTCTATATGGGCAGGGCCTATTCTGGAAGCCAAGGGCTACCAGAGAGACGGGCAGCAACCTTAAAGGAAGGCTCACAGAAGAGGTATAGGGAACTCAGACAACTCACCAAGAATTAGTTATAAGGAGCTTCTGTGGCTCAGACGGCTGAGTGGTGAAAGCGGAGAGGAGGGACCAGATGTTGTCTGGGTTCAGGGCAACAGCCCCATACCCACACCCTGCGGTGTCCCTTCTAGACCCTCTGTGAGCATGTGAAGTGTGAAGGGACCGGGAACGTCTGTGATCCAGAACAAGATGAGAGGAGGAGACGTCCCGACACCAGGGTGGCCCTGGGAGGTTCCCATGGCAAGAGCCCACCAATCCAGCATGTCCTTGGGCCCAGCAGAGGGGGCTGGGAGTGGTTCTCAAAAGGAACACATGCCTCTGACCCTCAAGGAGCTTATGGAGTGGTGCAGGCCTGAAGGTGACCACCACCGCACTCTAGCCACCACCCCCATGCCCCCATTCACCAGATGGGTGGGAGTGAAAGGCAGGAGGGAAAAGCCAGGGCCTGGAGGACCTGGGGAGGCAGGAAGAGACGGAGAAGATCCTGGAGGGGGTAAGGGCTGGAGGGAGCAGTGGTGAGAGAAGGCTGAGCTGAGGGCAACGGGAAAGGGGGTGAGGCTGAAGAATGAAGGGCAGGGATGGGAGGGAGGAACAGCAGGTTGGGGGACAGCAGGGAAATAAGTTTAGGGAACTGGCCAAAGGAAACAGAATTTTTCCATTTGAGAGGGGAAGGCCCAAGAGGACCCACTGGGCCGCAACTCCAGTGATTCCCCGAAGGCACCCCAGAGCTGAGCTCTTAGCTGGGGAAGTTCCCAGAGGGAAGGGCAGAAGAGCCAAGTGCTTAAAATACCAAGTGCTTAAATTGGAAGGGCCCAGACCAGGCCCTGGAGGCCAAGCCGGGCCGTGTGGCAGAGTCCAGGGGGTCTACACACAGGCTCTCCCCGCCCCTGCATGGCCAGGAGCTCCAGCTCCAGCCTCCCTTGGCTCATCTCCACATGCTGGGCCTATCACCAGAGAGCATCCTATGATCTGGGACTTGGGGTCCCCCACTTTACCAGTGCTGCTATGGGTGCATGGGTGTGACAGAGAGGGTGGCCTCATGGCCTGTGATGGGCATGAGGATCACCGAGACAGGGTAACCAGAATGGCCAGTGTCCCTGGTGTCCTGGCCCCTCCCCAACATACCCCTTGGGTTCATGGCTTTTTCTTCCTGATTCAGCAGTGTCAGAAACCTCCAGCTCAGCAATATCTACTTCCTGAGTGGCTAAGAAAGAGGAGGGGCTTGAGGGAACTTCCTAGCGTCCCTGAGAGTTCGTTATGCAAATGAAGGAAATGGGCCCTAGAAATGAAACTGAGAAGCCCCAAGCAGCCCACACCCTCTGGGAACCCAGGGGGCCAGTTTGTGTCCCCCCCCCCGAGCACAGCCCCCTCCCAGGACACGGAATACTAAGGCCTAGCCTGAATCCAGGCAGCATAAATTTTGAGCACCTGCAGAAGGTGAGCAACGTGAACCGAGTAAAATAGGCCTCCTCACATGGACAATGTTCCACAAAGCCAGGATGCCAAATCCAGACCTTGGCCCCGGGCCAACCTGTACTTGCTCCTCCTGACCCTCACTCCAGAAACAGAAGCCTCCTTTCCTAAAGCCCCCTTTCACTGACCCTCTGCCTTGGAGGAAGTTCTTCCTTAGGTCTAACTGCAGTCCCTCATGCTGCAGAAAGCAGGCTCCACTGGACTATAAACTCCTTAACACGCCTCTGTATTCTCAGTGCCTCACTGCCTCTGGTACACAATAGACTGCAAATGTTTGCTGAGTGAGGGGACCTCTTTACATGCCCAGCCGGCCCCGCCCCACCCCACAGCTGAATTAAATGAGCGAATACACTTAAAGCCCTTTAACAGTGAGTGGCCCATCCGTCGTAGTGTTACAGAAGCAGTTGCTTTCAATTACAGCCCCCTTCTGGGCAGGCCCCCTCAGCTTTACTAACACACTCCTCTGACCTCCTCACACCATCATTCTGTCCCCTACACTCCCAAGGTGCTTTCCAGGCCAATCAAGAATCCCAGTCAGGAAGGACTTCCTAAAGAGAAGCCCAGAGGAATCTGGGTCTTCCTGGGAGAGCTAGCCAGAGAGACGGCCCAAATCAGTGGGGTGGGGGGGTCCAAGATTTGGGGTACTAAAGTAGTGAGGGAGGTGATGTCTGGAGCAAACGTGGAGCCGAGGCACCACCTAGTGGTTCCTTCACCTCCCCAATCCTGGGGGAGGTGCGGGGGTGGGTCGGGGGTCCCCTACTCCTCCCTCCTCCACACCCTGAAGGGAGTGAAATCACTTTTGAGTGCCAAATACAAGACAGGTATTTGGTTTACACTGCTTTATTTAATCTCTTCTCCAGCCCCTCAGTCTCCTTTTTTGAGGATTAGAAACCCAAGGCTCCCAGGGATTAGCTTGCCCAAAATCACTCAAACTGGATTTGAGCCCAAGGCTCAGACTCCAAAACCCATTCGCATATTTCTACATCTCCCAGGGGTGCAGCCAAGGCAGCTGTGAGCAAAATGGGGAGCTCCAGCCCAGAGGGCCTGAGGTTTGCTGCGAGGGTGAGGTGACTGGGAGAGGAGTATATGGGAGAAGGTGAGCACCAGTGCCTACAAGGCGGTGGGTGTGGATGTCCCTTGTGCTTAGAAACAGCCCCAAGTGACAGAGTCTCCACCCAATGTCACAGCTCCAACAGCATTTTATTGGGATCTGAGTCTACAGTTCACGTGTGGAGGTGAGCAGCAAGGCTTAAAAGGGGGTTTTACCCCCCTGGGGACAGCTCCTTCCAAATCTAACAAAACGCCAGGGGAAACCCTCATGCTGGGCCCCCAGCCAGCCAGGATAGTCAAATCCCAGGGGGCCCGGGTCAGTGCGTGCAGCCAAGGAGCCCACTCTCCCCCTCCCCTCCCCGACACGCGTGCGCGCGCGCGCGCACACACACACACACACGCACGCACGCACGGAGAAAAGCTCTCTGGCTTCAGAATTAGAATTGCCCCACCCCCCCTTCCTCCACCCCACCCCCAAAAAAACAGGCTTCTCTCCCCTCCCCCCCCCACTGGGATGACACAATCAGGCTGCAAGGGTCACGGCCCCGGGTCCTGAACATTTGCATACATTTGCATAGATAGCAAGGCAGGTCCAGCTAAGACCTTTTTCTAGCAAAAGTGGTTTCAGTTAGGGGCTGGGTGATTTCCGCTCTCCTCGGTGAAGGATATCCAAGGACACCAAACGAGCCAAGGGAGGTGGCAGTTTAACGGTTCCCAGGGGACAGACAGCACGGGGCCTCAGCCCTGGCGCTGGTGGCTGTGTTCCTCCCTGG
>NW_020173668.1:1888217-1912513 GCF_003031525.2 Neophocaena asiaeorientalis asiaeorientalis | reverse complement strand
AACAATGCCACATCCACATGATGAGAAGGCACTCCCTGAGGAGAGGGGACCCTGTTCCTCTTAAGACAGGCGACACAGGCAGTCACCATCAATCATACGGTGGGGGGGAGGGGGGGGAGTGTGGCCAGACCTGGTCTCCCAGGATGAAGGCCCCAGCTGGGCAGGCGGGAAGGTGGGAAGCAATCTCTCTTGCAGGTATGGGCAGTACAGGGTAACTCGGGAGGAAAAATCCCCCCAGCGCAAAAGGGGACTCCCCAGGACCACTCTGGGGTGAGCACAGGCAGCTTCCTGACCCCAAGTGAAGACAGGAAAAGTACTGGCTGGGGGGAGGGGAGACCTAAAAGCAGAGATAAAACCTCAAACTGAAGAACACCCCGCCACCCCACCCCAGCTCAGGGCCCGGCTCCTTCACACCCCTTACCATCACCTCCTGCCTCCTGCTCCCACCGACCCAACTCCCCCACAGCTTGCCCACCTCTTCTTCAGTGCTTTGTCTCCAAAGAAGTGGCTGAAGATGAAGTCCTCAAAGTCATCCACCTCATCATCATCACCTGTCTGTCTCACTGCCACCTCCTCCAGGCTGTCCTCCAAGGCATCTACAAAGTCCCGGAAGCGGAGGCGGTCATGGCGGAAGATACCGTCCTCACCAAAGTAAGCAGGAGAAAGGGGTAGCTCCTCGGTCAGTTGCCTGGCCCAGGGCAGCCGCGCCAGGTACGTCCTCAGCAGAGAGGCCAGCTCCTGTTGCCGCACAGGGGCCAGCTCCATGCCAAAGAAGGCCAGGCCCTCCTGACGGGCACACTCGTGCACACCCGAGCAGCCCTGGGGTGCCTGGTACTTGTGCCTCAACAGCTCTGCCCAGAGTGGGAGGGGGTCATGCCTGTCTTTAGCCCCCTCCTTCCACTGAGGGTGTTTCTGCCTTTCTCTGGAGGAGTGGGGGCTCCCACTTTTCCTGGGGGGCTCCTTAGAACCCTGTTGCTTGCCGTCCTTCTTGCTGGCCCACTCCTCCACCCATGGCTTGCCCTCCTTCCACCTCCCTGCCAGCTCCCTGTCCTCCTCACCCCCCCAGCTCTTCTTCTTTTCCCGGCCAGATTCCTCCTTCTTATGTTTCCAGTGGTCAGTCTTCCGGTCCCTCTGCCCATCCCACCACTTTTCCTTTCCGCTCCACTCCCTGGAACTCTGGAAGTGAGGCTCCTGATGCCAGGCCTCTGAGGCATTGGCAGGGACCCCAGGGCGCTGGCCCCAGTTCTCCATGCCCTGCAGCTTCTGGGCCAGCCTGTGACCAACCTCAGCCAGGCCAGCATGGGCTGGGTCCCCTCGGCCCACATCCCTCAAGCTCTGCTCCAGGTCCCGCTGCACAGACCCCAGCAGCCGCCGCTGCCTCTCCAACTCTTGCCTTAATGACTGGGCCTCAGCCTCTAGCTGTTTCTTCTGCTCCAGGAAGCCAGGGCTTGGCACCTGCCCCCTAGGGCCTTGCTCCTTGGTGACCTTGCCAGCCCGCAGGCCTCTGCCCCCATAGCGACACACCCCATCTGTGCCCCGGACACAGTCAGCCTCCAGGCCCTGGAGCTGGGCCCGCAGCTGCTGCAGCTCTAACTCCAGGGCCCGCTGGGAGGCCTCGCCCTGCTGTAGGGCCCCTCGGAGCCGGGCATTCTCCTCTTCCAGCCCTTTGGGCTGATGCATCAGGCTCTGAAGCTCTTCCTTCTGGGCCTGGAATGGGAGTAGGGATGGAGAGGACAAGGAGGAGTCAAGGACGACCCCAGTGCCTTCTACCCTGATTCCATTCCATCATAGACTTTATGGCCTGGGAAACTCTGAGGATCTGGTTCTCATCCCCTGCCCCATCTTCACCCTTCACCAGACCCTGGGATCCCCAAATTCCATCACAGGCCTCAGCTTCTATGTCCTTTTTAAGCACACACTTCTCCGATTCACTGAAAGATAGCCAAGATGTGGCTGTTGTTGCCCAATTTCCACCTCCCATACCCAGAGCAGACATTACTAATTGATCCCAGCACTTCTTTCCCATTGAGCCTTGGCATGTTCTTCAAATCCTTCTCCACACAATGCTCCAGGTGGACCATGCCAATCAAGCAGAGGTGGCATGCCACGTGAAGCAGGTATGCCAGTCCTGGCCTAACCCTTAGCATGCAGGACATGAACAGAGAACTGAGAAGATGACTTCACTATAGTGGGAAAGGGAGGGGATCAAGGTGTGCAGGTGAATACAGGAAACTTCTTTTGGGGGAGGACACTAGGACAGACAGACACCTGGCCTAGGGAGGGTGTGTAGTCCACCCGCTCCTGCATGTGCCCACCTGCAGCTGGGCCTGCAGCAGCCGGATATCCTGGTTCTCCTTGGCCAGCTTGTCCAGCAGAAGGGCCATGTTCTGCAGGCTGGGAACACTGTCAGGGGGCGCTGAGGTCTGCAGCTGCTGCTTTAGCCCATCCTAAGGGCAAAGGAGCCAGTCACCCCCGCAGCCCTGAATCTCCCCCATCAGGCCCCTCACACCAATGGAGAGTGTCACACATGCCTGCCCATCCCCCTCAGCCTCCAGCATCTCAGTATCCGAGCCGGTATCTGGGAAGACCTGCAGGTCCGCTTCCTCCATGGGCCCTGTGGGAAAGTGAAATCCTGAAACTGGCCCCAAGGCACACAGGGCCCTCTCCTCCGCCCGTCCCCCCCCAACACACACAGTCACCCTCCTGCCCTGGACCCGCCCTATGGCTGAGAGTCCAGCGAGGTAAAGGGTCAAGGGTCACCCTGAATAGCTGACAAGACCTATAACTGAGCAAAAAATATACAGCCCCCAGCATCCCTACTCCTGACCCAGAGAACTGCCCCCATCAGCCTCCCTCAGGGCTGGAAGGGGACAGACACGAACCAGTCAGGGTCCGTCCTCACTCACCACTTTCAGCCTCTGAGAGATCACCTGAAATGGAGACAGAGGAGTCTGGTCAGGCCCTCAGAGGAGGGGCTGGAATGGAGTGAAAGTGCGGCAGGAGGGCAGAAGAGGCCAGAGTGGAGGCTTAAGGCCTCATCAGGAGAGGGACCACTCACCGGAGAAGAGGAGGATCCCCAGACCCAGCAGAACCAGGGCCCCGAGGAGACACATGTTGAGGGAGATGCCCAGCTCCCTGCCCGCACCCTCACCCCCGGCCTGGTCCTCCACACCCAGGGGGGCTGCAGGCTGAGGAGTGCTGGGCTCCCGGCCCCGCCGTCTCCGCAGACCCTCCACATCCATGTCGGTGTCGTCCTCACTGCTGGAGCAGTGGGCCTCCTCCCTGATCCAAGCTGGAGGAAGGGATGGGGACAGGGCAGTAAAGCAACGGAAGCGATGGGACATACAGAGAGACGGGAAACAGAAGTGAACACGAGAGGCCCCCAGCCCTGACCACAGAGGGGGCACGTGGAGACCCTGCCCACATCTGCCAGGGCATTAGTGACCACCCCCGCCCAGTCTGGAGGCGGGAGACCAGTCCTTTAGTGTATATATGTCAATCCCAATCTCCCTATTCATCACACCACCATACCACCCCCCCACTTTGCCCCCTTGGTGTCCATACGTTTGTTCTCTATGTCTGGGGGGAGACCAGTCCTTTAGTGTATATATGTCAATCCCAATCTCCCTATTCATCACACCACCACACCACCCCCCCACTTTGCCCCCTTGGTGTCCATACGTTTGTTCTCTATGTCTGGGGGGAGACCAGTCCTTTCAATCTGCAAACTACAAGAGCAGCTTTCACCCTAAAAGTGCACTCCTTCCTCCCACACGTGCCTCACGTGGAGCACCTTCCTGGCTCTGGGTTCTGCCCGAACCCTGGCCACTCCTTCCCAGTGCCTCCGCTCAGTCCCTGGCTCTTCCCGGTCCTAGAGGCAGAGGTCCCCCTGGCACCATTCCTGCTTTTCTGCTCTTCCCACCGTACACACAGTCACCTGCTATCTCACCCACCCCGCTGGCTTCCCCACAGAGCAGACGAGCCCCTCATCTGTAACTCCCAACCTGGCTTTCCTGGAGCTCCAGGCGCGGACGTCTGTCTGACTGCCTCCTGGCCACTCCCACCTGGGTGTCCCTGGGGACCAAACACTCAACACATTGCCCTCCAAACTGGTTCTTTCTGGTGTTCCCCCACTGCAGGGCAAGACGCCACTGCTCCCACCTAGCCAACCTCAGCCCTCCCTCTTCACCCCACACGCAGACAGTTCGACAATTTGACACCTAAACATCTCAACGTCACTCACCTTGTATCTGCCTTAGTTCAGGTCTTCCTCGGCTTTGTCAGTTGCCCCCTAAATGGCCCCAGCCCCCGGCCTCCCCCTCCACCCTGTCACCCCTCAACAGAGATGGACTCATACACTCCTCTACCACCAGCGCTGGAAACAGCCTCCTCAGCACAGGATAGGCGGCCCCATCCCTTTGTTGATGCTGCAGCCTTGGCCTAGAATGTTCTCTTCCTCCTACCCTACCGACTAAAATCCTACTCTTTGCTCAAGGCTCCACTCAAATGACACCTCCAGTGTGGCCCTTTCCCCAGCTGTCCCCGCCTCTCCCTTCCCCTCGACCTGTCCCGTGACTAACCACCCTCCCCCTCCTTTTTGCGCCCCTCATAGGTCTGACTTGCATCTTGACTTGGTCTAGTCCACCTCTTACATAGGCCATGAAGCCAACCTCTTTCCCCAGAGCTGACACACGGAAGGGACTCAGGGAATGAGAGTTGCATCTAGAGGCAAGAAAAGAGGAGGCCCCACGGCAGAGACAAAAGAGTCGACCAGACCTAGGCCCTGCCACTTACCTGCTGTGTGACTTAACCTGAGCCTCAGTGTCCCCAGGGGTGGTGGTAAGGTTTCACTGATACAATTTAAGGAGGGCACCAAGCTGCTAAGTCCTAGGGCCTGGCCCAGAGCTGTGTTCAGTAGCGATATCTACTCCCACTCCCACACCTTCTAGAAGGATAGTGACAGGGGGAGACAAGGAGAACTCTCACCTGTTTGGGGGGATGAGAGCAGGCTGTTGGGGGGACTCTGATCCTCCAGGTCCTGTGTGTCCAGTCCCAGGCCTACTGCCTCGGGGGTCTCCTCCAAGTCTCCCTGGACCTCTGTGTCTCCTGAGCCAGGGGACTCCATTCCACGATCATCACCTTCCAGGACACCCTGATGCAGACACAGCTGTGAGCAGCTCCTGGCCCTCCCCATTTCCTACCCTTCCCCCAGTGAAGGTCCTCACCTTGGCCTCAGTCTCCTCTGGCAGAATGGGCCTGGACTGGGAGCTCTCACTCTGGAACAGGGTCTCTGTGGCAGGAGAAAAGGCTAAGGAGAAACACCACTACCCCACCAACGGAATGTGCTACACGGCCCTCTGGCTCCCACAGGCCCCAACCAAGTTGGAAGGGGAAGGAGAAAGCCAGGGTAGAATGAGGGAAGGTTTTTTTTTTTTTAACATCTTTATTGGGGTATAATTGCTTTACAATGGTGTGCTAGTTTCTGCCTTACAACAAAGTGAATCAGCTATACATATGAGGGAAGGTTTTAAATTGAGATTAATGCCAGAAATAAGACCAAGCAGCCTCCCTCTCCCTGAGGAAACTGGGAAACACCAGAACATGGAGGAGAGGTGGTTGCACCCCACCCTCAGTACGGCCCTGTTACCTTCTCCATCCAAGGTCCCAGCTAACTCCTCAGCAGCTGCCTTGGAGGGGCTCCAAGGGGCCTGGGGAGCTCTCTCGGATTCTAGGTCCATCCTGGATTCAGGGCCCAGGGTCTCCACAGGCAGGTTCTGGGGGGAGGGGCATAAGCAGAAAGGCTGCTCCAGAGGAAGGACAGCAGGACGAAACCAAGGGGTGCTCTACTGGGGTGCCTGGGACCAGCCGCACTGCTCAGGGACCTCAACCCACATCTCACAAAAATACAATACACTCTGTAGTGGGCTGCTCCAAAGTGGGGACGGGGCGGGGGTCAGCTGGCACTGCAGCATCTCAGCTCTACGCAGTGTTCGGCCGTTCCCTAACCTCACTTGCTGCTCTGAGAACTTTCAGAGGCCAAGTTTCTGTTAAATGAAGAAGCACCACTGGACCAAGGCGGTGGACCACTCTACAAACCCGGTGCCCCCCACCTCCCCAGAGAAGCCGGCTAGAGCCTGGGTCTCCCTCCCCACAAGTGACCAACTCAGTTATTGGTTGGAAGGTGGGAGGATGGCAAGAGAACAAAGTCCCCTGGATGCCTAAGGATCACGGTCCCGACCGCCGCAGGCTTCCCCCACAGTTGCCCTCAGAACGGGCCACCCACTCTAGTTACATCTTCCAAGCTTTTCTGGCCTTTCCCCCCTCCCCACACACTCCTCCCCCAGGAGCTGACAGAAACGTGACTCACCCCAGCCACAGCCAGACTGTCTCCCAAGGTGCTCTCAGCCCGGCCGTCCAGCCACGGCCTCTCCTTTCTCCGCCTATGCCCCCTTGACAGGCCACCGCCCGCTCATCCCATCCATGGCTCCCGCTATCCTTCCAAGAATAATTCTTGACCTTAGTATGTTTCTTTACAATTTTCAAGTCACTTTTTTCTCATGGCCCCTCCTACCAGGCAAGAATCACAACTCCCCTTTTACAGGGGAGAACAGAGAGGTGAAACGACTGGCCCAAGGTACCCCAGCTGTCAGCAAAGGCACCTCAACAGGGCACCAGGGCTCTGGCTGGGAGCATGGTGTCCGTCCCCTCTGCCGGCCAGCCCTAGTCCATGCGCCCTGCTCCAATCATCCTGAGAGCAGCTCCCTCACCCCCAACTGGTCTCCTCAAGGCCACTCAAACCCGACGCCTTTAACTCAAGCTCCTCACCTTCTTCCCTCCCTGCGGTACGAACATACCAAGCCCTTGATAAACCTTCTCCAGACACTCAGCCCCCCAATCCCGCTGGCCCCCTTCTCAGTGGCTTCAGGGCACAGCGGTCTACTGGGATCCCGCTCCACCAACTACAACCTGGACTGCAGGACCTTCAAAACGCTCTCCCCCAGTTCCCGCCCAGCCCACACAGTGGCTGCACCCTCTGCCCAAGGCAGTAATGGTCCTGACTCCCTCCAACTCAGAGCCCTTCCACGATTTCCCATCAAAGAGGAGGCCCGAATGCCCGAGCCAGGCCCTTCAGGCTTCTTCTGGAGGTTCCCAGGCTCTGGCCCAACCTCACTTCAACACCGTCTGACCCATGTCTCCACCTCCTCCAACGGACCTCCTTGGTCTCCCCCAACACGGCTCTCCCACTGTTGCCTCAGAACCTTTGCTCATGCTGGTCTCCCACCAGAATATCTTCCCTGCTTCTCACAGCTTACCCCAGCAATTTCCTTCTTTCAAGGCATGGTCCAAGTCCCAACACCTGACTCCTAGGGCCTGATGGCCTTCTCCCTGCCACTAGAGTTCCTCTCACAACCAGCAGGAGGTGATGCACATGATCACCAAGACCAAGGAAGGTGACAGACGCAGCAAGCAGCCCAGCCCTGCAGGAACCCCCATTCCATGTGGCTCCCAGGCCTGCTTTTCCTACCTCTGAGCCGGCAAGCACCCAGCTATTGTCCGAGTCTGGGCAGGAGGCCATAGTTGCTGAGGTCCCCAAGGCTACTGAGGCTGCTACCTGCAGAAAAAGTCTTTCTTAAGGACCCCAGCTCCCTTCAGGGGAGGCAGGATGGAGACAGCAGCCTCGACCGGGTTCCAAGGTTTAAGGGCTGGGCAGCCACTACCACAGCCAGCCTGGTTCCAGTCTTCTGACCCCAACACCTCAGCTCTTCTGGGCAGTATTTGCCTTTCAAATCAGAACGTACCAACAGCCACAGTGAAGCCTGCCTCTGCCAGGGACCGAAAGAGCCCTTGGTAAACTGGGAAACAGAACTGACCTTGAAAGGTCAGAGAAGCATAGGGCTGGAAGGGCTTTGGGAAAAATCCAGGCCAACTCTCTCATGTTATAGTCAGGGAAAATGAAGGGAAATGAAGGCCAGAAAATTGGCTGACATGACTTGCCAACGATGAACAGCTAAAAAGAGTGAGGAACAACCCAGCCCTCCCTTCACCTCCCCAGCCTCCCCCATAATCACCACCTTCTTCCCCAGAGCCTAGAAAAGAAGACTCAATGGCCTCCTTCACCCCCAAGTCACCCACCCATCACCCACCATAAGTCCTTTCTGTGGTCTAGTTCAGGGGTCTTGTACACTGGCTGCACAATGGAATCACCTAAGATTCTGATACAACTGTGTTCAAGGGTCAGGCTCAGGGAAGGATTTTTTTTTTAATCTCCCAAATGATTCTCATTTGCAGCCAGGGTTGAGAACAACTGGCATAGCTTAGATCCACCTCAATGTACCTTTAGTAAATCTCTTTGTCACTCTCACTCTCCATTCTAAGTTGTTTCCCTTCTTAGTAAACTCCAGAATTTCATCTTAGGGAACTTGAAGGTGACTGGCAAAAGGGATTTATGGCAGCTATCATGTATAAAGCACTTTACAGTTTGCAAAGCATGGACAAAAATCAGGGTTGTGGTCCTAACCCCTGCTAATCTGCTCTGACTTGGCCGGGTGGGCGTGGGAAGTTACTCCAGTTTCCAAAGCCTGACACAAGGCAGGATGAGAAGAGGACCTACCCCTCCATCCACGGCCTAGACTACTCCCCCAGGCTGGCAATTGGGACCCGGCATAAAGGTGGAGGGATAGAGGAGCTGACCCCCTCGAATCTGGGATTGTGATCCTTTAGAGGAGACTACATGACTGCTTGTTGATGGACTAGAAAGGTGGCAAGTGGAAAAGGACTCTGAAAGGAAACCCTGGGAAAAAGGAAGTGAGGCTGGGGTAGAAGTGTGGCAGCTCTACCTTGGGAAACCACCACAATTCCCCTTTCTGTTTGAGCTAGTGTGAGTCCTACATGGTGCCCTAAAAACCTCCTGTGGCCCTTACCAATCAAGATCCAAGCCCAGGACAGATGAAGGACCCCTCACAGCATCCCCCAATACCCATGCCTCCCAGACACATGCACCCATCCCACAAGGAGACAGGAGAATGGCTGCAGTGACTTCTCCACACCACGTCCAACAGGACACCCCTGGCCGGTTTCTACAGGCATCCACAGAACCATCACTGTGCTGCCTTCTGGTCTCAGGCCCCAACCCCGCCATTCTGTCATCATCTCCCCATCCCCAGTTGCTGCGTGTGACTCTTAACAGGTGGTGGCAGGAAGGAAGTAGCAGCAGCTTGGTCTGAAGTCCCTGTTTATCCCTGGCTGTGTACAGCCTGCTCAGGTCCTCCAGAACCAGGCACCATGGCAACCAGGGTGATGTCAGACACACTGTTTCCATGGAAACCAGCAACGGTATTTGGGTCAACAAGACAAATATTTCTGAGACCCGAACAGAAGACAGTCTGTTCCAAACCCTGGTTGGTATCTCTATCTTGGTTGGGTTCACCCAGCATTCCAAAAGATCTCCCAGTTCTCCCAAGCCAGCATCTCACTGCCTTATTAGGAAGTTCCTTCTGCTGTTTAATCCCAACCCTTCCCTGCTATTTTCAGATCTCTTTCTTCTCATCAACCTCTTGGAAGAAAACCCACCTCCACCCTCTCCTCACTACTCCCTCTCTTTTCATTCAGGCAGGATTCAACAAAAACGTCCTGTAAGGACTGTCAGGGATTTGTGCTGTTTCTAAAAGACAGCTAAAGGGGGAGCTCTCCCTCTCTGTACAAAGCTGGGAAGTCTCATCCAGCTAATTTCAACCCCTCTAAGAGTTGTTCCCCCAAACCTCTAACGCAAAGGACCTAGGACTTGTCTGGGGGACCCAGAGCAAGTTTCTGTTTTGGAAACGGCCGCCCATGATCCCCCTTCCGCCGGCCCAGAAGTAACAAACAGCTCTGCAGATCCTCGGTGGGGCCCAACCCTTCAGAGTTCTGCCCTTCCTCTCCTCCATCCTTCCTCTCTTACGGAGATCTATGGCCCCTTCCCCGCTAGGGCATTACCTGACCCAGCTCTTGCTTCAGTCTTCAGCTGAACTTGTTGCTGGCTCTCCAGCTTCACAGCCCCGAGAAAGGAAGGTCATGTGACTAAGGACTGGCCAATGGAAAGTCAAGTTCCCTGAGGGGGCGGAAACTTTTGGCCAATAACAGCTAAACTTGAGAGCCAGGGGTGGAGAGCGGGTACCTGCAGAGCCCCTAAACCTGGGCTTACCTCCCGGTGGGACACTGGACTTTCAACAAACTGAATCCTGGGTCACCTTCCCTCCTTTCCCAGTGTCTAAAGAATTTCTGGAGGGAAGACCCAAAACTGAAAGGCAAGGCGTGACATCTCCAGGACAAGGAGCCCGGTTGGTTCCCGGACAGACAGAGACAGCTGCAGGATGGGGGAGGGGAGAGGGGCAAATTATGTGTTGGAAATAGCCCTCCTGCCACTCTCCTTACCCTGCTCCGGTGCGGATTAAGGATGCCGCTGTTTTTTTTAAAGGGGGATGGGGGGCTGAAAAGCATCCAAAAATGAAATCTGCTAGACCAAGGCAGCCCCATCCCCCACCCCTGGAGCTACGCTCGACCCCTAAACCAAACAACTCGGGAGTGGGAGTGCGGGCGCTAACCCCAGAAGCTCTAAAGACAGTTGTCTCCCTGAAGCCTTGGAGCCAAAGCTCCTGCTTGGCTCCAAGCCTGGCCCAGGAACATGCTCAGAAAAGAAACTTGTTTCTCGCAGCAGGGACACAGGGGGAGAGGTGGAGCCAAAAAGCCTCCCTGGGCCCTGCGGCTCGTACCAGGGTCAGCACAGGGGCCCGAGTCTTTCTGCCATTCCCACCTCCAAGGACCCTGAGGGATACATATCCTCACCCCGCAACCATCCTGACCAGCAGTGACTGCTTCCTTCCAACCCTGTACACCCCAACAGCAAGGAGTCCTGGTCTGGATTTTCCAAGTCATTTTATTAACCCAACCATACAAAACTTTCCCCACCACGTCTCTGCCACCCCCACTTCCTTCCAAAAAGCAGTGGACTGAGAGGGAGAGAGGGACTGAGCTGACACGCCCACCCCCCCACAAGAGCCATCTTACCAAATGCAGAGATGGGGGAGACCACAAAAATAGCAACCGATAAAAGAGGGGCAAACAGAACCACAAACACAACACAAAGCTCAGCAGTGGGGGGGGGGGCGGCTGCCATCTCTGCTGTTCCACGGCAGGGAACACTGGAGAGAGGCCCAGAGGCCTCTCCCTTCTTTCTCACAGCCTCAGAGGCTGCATGCTGCACCTGGGCAGGCAAGAGTTCTGCAGTATACCTTTGTCTTCTCTTCACACCCTAGGGTCCCGGGAGAAGTGGGGGCAGGGGAACACCAGCTCCTCTCAGGGCCACACCCCAAGCCTGCCTTCCCCACCCCACTGAGGAATGTGTGCAGGAGCTGTAAGGAAGAGACAGCAGCTGTGAGGGGCTCCTGCTAAGGCCGCTGGCCCATCTCTGGCAGGCAGTGCTTACAAAATAAAATAAAAACAAAGCCCAGTGCAGGACCCTGGCTGAGAGGAATGAGAACAGCTAGATCACCAGGCCGGAGAAGATATAAAGAATAGCAGGGAAAGAGAGAAACTAAAAACATCCAGGCTCTGGATTGCATTTTAGTACCATGGCAATAAGGGTCCTGCCACCTCCCCACCCACAGGCAGGGACAGGGATCCTTTCATCAGGAGAAAAAATGAGGTATAAGGGCTCTGCGCCTCTTCAAGCTTTCCTTCAATCAAGCCAGGGAAGCAGGGAAGTAAGGGCGCCAAAAGTTGAAGACCAGCGCTGGGAATAATGTGCAACAGATGGGGGGGGTGTACAGCCAGAGTCCAGGCTTCCAGGACAGTCCAAACATCAAATATTCTGCTCTGTCAGACCACATATCCCAATTTTTAGCAAAAATATTGTCATTAGGGAAAAAGCACAAGAGAGTCTGAGAAAGGACCAGTGACTTTGGTATGAGGAAGATATGTCCTGACAGCATCTCTTACCTACTGTCTTGAAGCCCCAAATCACCAACAAACTGCCATAGCCACGTACTCTCCTGCTTCTTCAAGCTATTTGGTTCTCTGAGGGGGGAGGAGTTGGGTAGGTCTTGGAGGAGGCAAGGGGAAGGTAAGAAAAGGGGAAAATCTCCATTTATTCTCTAAAGCTGTTTCCCAGCACCCGTGAAAGGGCTACTGCAGAGATGGGAAGAGACCCCCAACTCCTCTGGCCAGAAACCTTTAATACTGGACTCCAAAACCTAAGGCTAGGGGGCTAGATAGGAGTGTTAGGCACAGGTGTTGGGGGCATCCATCATCTGTAGAGGGGACACCCCTGCCCTTCAGATCTTCCTCCAGCCTCTTTTCTCTTGCAGTCGCACCCCTAGGCCTCCAGAGACAGCCACCAAAAATGGCTCTGCTTGGCAGGGCTTTGGTTTCCTGGACCTCTGTAGATCTCAACACGTAAGTTTCCAGAAAAGTGAGCAAGCCAGGCTCTTCTGCCTGCCCGTCTCAGTTCCTTTTCTGCCCCCAGGAGACATTGTGTTTCTGCCCCATGGGGATGGGAAGCCAGTGGAAACAAGGACCAAGAGCCAGACAGGAAAACAACCACCCTGGAAGAGCAGGGAGGAACGTATGCACTTCCTGGGCACCTCGCCAGCATCACCCATCGTTAGCAGCCACCAGCTGCCCCATGCCTTTGCGGATGTAGACAGACTGGATCTCCTTGGTCTTGAGGCAGAGATCGCAGGCCCAGACAGCAGAGGCCTCAGTGGTCAGCAACCCATAGGCGCTCTCAGTCATGCCTGTGCAGTCGCGGTGGAACCACTTCTGGCAGGAAGCCTCACACAGAATGGCATCTTGGTCGTCGTTCACCTCACTCCGACAGGCACCACATGGATACACCAGGCCTGGGGGAGGCTGGGGCCCTGAGCCCGCACTTGTCTTGCCAGGGGGTGCCAGGCTATTGGCATCTGGGGTGCCCCCACCCCGCCCACTGCTGTTTGGGGGAAAACTGGGCTGATTTCCATTAACAGCAGCAGCCGGGGAGCCTGAGTGGGGCTCCTGGGGAAAAGCAGTGGGAGCAGGTGTATTTAAGGGCTTCCCCCCATCCTCACCACCAGGGCCAGGAAAGCCAGGGTCCGGACCAGGGAAGGGACTTGTGTTGGGGGGCAAGCTGGGGAGGCCCTGACCAGGTCTCTGGAGAGGAGAAGGACCAAAAGGTGCCCCTGGCTGGGCAAAGCGTTGAGGGAGAGAAGGGGGGCCCAGCTCCCCTCTGGGAGGCTGTCCCATGGTGGGTGAGATCATGGGGCCAAATCCCCCCACGGGGCCTGGCATCATCTGCCCACCAGGCGGGCTAAAGTTTTGACCCAGAGGCTGGTTGAAGGGTTGGCTGGGAAAGTTCATGTTGCCTGGGGGAGGGTAGCCAGGGCCCTGTGGGGGCATGTTGAAAGCAGGACCTATGGGATTGGGAGGGAAAGGGGGGGGCTGTCGACGAAGAGGCTGGGGGCCTCCTCCACCCCCAGTGCCATAGCCTGGGGGTACCTGGCCTGCCATGCCCCCCTGTACACGGAAGCCCCCAAAGGGGACAGGACTGCCCAGGAATGGAGGGGCTGCGCCCCCCACCTTAGGGGCTCCGAAGTCATCCTCAAAAGGGTTGGATGCGACCAGGTGATCGACCATGGGAGTCGGGGGTGGCGCAAACTCCGTCAGATGTGAGTATGCAGGGCCCTGGGGGAAAAGAGGAGGGAAAGAGGGTCATGGAGGGAGACGGAGAGCTAAACCAAGAGAGCGTCAGAAACACAATACACATTTTTGGAGGCTGGTACTGGCCAGCTCAGATCTTAAATCAAGATGGACTTTAGAATGCAACAAAGAAACTGAGAGTGGAGAGCAGAACCAGCATAGTGCAGTAACTGTGTTTTGAAA
Organism: Neophocaena asiaeorientalis asiaeorientalis; assembly: GCF_003031525.2. NCBI lineage: Eukaryota > Metazoa > Chordata > Mammalia > Artiodactyla > Phocoenidae > Neophocaena > Neophocaena asiaeorientalis. Next base: position 1,898,620 of record NW_020173668.1, on the reverse strand, counting down.
ACAGGCAGAACTACGCTGGAATCCTAGCTCTGACACTGAGTAACTTCAAGGCCCTGGTGCAGGCATTTAACTTTTTTAAGCCTCAGATTCCTCATCTGTAAAATAGTGACAATACCCATCTCCCCAAACTGCTAGTTTTAGCACAATCCCTGACACTTAGAAAACGTTCAGTAAGTGGTAGCTGTTAACATCATGTGGGAAACACGACAGCACAAACGGGGGAGAGAATGTTTCTAATCCTGACTGATAAGACCTTTGGTCAAACCATCTCATCCCCACCCCTACCCCTAAAATCTGTTATGAAGTTGAAGGAAAGGACCAGAAACAGAACAAGAAAGACAATTTTCTCTTCTCCCCGCGGCTTATGCAAAGTAGAGACATTGGAGGGGCAGAGCAGAGCACCTAAAGGAGCTACTAGGAATTACCCCCGCCACCAACCACCATTCACCTGAGTATTTGACTTCCTTCGCTTCTTTTCTGGGCTCTTCATTTGCAGACCTGGAAAAGTAGTAAAACGCAGACACAAGTTTCCCTGAAGTTTCCCCAACCTCCTCTCTCGCAGCCATGATATAAGGAACTCTTCTAACTTCATTATACTCTTGTTTATTTACTTCACAGATACTAACAATGGTACACTTTGAAAAATAAATTGGACGCTACACTCTCAGCTGCCTCTTCCTTCAAATGAGACGCCCCATCTCTTGATACCCTCAGACTCCCAAGTGGCTCCTGAACTCCAGGTGCCCCAAACTCTAGGATCCGCAATCTGTGAACCCCTGCCCGCAACACCTGGAGGGCTTCACCCACCCATCCTTTTCACCTGAGCCTCCCCGCCCTTCAGAGTCCTCAGCCAGAGGACCACCACCTCCCCCGCCCGCCAGCCCTCCCTCCGAGCTCCCCGACTTCTCGGCCTCGCCAGCCCCAGGCCCCCTCAGCGGTCTCACCGGCCTTGCCCTGTTTCCTCCCGGTGCTGGGTGGCGCAGGGGGCGGTGCGGGGCCGCCACCTCCCTCCAGCTTGTCCGGTGGGGGCGGCGCCGAGGCGGCCATGGAGTGGGGGACCGGGGTCAGCGGCGGCGGGGGACGGACGCGCCCTGGGGTTGCACCATGGCCCGGAAGGGGAGGCTGGGGCGGCGCAGGCCCCCGCGCGGCAGCAAGCCGGAGGTGCGGCGAGGCGGGGTCAGCGAGCCCGGGGGCCAACTGCACTCTCGCCCAGCCTTACCGCCCGCCCGCGGCCGCAGCCACAGGAACCGGAACTCGGCGTGGCAGCCACCACTGCGCACGGCAAGGAGGGGGAGCGAGGCCCGGGTCACACCCTCCCCCGAGCGCCGGGCGGGCAGGGCGGTACCAAGGCACGACCCTGGGGCGGGGGGCCGTCCCAAGCCCGGGAGCGCCGCGTGCCCGCTTACTAGGGCAGACGGCGGCCGTGGGCTCTGCGGCTGGGCCGTACCATCCCCCGCCGAGGGGCCGCCGCAGAGGTGCGCGAGGGCGTGAGCGCGCGCCTGGGAAGCCCGAGCCGCCTGGGGTTCGGCCGGCCGCGATCCCACCCCGCCGCCGCGGCCCCAGTTGACAGGGACCAGGAAGCCGAGGTAGAAGAAATATGGACTTTAATGAAGATTCTTTCCCTTTGGTATAAGTGAGACCCGTGAAAACATCCAAACAAAAAGAAAAGAAAAAAAAGGGAGGTGAGGATTTAGATAGTCCACGCTCCCTTATCCACAAGGCCTAATGACAGAGCAGGGCCGGCTCCTCTGTCGTTGCGGCAGGACCCGGCCTGGAGAAGGGATTCAATAACTGCAGGTTTTAAGTGTCCCCAAGCCCCCGCCCCCGCCCGCCCCGTGTGAAACTAACAGCCATTCAGCCAAACTTCTGCCTCCCAGCCTCGCGGTGGGAGGTCCAAGTTTCTCTAGTCCTAGCTCACACTCGGCCTCTGGTCTCTCAGAAAAGATAACGCTACCGGCAAAGGCCAGGGTGAGGAAAATGCCAATAGTTGTAAAAGGGCTTTGAAAAGTCAAAAAGGTGATGTATAAATCGATTATTATCATTTTGTGCTCAGGAATAAGCTATGGAAAACAAATTAGTAAAGTAAATCTACAGCCCTAAAATATATGCATATAAAATAAAAAACGCAGTTCCAAATCTACCGATGGTATCTGAGGATTGTCTACTGCTTTAGAGTCTCAGTGCCCCTGTTCCCACCTCCACAAAATCCACCTAGGATGACACTTCAGTCATCCCCCCACCACCCCAGCAGGGGGAGGCAGGGCAGAGGCTACAGGAGGAAGGGCTGTACTTTGGCTCTAGAGTATAACATGCATGCAACATGGGGGGGGATGGACTTGCCAAATGTATATATAGACCCCCTGGGGTGAGGGGCCCCACCCAAGAGGCACTGAGCAAGAGGCAGGTCCATCTCCCCACTGGCTGGGAGGGGGCTTTAAGGCAATCTCTAAGGGCTGCATATCCCGGTGGAGAGAGGACAGCTGCCACTCCTGCCTCTGTTCACCCAACCTAAAGGGGAGGGGGTACTGAGCAAGGAGAGGATGGGGTCCCAGAAGCCAAGGTGTCAGCACCCCCATGCTTGACTTCAGGGGCCCAAGAACTCTTTGCATAAAATATCTTCAGACCTAGCAGATGGTCAAAGGCACAAAGTTTAAACACTGGGAGGGAGGGTTGTTGAGAGGGGTCTGGGGTATCCTGAGCCCAGGGGTAGACTAAGGGTGTGATTCATTCCCCTTCCCTGGAAGGGTGATTGCTCCACTGGGCCTATCACCACAGGACATTTTCCATTACAAGGAGGCATACTGCCCAGGCCTCCAGCACCCACCTTGGGGAAGGGGGTATCAAGTTGGCACAGGAAAGGCCCAGGGAAGGGGGCCATTCTGTACATTAATACTTTGGTGAGGTTTGGGGAAAAGCAGGACTCTACCCCTGGCTCCTGACTCAAACCCTCTCACTCAGCTGGACGCTGAACCCAATGTCCACACTACCCCCATCCCTACACAAGGCCAAGCCCACAGAACACTCCCAAGTGAGGTCCCGAGAATTGGGCAATAGGGTGGAAGGGGTCACAGGGCATCTTCTAGGAGAGAGCACTGGGACAGATCACAGCTTCCGCTCCACAGGTTGCTGGAGACACAGTTCGCTGCCCGCAGAGATGATGGGCAAGTGATTGTCCATGTGGTAGCTGATGAGGTGACTGACACTCTCAAAGCGGTGATCCTTTGTCCGAACCTGCGAAGTGGGAAGGGAGAAGGTCAATTCAGGTGAAGAGTCAAATAAGACCTCAGTCCCCAAAGCTGAGGAAGCTGGAATGTTCAAGAGGGTCGAGGCAGGAGAAAAAGATGGCAGAAGCGGGAGGGCCGTCAGTCCTGATCATTGAGGCTTCTCTAGAAAGAGGAGCTGGAGATAGCCGTGGGAATGGGCAGGTCAGTGAACTGGGAAAAGGCAGAGGGGACATCAGCCCAGAAATCATGAAGCTGAGGGATAGCTACTCCTCCCCTGACCTGGAAGAAGGTGATATGTCTCAGAAGAGGATACACAGTACAAAAAAGACATGCGAAGGAGGCTGAGGTTGCTATAGAAAAGAGACCAAAGTTATGAGGGGCAGAGGGACAGTGCAGACAGAAGACAGAGCACTGGTCTGAGCCCTGAGTCTGGAGAAGCTGGGGAGGCCCCTGGCTCCTCTTGAGAGAGGAGATTTGGGGTGCCTAGCCTCTAACCATCTGACATTGAGCATCACAACCTCTTAAGGATGGTTTTCTCATTTGTCAAAAGAGGGACTAAGGTGACATGTGCACCTTCCAGCACTTGTGGGCATAAAGTTTGGGGATTGGCCGGGACTGAAGGGAAAACAGCTCAAGTTCAGGGATGTGAGAAGGGAAGGAACCCTAAGCCACTAGAGGGGGAATGCCAGGCACCTTGAGAGCAGGGGAGGCTCAGGTAGAGGTGCCCAGCAGGTAAAGTCTAGGAAGCAGTGAGGCAGGAACAGGGCTGCACAGGAGGGTACTGCATCTTCCTTTCTGCCTCACCCACCCATACCCCTGCGATACTCACCACACCCTCAGGGTCCACCAGTAGCAGGTGCTTGGGCTGCCCACTCTGCAGGCCAGTGAGCACATACTGGCCAGGCGTGGTCGTGCTTTCCCGCACCAGGAAGTCCCCGTTGAGCTGTAGCAGTGCCTCGGCCTCCCGCCGGCTCAGCTTCCCGTGAAACCAGGGCTCCCCTCGGAGCTGCTCAGCCATGGCCACCAACTGGGGAGGTGGAGGCACCCGCAGGGCATCTTCAAAGGGCTCTGGGGGTACAGAGAGAGGGCTAGAAGAGGCAGCTGGCACAACACATGCTCAAGAGCCAGACCCTCAGGGAGGGGAGGCCAGGAAGAAAAGAGGAGGAACCAAGTGGGAAGACGCAGATGCAGGAAGGAGAGGGGCACACTCACTCATGTCAAAGAGGTCTCGGGGCGCGCTGCCATTGATGGCAGGATTGGGGGGCCCGGCCCCACCGCCTGCTTGCCGTGCCTTGTCTAGGTTCTGGACATTGACATAGGAGGGATCATCAAAGAGCTCTCTGCCTGCTGAGGAAAGGGAGGCTTTACAGTGATCCCCGCCCTGCTTCTCACACCCCACTCTGCCCCTCTCAGCTCCCTTCATACCTGGGCAGGGTGGCGGGGGCAGCATCTGTTTGCGGGCTTCTGGGTCTCCTCCAACAGGCTGCCCCACTGGCTGAAGGGACAAAAATAGGGTGAGACCAGAGGCCCTAACCAGACGCTGCCATCCTGGGCCCAGCCCACCTTCCTGCAAGCAACTTACCAGCGTGGCTCCCAGGTGGCTAGGGGTCTGGGCACTGGGTGGAGTGGGTCGAGCAGCCCCCTGGGGGACTCCTTCCCGAAGTCTCATGTCCACCACCCCCCCAAGAGGGGGTTCCTTCCCAGGGAAGTCATTATAGTACTGATGGTCAGGTGGCTCTTCTTCCTCCTCATCCCAAGCTGAGCCATCAAAGCCAGCCATCCTGGGAGGGACAGGAGGAAGAGAAGAGCATGGGTAAGAGGATGGAGAACAGACAGAACAGCGGTCACATACTGGGCATTCCCTGAGGGGTAGGCCTGAGGCTGGGTGTTTCATATATATAATCATTTCATCCTCCTGGCAACCCTATAAGATAGGTATTATTCCCTTCTTCGATTTTATAGATGAGGAAAATGAGGGTCGGGGTAAAAGGATTTAGGTCTCAACTAAAAGGTGGTGGAGCTGAGATGTGAATTCAGATTTGTCTTTAAAGTCATGCCCTTGATCATTAAGCTGTCTCCCAAGAGGGAGGGGGAGCAGTAAGTACCGGGGAGGGGGGTGCTCCAGAATCATTTAACCTCCCCTAAATACTCAATACTACTGGTCTGAGGTGGGAAAGGTAAGGATCTCAGGAAAGAGCCATCCTCCCTCACCCAAATTCTTGACGGCTTCTAGAGGCAAGAAAATGAAGAACTAAACTAAATATAGAGAAATGCACAAAAGGACAGACCAGCAATGAGATGGCTTGGAAAAGAAAAGCCCATCTAGCCAGGGAAGAGCTGCAGCGTGGACGTCCTGGACTACAGCTCCACCACGGGCACACGACAGGAAGAGTTGGCCCTGCAGCAGGCAGGGCCTCGAAAGACCTTCCTGATGGCCACAGGAAACTTAAGAATAGCAGGAAGTGGGAAGCAGGGGCGCACAGGTTATTTCCTTCCCTGCACCTCTCTGAGCTCAAGTGTGGGAAGAGCAGACCTACTTTTCCAATTCCGGTCTGGGGCCCAAGAGCTGGCCGCCCCCCAACCCTGGCCCACTCACCTGTCATGGGGGGTGACCAGCTTGGGCGGGTTCCTGAGGTATTGTTTGAAACGCAACTCGAAGGCCTGGCCAATGGTGCTGATGACGTCCTGAGCAAGCCCTTCGGGACACTCCAGGATGTGGCAGGCTGGGGACACAGCAGAGGCCGTCAGAGAGCTCGGGGGCAGCGTGGCCAGGAGGAGGCGCAGAGGCCCTTGTCGTCTGTCCTCCACAGCCAGGAGCCGCCGGGTCCTGCTCACCTACCTCTCGGACAGCTGGCCCCACCCAGTGCTCCCCACCATGCCTCACCTCTCTGATTCACCGGGTCTTTGGCAACATAGGCGACATACTCGGCTGTGTCCTGGGGTGGACAGAGTCAGAAGAGGCCAGTTAGCTAAACTTCATAGCCCCACCTCACTCCTGACCCCTCAAACCCAGTCCTCTTCAGATATCACCTCAATCCTAGCACGCTCTATTCTCTAGCCAGTGTCTTCCCAACCCCTAGCCCCGTACTCTTCTCCCACCACCCGTGCTCATTCCCCAACTCACCGGGTCCCCGCCAGACGCAAACGAGATGGATTGCATGTGGTGGTTGGCGATGATCTGAGGGTTAGGGCAGGGGATGGAGAAGGAAGGGAATGACGTGTATCAGGCAGCCTCAGGGCCCACTGGGCGCCCCCCACCATTGGCCCAGGACCCTGGGGTCCCAGTCTCATCCTTTTGGCTTCTCAACCCATGTCCTCCTAATCTCCTCCTTCCCTACCGTCCTGATGCTCCCAAGCCTTCCCTCCGAGTTTCTTGCCCTCATAACCCTCATAACCGGGTCCTCACTTAGCCCTCCCATCAATGCTTCTGGTCCTGCCGCCCTAGTCCACCAACCTGTTTGCAGTCTGCGGCCATGAGGTTGAGGCTGCTGGTGGAGACGGTGAGAGTGATTGGCATTCCAGCAAATTTCAGGTTACTCCTCCCCAGGATGGAGCTGAGTGGACGGCTACAGGGCTAGGGAAGGGCCCGAGGATCTCAGAAGCTGGGGGCTCCCCGCACACTCCTGCCTCCTGGCCTCCTCCCCGCATGCCCCGCACCAGCCTTCTCCCTGCTCCTCCACCTCTCCCGGCAGCGCCCCTAGCCCCATCGACCCCAGCTACCTTTCTCCTCCTTGTTGCCCCCTTGGCACCCGGCACAGCGTCACACACCAGACTGATGGCCTCCCTGGGGAAAGAGGGGTACTCAGACCCACAGCCTGCCTCCCACCCGGCTGGAGCTGCCACAGGGCTGGGGGAGGGGAAGGCCAGGCCAGACTCCAGGGGCACTCCAGGCTCTTTGTCGTGGCGGATTGAATTAAGGGCCTTTAATATTTGATGACACTGAGAGGCCGCTTCCTGGCTGATTGGGTTAGAGCCTCAGTGGGTCTGGGCCCACCCCCTTCCAGCTACCAAATGTCCCATCCCCTTCCCAAAGGCAGCAGCAACCTTCCATCTACCCCCATTTTCCACTCAGGCTCCAGCTGCCAGCTGCCTCTGCCACCTCCCCCACAACCCCCCAGGCTGCATAAGCAAGAAGGAGCCAGGTCAGAGTTGCCTCTCTTCATTGAGACTTCGACTCCCTTCCCTAACTTTCTCTCAATCCCCTTCACCACCCAAAGATGAGCCATCACTAGTGCCACTGCCAAGTGACCCACTCCTCCCTCCCCTCACAAATCCCAGGACCCCCACACTCCGCCCCCCGCCCCACCAACCTGGTGACCTGCGTCCGGGTGTTGAAGTCCAGGGCACGCATTGACTGCAGGACCTCCACACAGCCCATGTACTGAGGGGAGGGACGGGAGGAGAACAGTCAGCCGCCTCCCCCCACCTCTTCACAAAGAACCCCAGGACTCTTCCCTGCTTGTTCCGTAAGGTTGCAGAAGTTCTGCCCACTGCCCGTGGATACATCCCACGACATGCAGAACAACAGGGTGAGGAGAGAAGGCAAGTTTGGGGGACCTCATGCATGTGGGAAGAGAATTCGGAGGGGAGTGACAGGCACTGGGTGGGATGGAGTGACATCTCCAGAAAGGGGGAGGAGACTGGAGGGGACAGTCAAGAGTCACTCATTCCAACACTTACTAAGGGCTTGTGCTGGGCTTTGTGCTAAGCATGGCAGGGTGGGGGTGGGGGAGTCACAAGAAGGAAGGGGCCCCAGACAGAGCTGGAAGGGAAGGGGTGAAAGAATCAGAGAAGGGGCAAGAAAGGTTTAAGAAACAGGACACAGAAACCAAGGGAGTTGCTGGGGAAGAGCAGGAAAAAAAAGACTAGTGAGCAGAGGAACTGGATGGAGGGAGTGGGAGGGAGGATGTTCACTCACCCGAACCAAGTAGGAAACCCCGGGTCCCATGACTTTGTCGTTGGGATGCAGCCAGCCCCGCGTGGGCTTATTGACAAAGCTCCCGTGGCGGGTCCACTCCTCGCCCCCCAGCTGGCCCCCTTCCACCCGAGTCCTGCGCCCGCCGCCTCCACTCAGCTTGTTCATGTCCTGGAGGAGGGGCAGGGGGCCTGAGTCCGGCATGGCTGCCCCTACGATCCCCTCCCCATCCTCGGCTGCCCTTCCTGGCTCCCCCTTCGGCCCCAGGCGCCCCCCAGCCGGGTTGGCCAGCTTCAGGTTGCTCATCCGGGGGAAGAAGGAGCACAGGGTAGTGGGACTATCGTCCCCAGGCAGAGGTGGCAGCATGGGCCCCAGAGACGAGGCTGATGGGGAAGGCAGCTCCTCCGGTGGGGTGGACCCTGAAGCTCCCTCCTCCAGCGATGACAGAGACTCATTCCGAAGTGGGTTGTACTTGGGCTTGGGGGGCAGGAGATCCATGGCTGGAGTGAGAGGAAGGCTGCTGCCCAGCCTGGCCCCCCTGCCAGTCAGGGCAAGGGGGCCAGGCAGGGGGCATCCCAGGCCCTTAGCCTGATCGGACCTCTCTGGCCCAGGGATCTCAAGGGTCCTGGGGAGGGAGAGGGACAAGTGGCTCTGGCTCCCCAGGCTCAGACCCAGAGAGTTTCAGGCCCCATCCCCGCCCAGCGTGGAGCCTCTTCTCTAGCTGTGAGGAGAACGGGCTGGACCTAGAGCTGACTGGCTCCTCCCCAGGGGCGGGAAGCTAAGGGGAGAGACCAATCCCGAGGACAGTGCTGACTCACAGGCTCTGAGGGGCTAAGCCTCCAGCACTGCCCCAACCCAGAACTCTTACAGGGCAGAGCGATCCATGCCCTCGCCCCCCCCAACCCCGCCCCGGTACAAACAGCAAGTAATCTGGAGAGGAATAAAGTGGGAGTGGGAGGGAAGGATGGAGGAGTGAGAAGGAAAGGAGGGTGGCAAGAGGAGGTCTGCATCAATCCAAACCAGACATGGGCAGGCCAAAGGGAGCAGGAAACTAAGGGAGGGCAGCGGGGGGAATGAAGGAGGAAACAGAGGCAGCTGGGGGTGGGAAAGGGAGGGGATTCCTGAGCTCAGCAATTCCCTTCCTGTCCTAGTTGAACACTCAAACTCCCTCCTCCTCCAGGCCCGGCCACCCCCGGCGACCCCCCACCACTATCACACTTGGGGTGGCAGCCCCAAGGAGCCTGGGCCATTAGCATCCTCTGCTACCACAGCTGTGGAGGGAGCTAAAGAAATGGGAAAAGGAAGGACGTGGTCCCAGTGGATGCAGGGAGGGGCCAAGAGGAAGGGCAAAGCTGGTGAAGTAAGGGGAATAAAGTCCAACCTGGGTGGTGCATCAGGGAGCCACCAGGCAGGAGCTGGAGCAGAGGACAGGCTGGTGGAGGCTTGTTCTCCATGCATGGCGCCTACCATGCCAAGGAGCAGCGGCCCATGCCAAGCACTCTTCTGTCCCCCTTTCCACAGCGAAGCAAGCTGTCAAGGGTAGAAGGGGTGGGGGCGGCCAGGGCATTGACACTAAGGTCAGCTCCCTGGACCTGCGGGTAAGCTCATACCCCTCCTCTTGCAGTAGTGACTGGGAAGGGAGCAGGTGTCCACCACAGAGCACGATGCCCCTCACGCCAGAGGCAGAGTCTGGCTGGAGGAAATGGGAGAGTGCAACAGTTCTCCAAGAGAAGTGGGGGCTACGGGCCATGAAGGGACAGAGGGGGCAGAAGACAAATCTGCTAAGGAGAAAGGGGTGCCAGGAGAAGGACTGAGGATGGACACAGGGAACAGTCCCAAACCCATTCCTTCCGCCCACAGCTTCCTTCCACAGCTCTGCTCAAGGGGGCCATAAAGGAAGTTGGAAAGTGACCCAAAAAAGTAGTTGTAAAAGATCCATATAACCCCCCAGGCTCACCGCAGAATTACCTATCCTTAAATTTACTTCAGAATATAAAAAGATGCAAATTATCATATGATTATAGCAATGAACAACACTAGCACTTAAAACATGTTAGATACTGTGCATATCACCTCCCACTTAGTCCTCCAGGGAGAGCTTTGCCACTCCATGCACCACTCCCGAGAAGAAATTCTATCACTCTGTTTCCTAAAGACTCAGCGCCCAGGCATAGAGAGAATGAGGAAAGTATTCTGCCAAAGCCTCACACCCCCATCACACACACACACACACACACACACACACACACACACACACACACATG
>NW_020173668.1:1868060-1888111 GCF_003031525.2 Neophocaena asiaeorientalis asiaeorientalis | reverse complement strand
ATCTCCCCCCCCCCACACACACACACACACACACACACACACACACACACACACACACACACACACACACACACACACACACACACACCAGGATGTCCTCATCTTTAGAGGTGGGCATTCTATGGGTGCCTGCAGGATCCAGAAGCAGGGAATGACCAACAGGTGTGAGCATTGTTAGAAAAGAAAGAGGAAGTAGGGATTTTTAAATTTATGTAGGAAGAAAGGAGATTGCTACTGGGAATCCGGGTGACTGGAAGAAGCTGCGTGTGGCTTCTCAGCCCAGCAGGGAGGAGGAGGCAAGAGCGGCGGAAAGTAGCAGGAAATGGCGAAAGCTCAGGAATGTTTCCAGAAGGGAAGGCTGGGCAAGCGGGACCAGGAGGAATGCCCAGACTAGAACTCCGGTTAGGGGGAGGGGAAGAGCCAGAGAAGTGGTGGGGCCTGAGGAGTCCCTTAAAAAAGAAAATCAAACAGCAAAAAGGACACTATTACCTACACCCACTCCAAGCCACCGTTTTCTGGTGGTGGAAAACTTTCTCTCCTGTCACACCCACATGTCACACACCAACAAATCCATGGCCCTACCCAGCTCCCGATGTACAGGTATGAGACAAACAGCTGTTTCTGGGGTGGAGTCGGTCCTGGGAGTGGGGCTGGGAATCTATGAGCGAGTCTCCCTCCCACTCTCGTACCAAACCCCAAGTCCAGCCCCCTTCAAGTAGGTCCACCCTTGGAAGGGGGTAAGGGAGAGGAAAAGGGCTGCCTCTAATCTCTTACTCCTCAGAGCCAGAGATGTGAACTTCTGACTTCCTACCCAGTGGAGCATGAGAGCTCAGGAAAACTGAGCCAAAGTCCCCAAAGAGAAAAAGAACAAGGAAATGTTAAGCAGGTGAAGTTTCTGGGATTGAAGACAAAGCTTCTGAGGCGATGACCCGGGTCTTACAGGGATAACGCTCCTGAGGGGGCGTGGCCCTCTCAGGACACGAGCATCAGAGAGACTCCCAGGAAGCAAGGCTTCTGGACACTCAGACGTGGATTAAAGAGGGGGCGGGGCTTCTAGAGGGGAGGAACCCCTAGAGAGGCGTGGCTTCTTGAATTCGAATAGTTCTTTGAGGGGCAGGGCTCTGCCCTTTCGGGAGATAGGCTTTTTGATAGACAGGAGTTGGCGGAGAATCGTCGCTAGGAGGCGGAGTTTCGGGGAATTGGAAGGACTAACGTAGGGTTTCTAGTAGTAGGGCCTGGAAGCATGTCTGGGGGTGGGACTTCCAGGAAAGTCGGGCGACAGAGTGGGGTCGGGGACAATAAATAGAAAACAAGTCGGGATTCGGGGAGCCCCCTGAAGTTGGGAGGTGGGACTTCCGGGGAGGGGGTCGCAGGGGCGGGGCTTATAAGTGAAGACCGGAAGTAGGGTCCCGGGAGAGGGGTTCCGGGGAGGAGGAGTGGGTCACCTAAGAAGAAAAAAAGTCCCAACTCACCAGGGCTTCATGGAGTCTCCGCACCGCACCGCGGGCCGATTTGGTTCCGGATCACGCCACTGCCTTCTAAGGTCGCCGCTCCAACTTTCTCCCCGGGCCCGGCCTCCCTGGAGAAACTTTATTTCACTCACTTCCGGCCTCACTAACCCCTGACCCTCTACCTCATCGTCCCTCCTTCACCCGGCCCACTTTCCCGTGTCAGCCAATGGCAGCACGAGAACGCGCACAGGAGCCGTGATAGCCAATAAGAGGCCTAGTTTTGACCTGCGTTTGTTCTTGAGCAACGTAAGCAGTGCACTCCAATAAGGACTCAAGGAGAAGCAAATCTAAGCCAATCGGAGGCTTGAAGGTGGGGTTGTCCCGCCTTCCGCCAGAATGACCAATAGAAAGCGCGGGCGGTGTGTTTGAAAGCGAGGCCAAAGAGGGTGGGAGCGCGTGCTGCTGGGAGTTGTTTGGAGGTTGGCGGTGCGGGGCTGACGGTCGTCAGGCAGGGTGATTATGTCGCACAAGCAGATTTACTATTCGGACAAATACGACGACGAGGAGTTCGAGTACCGGTTAGTGCCGGCGCGGGGGCAATAACAAGGTCGTGAGCTTTGAAAAGTGAGGGCACGAGGAGTTAGTAACGCGGACTGAAGCTACAGAATGGCGCATGCGCGGGAGATGAAGGGACTGGGTGCGAGCCGTGAGAGCGTAAGGCGCATGCGCGAAGGGTAGGGGGCGATCGTAAAAGAAATCCTCAAGAGGTAGAGAATTTGGAGTAAGCTCTCCTGTTGGGAGGAGGCGTGGGTGGACGTGGTTAGAGTATTAGAGTGCCGACCACCCTCAGCTTTGCGGGTTTCTGGATCATTCTCTCACCTTCACTGAGCAAATTGAATTTGCCTTCTTGAGACTACTTGTATCATGGCAACACCGTAGAGCCTCCTGGGAGAAGGTGGCAAAGGCGGATCCCGAATTTTCCTCGAGGCTTCAAAGTGAGGGGAGAGCCTGAGTGTTGCTTATTAATTCATGGAAAGGGGGCGTGGTTGCCTGGCTTGTTTTAGGAAGTGGGCTTCGAAGAATTGGAGTGGAATAAAACTGGCCAGGAGCATTGAGAAAAGACTTAATATAGACCTAATAGATTCCCGTCAAATATTTGAAGGGCATCTACTTAGGAAACAGTTATGGAGTGCTTATAGGTTTCAGGTGTTCTACTAAAGTGCAAGGATAAGCCATGGTCTCTGCTTTCAACAAACCTAAAAATCTGTGGAAGTAATGACAGATAGCAGAAAGAAGGTGATAATTGGTATGATAGAACTATGTACAGATTGTGGTGGGAGCACGTACGACTTGCCAAGCATGGTGAAGAAAGGACTCCCTATAGTTTGCATTTGATAAACCCTAAATCCATAATTCTAGATTAGAAAATTAGGGAAGACAAAGAATTCTACAAATATTGGCATTCGACCAATCTATATGAAGCGTAATACTTAAAACAACTGGAAGCTTGCTTTCCTTGTGTTTCTTCAGCCTATTGCAGGGCTCTGGGCCTTCTGGAGAACTCAGTGTCTGCTGACAAACACACTATTTGTATTATTTTTATGCCAAATCCTTGGGAAAGGCCCCCCGGCCCTGTTTGGACCCAATTAACTTTCTTTTCCTCAGCTGTTTTCCTCTACATCTGAACTAGGCTAACTAAAATTAAGAGCTTATAATGTCTTTGCAGGGCTAGAAACATCACTAATTTCATCCCCTGGAAGATGTAAGTCTTGGCAGTGATATTTGGTTTAAGAAAAGGGTTTGTTTGTTTTTTTGGTCTAAATAGGTATGGAAGCCAATCTTTATGCCAGGGACTTGTTAAGATGTAAGCTATTTTCAGACATTTAGACTAGAATTGACTCTTTGGTGGAAAAAAATCCCTTTTACTTAGCACAGAGAGAGCATTCAGTACATTTTCATTGAAAATGATGAAGTCTGAATCACCCCAATTCATGTCAGAGTAGTAATTTCTTTGCCATGAAAGGAGACTTACCCTTGGTTAGAAAAGCATGGAGTTCCCCCCAAAGAAGTCTCATGGCACATCCCTTCAGAGTTAGGAAAATGAAGTTAGGATAGATCTTAAAGGATAAGATATATTTCACCCTTTGTTCTGACTCTTCCCTGATAGGGCTTTCCTCTCCATGAAATTACTTCTCTCCCTTCCTCCTTACAATTCTGTTCAAAATTGCCTTTACTTATTAACTGTGTGTGTGTGTGTGTGTGTGTGTGTGTGTGTTGTGGGGTTCCCATTATATTATTTTAGGGTCATCAACTAGAAGACTATAAGCTCCGAGAAGGCAGAGTCAATATATCAACAGTGCCTGGAATTTAGGTGCCCATTCACTGGTGTTATTCATTGATGTGTACTTTTTAATATACTTTTGTGAGAATGTACGTATCTTGGCCTTTATTTCTAGCTGCCTCTGCCCCACAATAAGATTATATAAACTCCCTGCCATTAGGAACTAGTTTGTCTTTTCTTGCCTCTCTTGGCTTTATATGCAGGCACTCGTCTGACAGACTGTACCCAGTATTGATACAGATTCCCCACCTTCCCATGTTTCTGTTACAGGCATGTGATGTTGCCCAAGGACATAGCCAAGCTGGTCCCTAAAACCCATTTGATGTCTGAATCTGAATGGAGGAATCTTGGCGTTCAGCAGAGTCAGGGATGGGTCCATTATATGATCCATGAACCAGGTCAGTGCAATGGCAGAAAGCAACCATGTAGGACTGAGGAAATGAAGGAATGATAAGGTTGCATAACCCAAAGAAATAGGGGGAAAGTGGGGATGATTTACTAGTTTCTTAACTCACCAGACATCTAGAAAAACAGGAGTGACCAAAAATAAGAAAGTATCTGGGAAGTTCAGAAACAACCTGTCACTGAAAAAACCTCCTTTAATCTCTAATTTGGTCAGAGGATTTTTTTTTTTTTTTTAAGGCTACATATACACTGGTAGAGGTTATTGGCCCCTGCTTCATTCTCCATCAGAAAGTGAATTTTGGGATGTGTTCCAAATAAACCAAGGAAAGTATATTTCTTGATAAGACACCAGACACCAAACTGCCAGACAAAACTAATAAAGGACGCCCCGGGGCTGCACAAACATAGCAAGAGAACTGATACTGACAATTCTGTACTTGGCACACAGGCCAGGCTTCGGGGTCTGCTTCTAAGGCCATATGCTTAAATCTTAATTTAGTTGTAAAGATCTGAGTGGGTGATACCTGGGAAGTGGGAGTGGGAGATACTATAGGTTGTGCATAGGATGATGTGAGCTTGTCTCTTAGATTTCACTCACTCTTTCAGAACCTCACATCTTGCTGTTCCGGCGGCCACTGCCCAAGAAGCCAAAGAAATGAAGCTGGGGAGCCACTTTTCAGCCTCATGCTTTATACAGCTGTCTTCATTTGCTAACATCTTTCTGATGACATTATTATGTTGCCTTCCTGTTTCTCACTTTGATATTTAAAGGATGTTCAGTACACTGTTTGAACGTGTTGGAGACTGCTTTGCTTCTTGAGCAGAACCAACAGGACCATGGCCCAGCCAGACAACTGCTCTTTGGGTTGCAGCCTCAGCTAAGTGTGACCCCCAAAACCAGTGTGAGCTCTGTATCCCGCAGAACACACTTGGCAGATGGAGGAAGCATCTAAGAATAAGACCGTGGCTGTTACAGGGATTGTGTAAACTTCCTGTTTTTTTTTTCTGCCAGGTGTTGTATGTATGGTGATTTATGTTTCAATGTGTTGGAAACTTTCCATTTTATTCAAGAAATCTGTTCCATGTTAAAAAGCCTTGATTAAAGAGGAAGTTTTTATAATCTAATTCTCTCATTGTAAAGGTTTTTCCCCCTCTCAGGGCAAGCATCACATTCGCTATCATGGTTCTAATTATATGCCCTTCAGTGAGATAATGAAGTTCAGCTCTTTGTTAATAATGAGGTTTATTTCAACATTCAGGTAACTGGTTTTTAATCTACTTTAAGCAGACTCTGCTGTCAAACATCTACTGAAATATATTTCACTCTAACTACAGGCCTAAGAAAGAGGTTATATGGGGACAACTTCATCTCATCAAAACAAATGAATTCTTTTCTACAGTCAGGGATGCTGCCATTAACGTAGTCCTGATTTTTGAAGGGTACACAAGGGTAAAGGGAGGAGGCTGTCAGCCAGAGGCTGCTAGTGCACTCCACTTCCTGACCAGCCTAAGGCTCAGGCACACCTCTGGCCTGTTCACTCTGCACAATGGTTTAGGGGTGTTTTCAGTGGTTCTCACTTTGGCTGAACATTGGAATCACCTGGGTAGCTTTAAAAGTGCTGATGACTAAGTCATTCGCAGGGAAGTTGACTTAATTGGTCTGGGGTGTGGCCTGGATGAGGGAATATCAAGCATTCTTACACAGGTAGTTACAGCACTAACCTTTGAGAAAACAGTTGTAAACTGTGGCTATTTGAGAAAACATTTCGCCAAATAATAGCTTACCCTCTACTTTGAACAGAAGTGCTAAGTAAGGGAGATTAATCTTCCCACTTCTCTCTGTCTTCCATTCATTTTTTCCTTAGAGCTGTAGTAGTTCAAGTGTGGTCCCTGGACCAGAAGCATCAACATCACCTGGAAACTCCTTAGAAGTGTCCATTCTTGGGCTCCACCCTAGACCTACTGAATCAAACTCTGAGGGTAGAACCTAGTGACATTTTAACAAGCTCTCTAGGTGATTCTGGTGCATACTTAAGCTTGAGAACCCACTGTAAAGGATCAGACCAGAGCTGATGTTTGGGGAGGGCGGCGGGGCTTGTCAAATATCACCATTACTAAGAAAGATGATGTAGCATATATGGCTTATGTCATTAGGAAGGCCTGACTTTGTTTTTTTAGAGCTGAGACTCTCTTAATTGGAAAAAACACGGGGCTTATTATTTGAGAAAGAAGGGTCTAGAAGCCTGGCTCTACCATTCACTGTAGTGTTTTGTGGTTGTTGTATGGCATCCCTTCACCTTTTTGAGCCTGTTGCCCATCTGTAAAAGGGGCATCATATCTATCTTAGAGGGGTTTTAGGAGAGTAGAATGAGGCCAGGTGTGGTTCAGCAGTCCTCTAAATGAATGAATTTTAGAGCTTTACTACAGAAAACAGTGGCATCAGCATGACAGGAGTGTGGTGCTCCAAGGACAATTATGCTTAAAGGACAAAGAACGACCCTGCCTGAAAAAGTTGCAGCATTACACCCCCTACCGGACTCTTAATCGCCCTCCCCACCACGTTGAGATGGTTACGAAATTCCTGAGCCCACCTGGGCAACACCCACCTGGTCAATGGGACCTGTCCCAAATAAGGAAAGGCATCTGGGCTGTCCCACTCTCACCAGATAGAAGGAAGGTGTATGTGCCTCAGCCAATCAGTAAACGAAATTTTCACCCCGACCATTCTTTTATTTTCTGGCTATAAAAACCGATCAATAGCACATGTTCGGGCTTGACTCTGCCAGACTGCTAGGAAGTTGGCCCACTGTTCTGGCAGCGACCCTTCCCTCTAATAAATTCTATCTTCTTTACATTCTGCCTGTGTCTGGAAATTCTTTTCCAACCCACGTTCAGACCACAACATTTGGTGGCCTGTACGGGGATCTCCAGGGGCATCTCTTTCCCCACCTCCTCTCCTCATTCCTTGGGACCCTCTGTGAACAGGCAAGTTGCTGTGGAAGCAACGGAGGAACTCTGGCCAGGGCCACAGCCTGTGTGTTCCGAAGGCTCCACGGTTCACTTTGCCCCTGTAACTGCCTCCCAGAGCAGGTGAGGATCCCTCTGTCTTCCTTCCGACTGAGGACTAGGCCAAAGGGTATCTTGCGGGCATGGGTAAGGCATTTAAAAGCCATTAGGGTGCCTGCTGCTTGAAGACTCCCGTGAAAGGATAAGGGGGTCACGGAACGGACCAGGCTATTAGAGCGTCTGCCCCCAGCAAGACAACTTCCGTGCAATGCAAGGCACATTGTGGACAAAGCAAAACACAGCCCCCAGTCCCTTGGCCACCGCCTCCTCGGTAGGGATAGAAGGTGGAATCCTCAGTCCTCTTTTCTGTCGCTTCTGCTTCTTTCTCCTCAGCTCGGACTGACTCCAAAGGACCTCACCGCCTCTAGGTCGTCCTGGGAGCTCCTTCCCATCCCTGAGAGTCTAATAACGGTGAGTCAATTCCCGGCTGGCTTCCGGGGATTCCCCTCTCTGGTCACTGATGCCCTGGCCGCACGGTTTCTCACTGCTCTGGCCACCTCAGTCAGACGCGACAGCTGAGACAGTCAGCATTTTTGTGCCTAAGTCGCACGGAGACGTCACTGAGACAAAGAGGGCACATATGCCTGTCAGTGATTTTTTTTTTTTTTTGCCTGTCAGTGGTTTTTGCCTTTTTGCCTGTCAGTGATTCTCAGTACCCCCATTCTATGGCATTGGGGCTAAGAATGGGTTCAGGTACATCTGTCCCCTTAGACTCACCTCTTGTTTATATTCTCAGGAATTGTAAGGAATTTGACCCAGACAGTCTCAAAAAGAAGAGGCTCATTTTCTTTTGTAACACTGCTTGGCCCCGATACAAACTGAGGGACCAAGAACAATGGCCTCTTAATGGGACGCTAAATTACAACATGATCCTCCAACTTGATCTCTATTGTTGGAAACTAGCAAAGGATTCCGAGGTTCCATATGTCCAGGCCTTCATGGCCCTCAGTCAGAATCTGAGCCTGAGGGACTCCTGTCACATGTGTCTCTCCATTGCCGCTTTAATGCCTCGTCCTCCCCACCCTCCTCCTTCAGCTTCACTACCTCGTCCCTCCCCACCTCCCCCTCCACCAGATATCCTGGATGACCCTTCTTGTCCCCGATCTCCCCAGCCTCCTCCTCAACCTTCTGCTCCCCAACCCCCACCCCTGTACCCAGAAGCAGACCTTCCACCCCCGCCCCACACTTGGTCACCAGTAGCCCAATGCTCTGAATCGAGTCCCGATATGCTTCCCCTACGAGAGGTCGCTAACGGAGACCTAGATACTATCAGAGTTCATGTCCCCTTCCCCATGTCTGATCTCTCTCATATTCAAGGGAAACTGGGCTCCTTTAGCCAGGACCCCTCCATGTTCATAAGGGAATTCCAGGCCCTAACTATAGCCTTTGACTTAACTTGGCCAGATATCCACGTGGTCCTAACTACCTGCTGCATCACGAGGAAAATGCCAGGATCTGGGCTGTGGCTCAGGCCTGGGCAGATGAGGCACACGCCCGAAATCCTAATGAGAACCGAGCAGGGGCAGAGGCAGTCCCACGGGCAGATGCAAGATGGAGATACCAGGAAAATAAAAATGGGCCAGCAGGAGGGCTCACTAGGAGACATTACATGATTACCTGTCTACTAGAAGGTATGAAAAAGGCAATCATCAAACCTGTCAATTATAATAAACTCAGAGAAGTCACACAGGAACGCTCTGAGAATCTGGCCCTTTTTCAGGCCCAATTAGTAGAGGCTATGAGGAAATACACCAGCCTAGACCCTGAGATCCCTGAAGGTCAGGCTGTACTTGCAGTTCACTTTGTAAGCCAGGCATCCCCAAGCATAAGACAGAAATTACAGAAACTAGAGCAAGGGCCACAAACCCCATTTTCTGTCCTACTTGACACGGCCTTGAAGGTTTTTAACAATAGGGAGGAGGCTTCTAGGAACAGACGAGAACTAAGAGAGGAGGAAAAATTAAAACGACATGCTCACTATATGGCTCTTGCCATTACTCAGTCCCTCCCACAACAGGGACCCACGGGAGCCCCTCTCCCATCTCAGAAACCACCACGGACCTGCTACCAATGCAGTCAGCAGGGGCACACTGTCAGGAACTGCCACGCCCCACCACCCGATATCCCATGCCCTTATCATCAAAAGGGCCAACTGGAAGAGGAGTTGTCCCTGCCGCCCTCAAGCGGGTAGGCCAATTCCACAACCACCCAACACTCGGGGTTTTTCGGTCCCAGCCCCCGTGGGCCGAGGTCAAAACCAATTACCCCTGTGAGGGGTAATTGACTACCAGGAGCAAGAACCGGATTGCACTGTAGATCTGGGGCTCCTGGATGTGGATGACTGAAGGTGCCCGAGGCTCAACCTACAGGACCCTATGTTCCCCATAAGACTGGAGGAGCCCCGGGTAACCCTGGATGTGGCAGGGGCTAATATAACCTTTCTAATTGACACAGGGGCTTCTTATTCAGCCCTGACTTCCTTCTCTGGTCCCACTCGCCATTGTCCCACTCGTCGTTCCTCGATCCTCCTAACGGGGATGGGAACAGGCTCAGCAGGACTCAAACTCTATTTTCACTGCCCAACAGCTCTCTCTTGAACTCACACAACAGATTGCCAACCTAGCAGCTCAAATTAACATGCTACAAGAACAAATAAATTCTCTAACAGGAGTGGTTTTACAAAGTAGAAGAGCTCAGGACCTCCTAACGGCTTATCAGGGAGGGACTTGTGCAGTGTTACAGGAGGATTGCTGTCTTTTGGTTAATCAATCAGGCAAGGTCCAGACCAATTTTCGGGCCATGTATTTTTAACCTCCTTGTTAAGTTTGTCTCTTCCAGAATACAAATGGTGATGCAACAAAAACACCAGCCAGACAACACTCATACAACCCCTTGAACAAGCCGCCATCACTTTACATGGGGCCCACACTCCTCCCTAGA
Organism: Neophocaena asiaeorientalis asiaeorientalis; assembly: GCF_003031525.2. NCBI lineage: Eukaryota > Metazoa > Chordata > Mammalia > Artiodactyla > Phocoenidae > Neophocaena > Neophocaena asiaeorientalis. The sequence continues at coordinate 1,877,908 of NW_020173668.1, read as the reverse complement.
TACACCCTGACAGAGAGCAGGCAACGGGAACCCAGGGCCCCATGATGCCCCTGCTCAGCAGGAAGCAGCCAGAGAGTTTGTCACCCCTTCTCACAAAGGGGTTCCAGAATGCCTGAGAGGGAATTAGGCAGTTAGGTAGATATGAGCAGGGTACCCAATAGGGCCAAAGAATTGGCCCTATAAATAGAAGGGGGAATGTGGTGCTCCCAGGACAATGATGCTTCAAGGACAAAGACTGACCCTGCATGAAAAAGTTGCAGCGTTACACCCCCTACCAGACTCTTAAATCGCCCTCCCCACTATGTTGAGATGGTTATGAAATTCCTGAGCCCACCTGGCCAACACCCACCTGGGCAACGGGACCTGTCCCAAATAAGGAAAGGCATCTGGGCTGTCCCACTCTCACCAGATAGAAGGAAGGTGTATGTGCCTCAGCCAATCAGTAAACGAAATTTTCACCCTGGACCATTCTTTTGTTTTCTGGCTATAAAAACTGATCAATAGCACATGTTCGGGCTGACTCTCCCAGACTGCTAGGAAGTCGGCCTGCTGTTCTGGCAGCAAGCCTTCCCTCTAATAAATTCTATCTTATTTCATCCTGCCTCTTGTCTGGAAATTCTTTTTCAACCCACGTTAGGACCACAACAATGAGAGCTTGTTAAATGCAGATCTCAGGCCCCACCCAAACCGCATGAATCCTGTAGATTTAAACAGCATATTAAGAAGGCCCCCATGGGGACTTTCCTGGTTAAGAATCTGCCTGCCAATGCCGGGGACTTGGGTTTGAGCCCTGGTCTGGGAAGATCCCACACGCTGCAGGGCAACTAACCCCTTGTGCCACAACTACTGAGCCCGCACCTAGAGCCCATGCTCCGCAACAAGAGAAGCCGCTGCAATAAGCCCTCACACCGCGCAACTAGAGTAAAGCCTGCGCGCACCAACAAAGACCCAACGCAGCCAAATAAATAAATAATTTAAAAATAAAAAATGAAAAGGCCCCCAGATGATTCGTAGGAGCGTTGAAGTTTAAGAAGTACTTTTAGACCAGAAGCAAGTGAAGTAAGAGGGAGCTAGGATAATGTGAGAATCCAAAGTGGACACGTGGCACTCCCTAGTCGCCGCCCTCACTCGTACCTCCAAGACCAATTAACTGGGAGAGGCTGTTTAAAGCACCATCTGGAACAAGGTGGGGCAAGACATTGTTGTCAAAGAGGTTTCAGTAGGGCTTCCCTGGTGGCGCAGTGGTTGAGAGTCGGCCTGCTTAATGCACGGGACAAGGGTTCGTGCCCTGGTCCGGGTAGATCCCACATGCTGCAGAGCGGTTGGGCCCGTGAGCCGTAGCCGCTGAGCCTGCGCGTCCAGAACCTGTGCTCCGCAACAGGAGAGGCCACGACAGTGAAAGGCCCGCGTACAGGTAATTAGCTTTACTGTTTATAACAAGGACAAATGAAAGTTCCACACACTAAAAGGTCACCGCCAGGATCTTGCTACCTCCCAGGCAATGCTGACAATTTTTCTTGGCTGTCCCTCCAACGTCCATTTGCCACAATATAAAATCCCCTCTGCACCAGTGCCAGCCCCCAACCCCTTAGAATAAGTCATGGTTAATGAATAACAGCATATGCATACAAGAATTTTAACACAGAACAGAGGTTAGAGTCAAGCCTCTCTTTACTTCCAGCACGAGACTGGAGCACCCCAAAGTCCTTAAAGCACCTCCAACCACCACCACTCATTTCACTCCCGACTCCTCAAGCCCAGCACTGAGCGAAAAGCCCCGCCCCCAACTAAGGCCCGGCCCCCATGTTTCCGGGCGAGGGGGTGACCACGTGGTTGTCGCCAATAACAACCCAGCACTACTCCCGCCCTCTAGCTAAAGCTCAAGAGCGATAGTCAACTACACCAATTGACCCTTAAAGATTGTGTGAGCGACGGCCAAAATGACCAATTAATACGAGGTAGGTAGGAGTCTAAGGCGGGACTCTGAGTACGGAAGCTACCACGGGAGGGAAGGAGAGAGGGAAAGACCCGGTGAAGGGGCAAGAGGCAGGTGAGAACCTGGAAGAGCTCAGCAGTCTGAAGCGTGGCGGGAAGAGACAGGATTCCGGGCTAGAAAGGGTGCGGAAGCCAGCAGAAGAAGGCGGCTGAGTTTTGGTCGTGGGTGGAGGGAGGGAACGCACTTAAAGGGGCCAAGGCCCAGGATAAGGTAGACATTTAAAGGAACAGATGCCCCAAAGAGAAGGGGCATTTAAAGGTGCAGATGCCCAAGATAGAGCAGACCCTAGACGAGCCGAGCTCAACGGACAGAAGACATTTAAAGTGGTAGGTTCGGGAGAGAAGGACATTTTAAGACTAGGACCGAGCATAGAAAACATTAAAAGAGGTATGGACTAGGGTTTGAGAACACGTTTATTAAAGGGACATGGATAAAGGAGTCGATTGTCAAGGGCGTGATGAGGAAGATTGCACTCCTGCTCTCCCCCATTGTCCTTTCTGGCTCCTCCAGGTTCCCTCGACCCCGGAACCCCAGTTCCCAGGCTATGACCCCCAGTGCCCTGTAGACCTGGCGGGCTCCGCGTGCTTGCGCCCCCTATTTGGGGGTCTGGGTGGCTACTGGAGGGCCTTGCAGAGGGGCAGAGAAGGCAGGACCATGGCATCTAGGGCCTCTGAACCTCCCCCAGGGCGCAGCGTGACGGCGGGCATCATCATTGTTGGAGATGAGATCCTCAAGGTGTGTCTGGGACAGAGGAGGGGGGAGGGGCAGCGTTCTCCTGTCCTCCGGAGCTTGCTCCACGTTCTGTTGAGGGAGGGTGAACCAGGGTGGGAGCCCCCTTGCTGCAGTAGGGTCCTGGAGTGAGTCCAATATACTGGAGGAAAAGTGACCTTCATTCTTTCAATTACTGCGTTGAAAAACTTGTAGCAAAGTCCCTACAATTTGCCAAGCACTATGGTAGGGGGAGGTGTGGCTTTACAGAAATGACAATGCATGTATTATTTCAGAGTTATATCCAACCTGTTTGGAAAATGATCCAAGGCATTCCACAGAGTAGATAAGTGAGATAGAAGGAAAGTACTAGAAGGGGGAAATTACTTCTGAATAATCAGGGAAGTCTCACTAGAGGTCATGGTGGGCATCAGGTTTGTAATAGTAATACTGAGTGCTTACTAGCGCCTGGCAGTGTGCTTATTACATCACATATGTGATTTTACTAATCCTCACAACAACTCCATGATGTGAGTACTTTTTTTTTTTTCCCTGCTGAGCCGCCCGACATGTGGGATCTTAGTTCCCTGACCAGGGATCAAACCCACGCACCCTGCATTGGAAGCGCGGAGTCTTAACCACTGGACCGCCAGGGAAGTCCGATGTGGGTACTTTTATTATAAATCTCAATGAATAGATTATGAGACTGAGGCTCAGAGAGGTTGAGAAACTTGCCCACAGTTGAACAGCTAGTAAGTGGTAGGTGGGGTTCCAACCTGATTCTCACTCCAGAGCCCCCCTTAACCACTAAACTCTCTGTAGAGAAGTAGAAGGAGACGGGGCTGGAAAAGAAGAGTGGACACACACCATAGACTCACAGCCTCAAATATTCTGCAAATGAATTTGAACTTTATTCTGTATATGGTTGGAAACAACAAATGGCTTTTGAGCCAAGAGTGATGCAATCACAGTGACACGTTAGGAAAGTTGTTCAGGAGGCACAGGGCAGAGCGCTGTGGCTGGAGGCTGGGGTTCTGGCCAGGGGTCTGCCGCCACTGTCCAGGTGAAAGTTGCCAAGGACCCGTTTGGTGGCAGTAGGAACAGAGGGAAGAGAGCAAATGGAGAGACATTTCAGAAGTAGAATTGACAGCTTGAAGAACCTGACGCTGTGGACAGTGTCTGGAGATGCCATTGACCAAAGGGACAACAGCCAGGGATAGGGTGAAGATGCCCAGTAAGCACCTGGAGCCAGAGGACTAAAACTGTCAGGGTTGGTGAGGAAGTAGATGAGTTGTCCCCATACAATTGATGATTGAAGCCATAAGCAGAGATGAAGGCCCAAGGGGGATCACATTACCCCTGACTCCATTCACATGGATTTTCCCACTCTTGCGCCTAGTCTGGGCTTCTGGGCAGCCCGAGGTGGTGTCCCCCAAAGAGCAGAGTGCCCCATCATCAGGCAGATGCAGCCTGATCCTTCCCCCTTTGCCCTTCATCCCTACGGCACTGACACTGTCATCTTCCCCATCTCCAATCTCGCAGGGACACACTCAGGACACCAATACCTACTTTCTGTGCCGGACACTGCGCTCCCTGGGGGTCCAGGTGTGCCGAGTCTCTGTCGTACCCGATGAGGTAGCCACCATCGCGGCTGAGGTCACGTCTTTCTCCAGCCGCTTCACCCACGTCCTTACAGCAGGGGGCATTGGCCCCACCCATGATGATGTGACCTTCGAGGCAGTAGCACAGGCCTTTGGGGACGAACTCAGGCCACACCCTGAGCTGGAAGGGGCCATCAAAGCCCTAGGGGGGGAGGGCTGGGAGAAGCTGTCACGGGTGCCCTCCTCTGCCCGCCTACATTATGGCACAGATCCTCTCACTGGCCGTCCGTTCAGATTCCCACTAGTCTCTGTCCGAAACGTCTACCTCTTCCCGGGAATTCCGGAGCTGCTGCGGCGGGTGCTGGAGGGGCTAAAGGGACTGTTTCAAAACACAGCTGTTCAGTTCCACTTGCGAGAGCTGTATGTGGCAGCTAATGAGGCCTCTATCGCCCCCATCCTGGCTGAGGCCCAGGCCCACTTTGGGCGCAGGCTTGGCCTGGGTTCCTACCCTGACTGGGGCAGCAACTACTATCAGGTGAAGCTGACACTGGACTCGGAGGAAGAAGGGCCCCTGGAGGAATGCCTGGCCTACCTGACTGCCCGTCTGCCCCAGGGATCGCTGGTCCCCTACGTACCCAACGCCGTGGAGCAGGCCAGGGAGGCGGTGTACAAACTCACTGAGTCAGGTAGGGGCCTCCTGGGGGAGGGGCAGCATACACCAGACCTTTGGTGCCACCCTCAGTCTCAGGAATGCAGGGGCTGTTGGAGGCTTCCCCCAGATCCAGGAGAAGGCAGAAGATAGCTACAGCTGATTCATTCATTCTTCCAATAAATATCAATTGAGTACCTCCTTTCAGCAGCACTGTGCTGGCTGTTGGGTGTATAACTCAACAAGACAGAGGTATGCCCTATTCTGGACAAGGAGTTTAACAGGAGAGGGAGACGTTAAACAGGTAATCGTGCATGAGGCGTCAGTGATGGGGGGTCTCCATAGCAGGGAGATCAGCCTTGATGTGGGGTCCAAGAAGGCTTCTCTGGGCGAGTGACATAGAAGCTGAGTGCTAAGGAGGATTTGGTCAGACCAGGAGGTGGGCAAGAGTAAACGGTGTGAGAGAGGGTCTGAAAGGAAGCAGCATGAGGTTAGGAGAATGGAAAGAAACCAGGACCTCCAGAGGGAAGACACTGAGGTGAAGAGTGCCATGAGGTGTGGCTGAATGACAGGCTGGGGGCAGACTGCAGGGCCGAGTGGGCAGATGAAGGCATGGGGAACACTGGGAAGATATGGAAGGGTTTTAAGCAAGGGCAACTTGGCCCCCACTGCCCTTTGACCACTGCCCTTTGACAGTCATATGTCTCTATCTGATGCCCTCTTCCCTGCCTGGCTGGCAGGGTCTTCTCTGAGAGAAAAGGTGGCAGGCGCCCTACAGACCATTGAGACTGCCCTGGCTCAGTACAGCCTCACCCAGCTCTGCGTGGGATTCAACGGGGGCAAGGACTGCACCGCCCTCCTGCACCTCTTCCATGCCGCTGTGCAGAAGTGAGCCAACCCCCTGGAGGCAAGACCCCAGAGATAGATCGGCCCCATTCTCTAGTTCCCCATCCTAAGAAGCAGGGAGGAAAGGGGGTGTCTGGGTGGGGTTTGGGAGGATGGTAGCCATAGTGACCTCTCAGTTCCATTCCCCCACCATATTTATTGAGCGTCTGACACCTGCCTGGCGCAGGGTATGGACGTGCAAGCCACCATCCCCGACAACAGGGTGGTCACAGTCCTGTCGGGGAGGTAAGGCTTACATACTGGAAACAGGAGTGTATGCTCCAGATTTGAGAGGTAAGAGGTCAGAGTGGGCTTCCCAGACGAAGTGGGTTCTGATGGATGGGAAGGAAGAGGAAAGGAGAGAAGGGGAGGGTGTCCATCCCAGGGGCCAAAAGGCAAGCTCTTTGGAGAGCATTTCCCTGCCCATCCTGGCAAGCCAATGGATTCTGCCCCCTCCCCAGGAAATACCCTGATGCTCAAGAGCCCCTCCAGATCCTGTATATCCGCAGCATCTCCCCTTTCCCTGAGCTGGAGCAGTTTCTACAGGACACCATCAAGAGGTACTAGGGACCTGAAGGTTTGGGCTCCAAGAGGGGCTTGGCAGGGCCCACTCTTGACTCCCACTGCTCTTCCTCAGGTACAGTCTGCAGGTGCTGGAGGCTGAGGGTGACATGAAGCAGGCCCTGAGCGAGCTGCGGGCACAGCATCCCCAGCTGGAGGCCGTGCTGATGGGCACCCGCCGCACCGACCCCTACTCCTGCAGCCTCGGCCCCTTCAGTCCCACTGACCCAGGGTGGCCTTCATTCATGCGCATCAACCCGCTGCTGGTATCAGGGAAGGGGATTTATCGCCTTCAGTCTCATGCCCCCTATCAGTCATTGCTCCCTGGCTCCCTGAGTTGGGGGAGGTTAGACCCTGGGGCTTGGATGAAACAGCCCCATCATCCGGGGGAGGCTGTGCTATTTGTTCGTTCAGCCTTTTGACCAATTTTTATCGAGCACTAATTCAACGGCAGGCATCCTGCTTTCTCCTGTGGACAGAACAGTGACTTAGACCTGTGCTGTCTGATACGGTAGCCATGAGCCATTTATTTACACTCAAATTGTAATTAATTGAAACAAAATACAAATTGCTAAAAAAAAAAAAAACTGAATTGTATACTTTAGAAGGGTGAATTTCATGGCATGTGAATGTCTCAATTTTTAAATTAAATTACAATTCAAAATTCAGTTCTTTAGTTCTACTAACAACGTGTCAAGCGACCACCATGTTAGCACAGATAAAGAACATTTCCATCATTGCAGAAAGTTCTACTGGACAGCACAGGCTTACACAGACATAGATATCCTCTCCCTGTCCTGGAACTTAGATGCCAGTGGAGGGTGGGTTGAGAAATGGAGAGGGACAGGATAAAAGCTTTCTCTTTCTTATTGGTTGGCCTACGCAGAGCAAGATGTACCAAAGAATTGGGTAGCAGGCCCTCCCTCAGAGGCCAAGGGAGCCGAAGAGCCCTGGATAGTCCCCTTCCCAGGTGGCAGTGGGTAGGTGTGGGAAAAGAAAGTATGTGTGACTCTTCTCTGACTCTGACCTCCCAGGACTGGACCTACAGAGACATCTGGGACTTTCTGCGTCAACTGTTTGTCCCATACTGTATCCTGTATGACCAAGGGTAAGGGATTTGGAGGAAGAGGATGGGTGTGTGGAAGATGTGAGGATGATGGGACTGGGAGAGCCGAGCCCACCACACTCACCCATGCCCTCCATTCCCATTCCCCCGCCCCACCAGCTATACGTCACTGGGGAGCCGGGAGAACACGGTGCGGAACCCAGCCCTGAAGTGCCCGAACCCAGGAGGACAGCCCACCTACCGTCCAGCCTACCTGCTTGAGAACGAAGACGAGGAGCGGAACTCCCGCACGTGACCTCCCACTCCTGCCCTGTCCAGGAGGAAGGGAAGGGGGCCATCCTGGGGTCTAACCTGTCAATAAACCACCTCTCCTGTGCCTGTTGCTCTGGCTGTGTCTTCCTGCTTCAGGGGACGAAAGAAGCAGAAGTGGGCCAGGCCCTGGCAGCTCGGAGCCCTCAGTGCTCACTCTGGGGCGGCGGGGGAGAGAGGAGGCTGGAAAGGAGCTCTCACTGATGATTTTCAGTGCCAGCCTCAGCTGGAGCCCACCAGAGGGCAGGAGCAGGGAGCAGTGCCAACCCCTGGGGGAAGGGATAACTGGGCAGGGCAGCCAGGGCTTCGAGGCCCAGGCTGGAGGAAGGGAAGCTGAGCTGGCCTGGCTGTGGAGGATGAAAGATGGAGTGGCCAGGCCCTCCTCCTACTAACCCCACCCCACCATCCCTGGGCACAGGGGCTGACTCAGCCCATTCTCAGGCCCAGAACTTTCCCTGTGCTAGACCCTGGGGCCTTTGTCCCCACAGTCATGAGGTCTGAAGGGGGTGGGGACAATGTTGATAAAAGGCACTAGAGGCAGCTCCCACACCCTTCCTCAGAGCTGCTGCCCACATGCAGTCCCGGATACAGCCCCTAGCCCAGGCCCTGCCCTTCTCCCTTGGAGGAGTTCTGCGAGACACTGGACTCCGGGTGCCCGTCATGAAGATGGGCACAGGGTGGGAGGGCCTGCAGCGGACCCTGAAGGAAGTCGCCTACATCCTCCTCTGCTGCTGGTGTATCAAGGAGCTGCTGGATTAATGGCAGCAGGGAGCTGCCTCCTCCCCGCTGGCATCATGGCCAGCATCGCTCAGGTGGGCAGGGTAGGGCAAACAGACAGGAGGCATGGCTGCAGCTTCTGTGGCAAAGCCTGCCTCTCAGCTTCCCATTCTCTTTTTTAGCACCCAGCCCAACCCCCATCAAGACTCCTGGGGCCAGCTGTGCTTGACCAAGGATGGGCCACAAACAATGAGTGAAGTGTGATCCTGCTTTGAGTTTGTGCCATCTGTCAGACCTGCCTCATCTCTGGGCCTCTATTCCCAGGCCCCACCGCCAGTGCACAGGAGCTTGGCCTGCTGGCTAGGACCCCAGTCAGACTGCAGCAGAACCTGGCACTCCTCCAAGCCTGGTACAGTGAGCCCACCGGCCCAGATGGCTGATCTTACCATACCCTCTTAGTACCAGGAATGGGCTGCCCCCAGTATCTCTGTATGAGAATCACTGAACTGTATGTATAATAAATAAGCCTTGAGACCAAACGTTCTAAATGTCTACAGGGAAGTCAGAAAAAGTCAGCACTGGAAGAGTCTGGGAGCCAAGGAGGGAAGGAAGTTTTCCTGGATAGAACAGAATGAAAGCCAGGTTTCCTGACTCACTGGTGCCTGGGTGGGGAGGGCGTTGGGTAGAAAGGCCAGGTTCCTCCCAACTTGTAGACAGGGAGGAGTCCAGCTTGGGTGGGGTCTTCTTCTGTGAGGCCCTGTGTGTAAGGATGGGAACCCAAATAGAAGACCTGGTCTGGCCAGCTCCCTGCCCCTGAAGATCTTGGGGAAAGCACTGAGCTGGTGCTAGTTCCCAGCTTATGGAGGAAGTCCGGCCCTGCTCCTCTAGCTTACACACAAAGCTGCAAGAGAAAGCCACCTGTATGGCCACACAGGTCCCTCAGGTTTATGACAGTGCATAGGACACAAACAGCCAGAATGAGCAGAATTGACTCTTCACTTCCCCTTCGCAGCCACCAACACACGCTCTCCCTGAATCACTCCCAGTGGTAGGCACACACCAGCCATTTACATCGTCTTGCTCCTGCCTAATGACATGCCCACTCACAGCCCCCCACGACCTCAGAGCCAGCCAAAGTGTCCCTGGGGTCTCTACCCAGCATTCCCTGGGGCCCAATTATGCCCTCCCCCCTCCATTCTGTCCTGGGACACTGGCCTGGAGATGGTGTATGTGGCCCTCCCTCACTGCCAGGGACCAGCTCTTCCTCAGACTTCTTAGTTAACTCCTTTTTCTCTGGGCTTATTTTCTTTTTCTTGCTTTCTCTCTCTCTCTTTCTTTTTTTTTTTTTTTTTTTTT
>NW_020173668.1:1853326-1868036 GCF_003031525.2 Neophocaena asiaeorientalis asiaeorientalis | reverse complement strand
CCCCCTTTTTTTTTTTTTTTTTTTTTTTTTTTTGTCAAAGTAATATAAGCCTAATAAACTCTGATAGTAAAAAGTATCTCCCTCCCACACCTATCCCCCAGCTCTCCTGCCTGGAGGTAACCATGGTGACCAGTATCTTGGCCAGCATTCCAGAGATAGTCTATGCATATACTGCATCGTCATTCATTCTTTTTTTTTTTTAGCTTTTTATTTTAATTGAAGTATAGTTAATTTACAGTATTATATTAGTTTCTGGTGTACAACACAGTGATTCAAAATTTTTACAGATTATACTCCATTTAAAGTTATTATAAAATATTGGCTATATTCCCTGTGCTATACAATATATTCTTGTAACTTATTTATTTTATACACAGTAGTTTTTACCTCTTAATCCCCTACCTCTGTCTTGCCCCTCCCCCTTCATTCTCCACTAGTAACCACTAGTTTGTTCTCTACATCTGTGAGTCCATTCTGTTTTGTTATATTCATTCATTTGTTTTATTTTTTAGATTCCACATGTAAGTGATAACATACAGTATTTGTATTTCTCTGTCTGACTTATTCATTAAGCATAATACCTTCCAGGTTCATCCATGTTTTTGCAAATAGCAAAACATTTATTCTTTCATTTAACAAATATTATTGAGCATCTGCTATATGCCAATCTGGCTGATTTGAATACAGCAGTGAACAAACTAGATCCCTGTATTCATGGAGTTTACATTCTGGTGGGTAGAGACAGAAAATAAAATATAAACATTAAAAAATAAGTACATTGATGTTACTAGGTGATAGGTTCTATGGAAAAAGAGAAAGTCAAGCTAAGGATGGGAGTGGAGGCAGGCCTAGTAGGCCATGGTAAGAACTTGAGATTTTATGCTAAGTAAAATGAGGAACTGTTGCAGGCAGTTGAGCATAAACTGATTTTTTATTTAAAAGGCTCACACTGGCTGCTGGGTTGAGAATAGACTTTAGGGGACCAAGGGTATGATAGTAGAGACCTTTTAGGAGGTCATGGGCACAATCGGGGCCAGACATGTTGGTGGCTCAGAGCAGGCTTACAGCAATAGCAGTAGGGAGAAGTGGCTGCACTTACATATACTTATACTTCTAGTTAATAACATACTCTATACCCTGTTCTGTACCTTGCTATTCCCTTCACATACCTCGTACAGGATTCCACATCAGTATATTTAGAGCCTGACCATTCTTTTGTACAGCAGTATTGTACTCTATAGTACTCCAACTCAAGGTTATTTCTTATTCCTGGCAGCCCCTCTTTAGACATCCACAAAATGCAGGTCAGTGTTCTTGCCTGGTGCCTTCAGAGCCCCAGGGCACAGCAGTGAGAAGGTCCTGAATCCAAGGAGAGAGAGGTTAGTTGTAGAGATGGACACAGAATTCAACTTCCCATCTGAATTTGGAGTTCCCTCTCCCCCTCATAGCCTGCACCCTGCTTGGCCAACCCCAACCCTTCCCTGACTCAAGCTCTAGACCTTTGCCTCCTTTTCCTTTCTTAGACCTCACTCCTACCAAGCTGGGGCAGTGCCTGGAGGTGGATCCTGAAGTCTGAGGGTTCTGACTTTGCCAGGGGAGGGGATGTCTGGCAAGTGCCACTGGGGAAGTAGTAGGGGTGGAAGGCAGGGCCTGTGATTGTGGCAGGTGGTGGGAGCTGAAGAGGGGAGAGAAGTCGTGACTGCCAGTAGCCCAAGGAGAGTGTCAGAGCTGGAAAGAGAGTGTCAGAGCCCTGAAAGTGGAAAGACTGAGGAGAGGGATAGGGAGGATAACAAAAACCTCATATACCATTCCAGAGCCCGTTTCAGCTACAGAGTGTGCGAGCGTTACACAAGTCCACTTCAAAAGTAGGCAGGACGGGGCTTCCCTGGTGGCGCAGTGGTTGAGAGTCCGCCTGCCAATGCAGGGGACATGGGTTCATGCCCCAGTCCGGGAGGATCCCACATGCCGCGGAGCGGCTGGGCCCGTGAGCCATGGCCGCTGAGCCTGCGCGTTCGGAGCCTGTGCTCTGCAACGGGAGAGGCCACAACAGTGAGAGGCCCGCGTATCGCAAAAAAAAAAAAAAGTAGTTAGGACAAGGGCAATTGTCCCATCTTAACATGAAAGAACAAGCCCAGAGAGGTGTGGTGACCCCTCCAAAGTCATATGAACAGCACACTGCAGTAGGGTAGTCATTTAGTGAACCCAGATTCTCTCATCTCAAATTCAGGGCTTCTCTCCTGCCTTCCTCTTCTGAACTGGTGCTTGGGGTGGTAGCCTAAGTGGCCGGGGAGGCAGGGCCAGGCTAGCAGAAATGTGGAGGGGACTATCCACCCCTATTCTGTACCCACTCCATGCTTTCCCACTTCACCTCAACCCTAATCTCCCCTTGTTCTTGATTTCCCCCGCGCTCATTTGGGAGGCCCAGCTATGCCCTTTTCATGTAAGCCACAAAGCCAGGAGATGGTTCCCTGGACTACACCTCCCTACTGGTCTAGAAGGGAAAGTGAGATGCGGCAGCTTCCCTGCAATGTTCTCTTCCCAACTAGAGTAAGTTCAGGTTTTAAGTGTACAAACTACTGTCTCAAGAACTCACTGGAGGGGGATGAGGGGAGCAATAAAGGAAGATGTGCAGGCACCTAGACAGGGAGGGATGGGTAAGATCTCATCTACCCTTCGGCGCCCCGGGGCCCTCTAGTGGCCACAAGGGGTAGGGGACTGGGCGGGGTAAAACAGGGAAGGAGACCAGGCAGAACTGGAAGTGACCCCCAAGTACGACAGCATGCGGAGGAGCGGCCTGATATCCAGGATTCCCAGCTGACTACGTCGAATATAAGACCGTCAGTGGTGTGCAGAAGCTGGAGGAGAGGGGTCAAGAGAAATGGTCTGAGGAGCCGTGCGCAATAAACTGGATATTATAGTAATAATCTTGGGCGGGTCCCACGTTTTCCCAGCTAAACTGAAAGACGGGCAGAAAGGAGAGTGTGACAGTTGTTTCACTAGCGCCAGAGCGCAGACCCCCAAGGGAATACGCTCTTATTTGCGTCCCTATTTGCATCTCGTTTGCATATGAGTTATTTCCCCTTCAAAAGGCATTAGTCCTTTCTCAGTTATGCCCAGCTGAGACTGTCTACTCCAGTCTTTGCCAGCCTTGGGGGCATACCCATTCTTCTGGCCATTCTCTGACCCCTCTGACCTCCGCCCCTCAGTACCCTCAGGTCGTTCTTTCTCAACCCTTTACCTACCCCAGCTTCAAAGCAGCGACCCGGCTTCTCGAGCCGGGGGACCTGCGCCGCCTGGTGGCTGTCCGGAGGAGGCTGAGGGCAGAGGGGTTCAGTTTCGCCTTCTCTGGGACGTGGAGTTTTGGAAAATGTTCCCCCGAGCTTCCTGAGGCTAAATTTATCTCCCCCGGCCCTGGGGGGCGCAGAGATCCCGGCGATGATTAGCGCTGCGCGACACCGGGCTCCCGCCCAGAGGCCCGGAATAGGCGCCGAGTTATAAATAGTGCAGCCCGCAGGTGTGGGGGTAGTCGGCGGGAGGGGGGCAACCCTGGCAGCCACGGCTCCTTCAGGTGGGTTGGGCGGTCGCGGTGGGGGCGCCGGGGGGCGGCAGGGCTGCGGTCTGAGCGCCCCCAGCGGTTTCCTGGGCGGCGGGTTTTTCGAGGGAAGCGGAGGCAGCCGGGGGAAGGTGGAGAGCGGGGAAGAGGTGGGCGCCGAAGCTGATGCGCCGCTTCCAGCTCAGCCCCCCACATTCCAAAGCAGGCCCCTAGACCCACTCACTCAGGACCCCGCCCAGTCACAGCCGTGCCTTTCTTCCCGCCAGAAGCCCTCTCTCCTCCAGGCTCTGCAAACATCCAGCTCCTCTGCAGCTCAACCTTGGCGCACGTGGCCCGGCCTAGGCACCTGGCCCTCACCCCGAATCGCTGTCCCAGCCCCAGGTGTGCAGTTCTCCCTAAAAGGGGTTAACTCCCGGCCTGGGCGTTCATCCTTCTCTTTGGTCAACCACCTCACTCTCCGGGTATTTACCCACCTCCTGCCACACAAAATTAAGGTCTAGTTGGTCGCCTGAAGACCAACTGAACGTGCGGATCTTGGACGCTCCCCGATCCCCTGGAGGGCCCTTGGAGAGCCCACACCTGCCCTCCAGTTCCCAGTTCCAGTCCAGGCCTAGTGGCAGGGCAGGGGTGGCGGCAGGCCCCAGGGGCCAGGCTGGGGTTTCGTGGGAGAGGGCGGGGCCCCCAGTCAGCGTTTCTTGGCCGACTCGGTCTCAGCGGTTTGGCGAGGTAAGGGCCCGGGAGTTGGGGGTTAGGCGGGAATTTCAAAGTCGGGGTTCCCCACTCCGACTTCTGAGCGAGGGAGCTTTGTGGACCAGAAGAGAACGTGGGAGGGGGCGTCACTGAGAAACTAACAGGAGGTTCCCGGACTCTCGAGACTCAAGTGAGGAATGGCATTCCAGCCACTGAAAAATCCAGGTTGGGTCCAACAAGACGCCTGGGGCGACCCCCAGGGATGGGGGACATGGCGAGCCCGCTGTTCGCTTCTCTATACCTATGGGCTGATGCCAAGGTGCCCTCCCTTCTATTGCCTCTAGAGGCCCTGGCTCTACCCTCCCCGAGCCACTTTCCCGCCCCCCTTTTCCTCGGCCATGCCCTCTCCACCCCGAAGCAGCCCCCTCTCAATTTCACTTGTGCTTCTGGCACTGCCGTCTTGCCCCTGGCACGGCCCTTCTCCAGGCTAGCGCGACCCCGAGCTGGGGAAGGGAGGGAAAATCCCTGGCCTGGACCCCGCCGGCTTCGGGCGCTCGCGAACCAGAATCTGTCCGGCGGGGCCGAGAAGAAAACCCGGAGCAGTGACCAGCCTCGGGACCCAAGAGGGACAGGGACGATAGGAAAACCTGGAGCGGATTACCCGAGCGGGAGAGACCCATGCCTGCTACTGCTACCCCCTCCTTCCTAGAGCCCCCCTAAATCTACAGTGAGATAATGTCTGGGGTGGGGGGCTGTTTGGTTTGGCCTGGGCCCTCAGGGGCGCCTCACACTTTCCGCCCCTGGCTGGGGAGCAGGGCAGCGGCCCCGAGGCTGAGTCACGGCCGGAGGGAGAGAGAGGGAGGGACCGGGACTCCGCCCCTCCCCCTGCTCGGGGATCCCGGGTCAGCCCGGGTGAGGGCCAGGGCCCCCCTGGCGCCGCCTATTGTGGTCCAACAGGTTGAGCTGGTGTCCCGCGGAGCCACCTGCTGGAAAGGGAGGGAGGCCCTCTGCGGAGGGGGCTGGGGTTGGAGAAAGCAAGTTCGACCCGGTTCGGCCCGGCCGGCCTCGGGGAGCGGAACCTGGCCCGCCGGAGCCGGATTTGAATCAGTTTTACACTAGTGGGAGGGGCTCTTTGGGGTACGTAGCGCCGCAGGCCCAGTTGGAAGCGTCCCAAACAGGCTACCTTCCTCAGTTGGGGGGCACTTAAGTACGTATCCTGATCCGCCCCCCCCCCAAATCCACATACACATCGTAAAACACTCAGACCCCTCTCGCCTCCCAGGTCTCTGAGCGAACCCAAGTCCAGAGGTCCCTCCTTCGCGGAGACTCAGTTTCTCCACTTCGGGAACAGCGGGATGGAGGCGGGGAGCAGGAGCGTGAGCGTTCCTCCCCCTCCCCCTTCACGGACCTGGCCCCTCCCCTCCGACAATGCCAAGGCCGCATCGGGCACCGGCTGGAGCGCAGAGGCTGCTTGCCCAGGGCGCCGTTCCCTCCCCGCGAGGCGCCGTCACGCGTGGGGAGGGACGCAGGGTGCCCGCACCCTCAATTCCCCCGCCTCCAAGGGGTGGGGTGGGGCGTAGGAGCTGGAGTTGATGGCCGGGTGGCTCCCCTCCCCCTACCTCCAGGGGCCCTGACCTGATTATAGCCCCTCACGGGACCCCCCTCCCTCAATCCCCTAAGTCCCCGCCTCGCCCCCACCTAGTGTATCTTTAACCTCCTAATACCCTTCCCTCCCGAGGTGCTGACCCTACGGAAGCCCCTCTTGTAGGAGTGCGAGCCCTTGATGGGGGTGCTCGGTTCCCCGGCCGCTGCGGACACTGCCCCCTCCTCTTCCCCTCCTCCAGGTTTCAGGCCAGCCCCTCGGCTCCGCCCCCTCCCTGGCCGAACGCAGGGAGGGACCCACTTGGGATGGGCGGGTGTTCAGGCCAATGGGCGGGCCGGGAGGTGGAGTGCAGGGGGCGGGACGGAGGAGCGGCGGAGGGCTGGATGGGGGTCGGGGGCGGAGCTCGAGTTAAGGTGGACTGGGAGAGATGGGGGCTAGAGAATCTCGGGGGCCGGGGGGGGGCGGGCGGCAGGAGGAGGCAGAGGGCTGCGGAGGAGGAGCCCCCCAGCAGAGAGCAGCGAGCCACTGACCGCGGCCTTCTGACCAGGACCGGAGCAGGGCCCCAAGCCCCCGGGCCTGGCGGGGGACGCGCTTCTCCCCACACCCGGAGCCTCAGCAGCTCCAGCCAGCGGACCCAAAGGCAGAGAGGTGAGTGTACCCCACTTTTGTCTCCTGGCTAGAGGTCCCCCATACTCGAGACTGCTGCAGTGTCCTTCGTCCGTCCTGTAAGTGGGACCCCCCCACACACACACACGCACGCAGACCAGATTCCCACCACTCCCCTTCCCTGTGCCTTCCCAACACTCCGGGTCTTTGGAATTGATTTTAACTGGGAGGAAAGGTAGAGAAGGAACTACAGCCGCCCCCAACCCAGGGCGGAGGGTCCCCAGAAACTTTCTCTGCACTTCTGGGATCAGACAGACTGGCGGCTCCGGGATGGAGAGAGGGTGAGGCGGCGCTGAGCGCTCCCCCAGTCTCCTTCGTGACTTTAGGGGGAGACCCCCGACCCGTCCGAGTAGAGGGAATGGAAACGCTGACGGATTCTAACTAGGACAACGCTCCCCCCCCAACTCCGCGCCCCCTGGCGCGGTGGGTTGGACCCGGGCCAATTGCATGGGGGGTGGGGGGAGCACAGGAGGAGCCGCGGCTTGGGGGAAAGTTACCGGCTGGACTATTCGGTTTCTTGCGCTTCCAGAGTCGCGCTCTCTCGCTGGTAGTGGGACTCAGCGACAACCTTCGAGCGAATGTAGAACGACCCCTCTCTCCGCCTCCCCTCAATCCCACTCTCTTCGTTCAGGCTGCAGTACCGCCGCCACCTTTTCAAAGCCAGCTCCGGCCCCCAGAGCCCAAGAGCGAGGGTGGGCGACTGGGAAGAATTCTACCTACTACCCGTCCCCCCACAGGCGCCGGCGCACCTGCCCCTACCCGGAGTGGGGGTCGCTACTGTGTTGTTGTAGAACCTACTCTGAGCGCCGCTGGTAGAGGGCTGCCATTCAAAGGGGTGGGGGGCGCTGCTTTCAATTTCCAGCTTTCTTTCTCTCCTCCCACCCCACCCCAAGTAAGAGAGCGACGTGTCCCGGCCAGAGCGAGGGGGGGCCGGGAGTGGGGGGGCGGCGTGGGCAGCGGGTTGTGCCCGGACACGTGCCTGCCCAGGCGCCCCGGCCCTGCTGGTGTTTGGAGAGAGGGCGGGTCCCCTGCCCCCCGCCCCGCACAACCCCCACGTATCAAAGGGCGGCTGAGACGTGGTGAGACCTCGGGGCGCCCTGGGGGGCGGGGGGCGGGGAGTCTGGGTCCGGAGCAGGGGAGGGGCAGAGGCGCGGGTGCTAGCTGACCCACAGGAAACGAGCGCTGCTGACCTAGTTTGGGACACCGGAAGTGGGTGCTGGGGAGAGGGGGAGACCAGCAGGCTGTCCTGGCTTCCGGGCCAGGTGGAGGGCGTTCTTGAATTGACCCCCACCCGAGTGCCTTGGAGACCCCTAGCTGCAGCTGAGAATGGGAATGAGTCAGCGCAGCTATTCCGCCTTCCCCCAACTTATTCTTGGAGGAGGGAGACAGTTTATCAAGGGGCAGGGGGAGCCAGATTGGGCGGTGAGGGGTTAAACCAGGATGGGAACTCTGTTTCCTGAGGGTGCATGTGTATAGGGGGGTGAGCCTTGATGATTATGGGGTTGCCTTCTGCTCCCCACACACACACCAACTGGTTTGGTCACCCCTGTACCCTCCTGGCACTGCTGGGAGAGCTGGCATGGAGTGGGCATCAGGTTGGGAGGGGACAGTGGGCATATGGAGTGTTGTGCTGGGCTGGAGAGGGACATATTTGTGACTGAGTTTGGGTAACATTTAGTGTTCCTCCTCAGTGGTGACTGGGGAGAAGGGCAGGGGGCTCCCCCTGGAGCAGCTGATGAAACAAGAAGAAATCTCTGTCAGTGCCTCCTGTCCCTGGCCCTCGGGACCCCGGCTCCCGCAGCGTGCCTCTGTTACATGGTTGCTGTGGGCACCACACAGCCTGCTGGCACCCCCAGACACTGTCCCCTCCCTTGGGTACCACACCCCCCAACCTTAGCACAGGGGTGAAGAAGGGGTTAATACCACCCGAAGGGGGCTCTGGGGAAGAAAGAAGGCAGTGCCCACTAGGCTCAGGTGTCAAGGAGAGAGGCCTGCTCTAATGGGGTACTCTCATCACTGCTCAGCTCTGGCTGACATGGACCCCAGGGACTGGGAGACAGGTGCTGACCTCTTCCCCCTTCCCCATGGTGCCCCCTGGCACCCAGGGCCCCCAGCTCCTCCTTGGCCTAGTGCCTGCCCAGGGAGGGCGAGGCGGGCAGCGGGGGCTGGGCTAACAATGCACCATCGGGCCCTTTGTGTGCTTGCACTTGGCACCCTGGGGAAGGGTGGGGGAGGGGGCCCAGCGGGCATGGGGGGCGGAGCGCCTCTGGGGTGGGGACAGTGAAGGCTGGGGGAGAAAAGCAGAGAATGAAAGCAGGTGGGGAGGAAAGGGAAGTAGGTCAGATAGGGTGCTGGCCCCTCATTCCAAGTCAAGGCCTAGAGAACCAGCCCCTGATCCTATGGCTGCCCAGATGGCATCATGCTGCCTGAGGCACAGCCTAGTACTGGGCATTTGGGGTCAGAAGTCACTGCCCAGGGGACTGGTCAGATGGAGGAGGCCTGGCCTGGTACTGCCCCCTTCTTGGTGGCTAAGAGACCCAGTTCTGGCCTAAGGCCGAGGTCCCAAGACGGGTAGTGAATGGGCTCCAGGCAGGGCACTGCCCTCTGGTAGAAGCCTCTGGGCCTGCTTCAGGGCTTCCTGCCTCCAGCCTGCTTGGTTCCCTGACCTTCCGAGAGTTAAGACTGCCCTGCCACCAGGCCTTGGGACCTCAGCCTGTTTTGGCTTAGGACTGAAGAGGAGGGTGGGGGAGGAAGGTGGGGAAAAGCAGACGGATAGGACCCTGGCATGGGGTGTGCCTGCCCTGGCCTCTTCCCCCTCCTTCTGCTGAGTAAACTCGTGAGTAAACTTGACGTTTTGCCCGGACAGTTTGAAGTTGCCTCGCCGCCCCCCCCTCCACCAGTCCTGCCAACACACAGGCGGCCAGGCGCCAAGGCGGGCCTGGGGGACTGGGGGGAAGGGGTAAGAGCTACTGTTGCCCACCATCAAAGGTCTTGGAGAGGCAAGAATGACCCACCACCCAGCTAGACCCAGGTCTTGGCAAGAGTCTTGGCTGGGGCCTATAAGCATCTGTCCCAGAACCTTGGGGAGCCCAGGGAAAGTGGCCTGGAAGCAGAGCCTCTGCCCACTTCTGACCTCCACCCCCACTAAGAGAGGGCACCCAGCTGCCATCTGGTCCCCTGAGTTGCCACCGTTAATGTTCACAGGCTGCCTGGCACAAGGGGAAGAGCTACCTTTAGCAAATTCCACAGGGACACTGGAAAGGGCTGCCTTCTTCATTCTGTCCCACAGCCTGGGATGGGTGGGAGGCTGGTGGCCTTCCTTGGCATCTTAGCCCTCTCTTCACTGAGGCCTCCCAGTTGCCATGGCCTCAGCCCTAGAGGATGGCATCCTCATTTGCCAGCACAATTCCTTGACCTCACACCTGGGCCTAACCCCATACATGTCTCCTTCCACCATACCCATCAGGCCTGGCCCTAGCCTCCCCCAACCCCTTCCTCTTCCTGCTAGCATCCTAGAACCTAGTCAGCTTTCAGAGCTCTCCAGCCAGCAGATACCTGTGCCAGATCCAGGAGTTGAGGGTGCCCTAGACAAAAGAGGGCTGGTGGCAGGTAAACGGAGCCAGTGACCCCCACAAACACACCAGTCTACTGTTACTTGACATCACTAATTCCTCTTATGCCTCCCCAGACCACCAGAATGGTGCGGAGGCCCAGCAGGGGGAAATGCCTTCCCAGTCCTTGCTGAGCCTCGGAGTGGGGCTCCACCAGGCCCTTGCTTTCGACCTCATGTCTCTGGCTTCAGTTTCCTTCCTGTTTCCACCACTCCCCCCAACTCCTCCCCACCCATATGCCCCTTTCAACAGACATCCTCTCCTCCTTCCTTCCTCCTTTCCTCCCCCTTTGCCTGGGAGGGGGTCCTCTCCCCCCACCATGGACCTCCTGCCTTGTACCTCTTCTAAACACAGTCCCCTTGGAGATTCATAACCAAGTCCTCTGCTCTGCCCTCCCCACCCCATCAGCAAGGCTCTGGGGAAGAGGAGAGCACTGGGCTTCTCAAGGGAACTACAGCTCCCAAGGTACATGCAAAGCAATTGTGGTGCATACTGGGAGTTGTAGTCCTCCTTGATCTCTCAATTTGGTTAAGTCTGGAAATTTTTCTGGATGGGGCTAAAAGTGGACTGGGATGATTTGGAATGTGGGGACCCTCTGCATCCCCCCACCTTGTCCTCACCATCTTGTTCCCACATGACACCATGTACCCATGATTGACATCCATCCCCCCAGCTGAGACATGCTACCCATTCTCACCTGAGGGCCCCACCCAAGAGATGCCCACACCCTGCCCTGCTGCCCCTGGCAGGGGTGAAATGGAGGGGCCCCATGAACTCCCTCCCTGCCCCCTGCCCTCTAGGCTGGTTCCCTCCCTTTATGGGGATCAAAGGGCAGAGAGCAGCCCCGCCCCACTCCCTCACAGGCTGCAGGCACTAGGGCACTCAGGAATATCAGGGACTTTGGTGCCCAAGCAAATGCTTGGGCAGGGGGAATGCCGGGAGGCTGGCGCCTGGTGGCAGGGAGAGACACTGGCCCCCACCTTGGGGAGTAGAGCCTTCAATAACTGCTCATCAAGCTGGCCATAGCCCCCTGGGCTCTCTTTGTGTAGGCCCTAACCCGTGAGCTGCCTCTTGAGGAGATGGCTTGAGAACAGGGTCTTGTGCCTTATCTGTAGGACCTAAGGGCCTGGGCCCGCCTAGCTGGCACCAAGGCACAGGGGTGACCCTCCCCCACCCGAGGCCCACAGTTGGCATGGGGCGCTGGGAGCCAGGGGGGTAGGAGGGAGAGGAGGGCAGGACTGCCAGCATCCTGGTGGGTAGGTGCCAACCGGGCCGGGAGCTGGTGAGGGGCAGCAGGCCAGCGGCATTGAGCCAGCAGCTGTTGGGGGGAAAGGGGAGGGGATATTTTAGGGGGCATTTCTGTGGTGCCCCCTCCCAGCCCAGTAGGACTTGGGATGGCCTAGTGTCTGGGGGACCTAGGGCACACCTCGTTCCAGGAATAAGAGACCTCAGAAGCTGTTTAAGTGGAACTTTGTGGCCCACCCATCTCTGGGCTCAGAGCCCTCCTGAGTTACCCCTCAGGCCCAGGCGGGTCCCACCCAACCAGCCAGGGTGGCAGCAGCTTACGCAAGGGGTGGGGCTAGCTGCTTCCCAGCAGATGCCCCCTCCCGGCTCCTTCCTCTTTCGGTGCCCACAGCTCCCCCCATCTGTCCACCCCCCTCAGGCCAGCTCTGTCCCCCTGATCCTCCTGGCCATTGGGGGCTGGCACAAGTGCTGCCCCCTGGCCTGGTTGGCAGGGGTTGGTGCCCGGGCAAGGAACTGTGGTATGTGAGTGGGTTTGGGGTGAGGCATGGGGAGGGCGGGGTGCTGCCTTGCCCAGCCCCTGAGGGCCCCAGCCCAGTACAGAGTGGGGAGAATTCGGCCAGCTCCCAGGGGTGCTGAGGGACATACTGGGGTCTGGAGGGCCTCCCTGTGTTCCCCTATTATACCATATGCCCTGAGGGGCTAGGACCTAGGCACCTGTCACCCCTGGCACTGCCTGTCCAGGGTTCCCCTCCTCCCGCTTCTGGCCACTGCTGCCTCCTGTCCCCTCCCCTCCCTTCTTCCTTCTCCTGGTCCCACCTCCAGCAGCCTCTCCCATTGCTCCTCCTCACCTCTGTCCTCCTGGACTGTCCCAGCTCCTACCTTTCCTACTGCTCACCTTTTTCCCCTTTTAGGACTGAGAAAGGACGGGCCAGGGTGGATACAGCTGGGGCTTCGGGCACCACAGGCAGAGACTCTAGGCCCTCTCCCACGCTGCCAGGCCTCTGGTAACCCCTCCCTCCATCTGGGGGGAGGGGGACAGCACCCAGAGGGTTAAGGCTGTAGGGGGGAGGGGCTGGGCCAAGTCGTGGGCGGCCCCTTTGAAGGAGGGAGCTGGAGCGGGGAACAGCCACCCTACCTCCCCCCCAGCCCGGCCCTCCCCCACCCCTCCCAACCTGCTCCCCCCAGGGGCCAAGAGGAGTTGCCGGCAAGGCCCCTCAGCGTTCAGGTGAGTAGGCCACACTCTGGCTTGGGAGATCAGGCCCCAGGGGAGGCTTGGAGGCCTAGAATTGGCCAAGGGTCAGAGAAGGACTGAAAAACAGGCTAGGGAGAGGGTGTCTGAACTTCACAGGGGGCAGTTTAGGAACTGAGGGGCTGAGGAGCTGGAGCGTGGGGAAGCTTCTGTGTCTGGGGGACCCAGGAGGACAGGAGAGCAGAAGAAGGGGCCTACGGGAGCCGAGGGGTTGCTGGGCCAGGACAGGAGGTTGGACAGGCTGGCAGGGAGCCGGGCTCCGGGGATCGGGCCGGGGTGTCCTCTGGGGCTGGGGGGCTCAGGTTTCTGCTGGCGGCTTGGCGGGTGTGGGGTTACCAGCCGGCTCGGTTACCCAGCCGGAGACGCTAGACTGGGGGGAGGGGGTGGGCACAGGGCAGACCCTGGCACCCTGTGTGGTCTCCTCAGGCCCTAAGGGTATCTGGCACTGCTCCGGCAGACCCCCGCTGGGAACCCTGATGACCAGGGTCTGTCCAAGTGCACAGTTGCCTGGCCTAGGGTGGGCAGCCTCTGGGGAAAGTCCAGCAGCTCCAGGGCTGGAAATTCTGACGGGCAGAGAGGCCTAGGCTGTCCCCCTCACCCCACCCGACATCCGCTCTCACTGTACCACCCCCTCCCATCTTCCCCAACTGTCCCCCAAAGTTTGGCCCTGTGCTTCATCCAAAATGGGGCCGTGGGTACCTTAAATGTGACCATCTCATGGCAAGACCAGGCCTTGGAGGGCAGGCCTGGCATCTTGATTTAATTCCTCTGCCCCTCTCCACACTGCGCCTGCCTGGGGAGAAGAGAAGGGATGCTCAGAGCAAGATGAAATGGAGGAAGTGAGGAGGCTTGAGCGAGAGAACCAAAAGGGAAAAGAAAGGAGAGGTAGGGATGATTCCTCGGAGGCCTGCGGACATAGACGCGGTAGAGAGGAAGCGGGAGCCTCGCAAGGGCTGAAGGAAGAAAGCAAAGGATGAGTCGCGGAGAGGGGAGACAAGGGTCCGAGAAGGCGGTAAGGGGACAGGAAGAGGCCAAGAAAAGGGGCCAAGAGTGGAGAGGGCCTTGTTCCCAAAGGACAAGAGGGGAAGGCTGGGGAAGACGGAGTTGCCCCCATTCCTTCCTCCGCCATCTTTTATCTCCCTCAGATTTACCCTGATGCGGCCTGAGAGGCTGTGGACTAGGGCAGTTGTCATGGAAAGAAAGTGTGGGGGGAAATTGAGGTCTCCCTCCTGTCAGGAGCTGAAGCACCAGGAATTGGGGATTTTGAGGGAGGAGAGGCTTAACCCCCACGGCACCGGGAAGCAGCCAACTCCCCTTGCCTCCTTCCCCCTTCGTGGCTTGCGGTCTCTCTTCCCCGCCTCGGCCCCCAGGAAGTGTGAGTGCTGGGGGTGGTGAGGTTAGGAGGGGGAAGCGGCCTATGGGGGATGGGGAAGGCATGTACTAGCTTGGAGGGGCTGGGGTGGAGAGGGAAGGGCTCCATAAATGCCTAGGGCATCCCTGGGCCAAGGGCCTCTCCTTCAAAGCCATTCCAATCCTCAAGGGGATTCACCTCAACCCCTCACCCTGACTTCCCAACTGGGCAGGCCAGATGGCTTCAGCCCCTGGGCCTCAGAGGCCCTAAGAAGGGGTGAGAGAAGCTGGGGAACTAGGATTCCTGGGTCCCTGAGGACTTTGGACTGGCTGTCCTATTTCCCCACCCCCCTGGTCCAGCCACAGGCCAAAGCCCTGGCTTCGTGCAAACTTAGCTCCAAAAAAACAGGAAGAGAACCTGAGGCTGGAGTTGGGGTGGGGGTTGGAGGGGGGCAGAAAGGAGAAAGAAGTAAGGGGGAAGGGTGGCCGGCTAAGGTGGGAAGAGTGTCAGGCCTCTCCATCACCCTGGCAGGAGGTGTCACAGCCTGGTCCTCAACCTCCCTCACCCCACGTTGCTACACCTGGAGAGGACTGGCCAGGTCCCTCTCAGGCTCTCTGGCAGAGCCCAGAGGTGGGGGCCTCCAGGTCTGAGGAGGGGTGGCTCTGTGTGCCTGTGTCTCAGGCCCATATCTATTTTCTCCGCCGCTAATCCTGTTTCCGCCTGCTGCCCCCCACACTAAGCC
>NW_020173668.1:1845566-1853252 GCF_003031525.2 Neophocaena asiaeorientalis asiaeorientalis | reverse complement strand
CTCCCCTAATCCCCAGGGTGTAGGGAAGTGGGGCCAGCTTTATTCAGCTGCCCTGTTCAGGGCCTCATATCCCAGCTCTTCAGCTGGCTCGAGCAGGCAGTGTTGGCCCTGGTGCCCCCAGCCCTGCACTGGACACTGCTGGAGGTCAGCACCTGGAAAGAGTTCCAGCCTCCTTTTCCTTCCCATGCCAGGGCCAGTGCCCTCTACCTTTTGGTTTCTTGGTGATGGACACACCTTGGCAAGTGCCCTTGGGCACTGAGGGGTAGGTGATAGGGGCTCCCCCCTTTGCCCCCTCCCACCTTTCTAACCCCAAAGTCTTCCCCCCACCAAAGATGGGGCAAGCTTGACTCAGGGCCCAGTTTCAAGAGAGCTGCCCACCGGCTTGGCCGGTCTAGCAGGCCTGACAGTGAGGGGAGCCTGGGGGGTGGTGGGAAAGTGGGGAGAGATGGGGTGGGGCCCCCAGTTCTTCCCCCTACCAGGCAAACAGACCAAACAGACCTTGCCTGGCTCCCTGGCACAGCTGCCCCCCCAGCCACCACACACGCCCATGCCCACAAGGTCTTAGCAAGAGGGGGCATGCCAGGCTGGGTGGGGACACTTATGGGCGTCGGGGGGCTGGGCCCTCTGGGATACAGAGGTGGGAAGGGTGCCCAAGGTGGGGTGGGCATCCTGGCACCAGTGCCCCACCCTGGCAGAAAGAAGGGGGAAGCCTCCACCCCAGCAACCCCTCCCAGATGATGGGGCTAGGAGTATCCCCTTGGCCTGGTTGGCACCAGCCTAGTTCCAGGTGGCACCTAAGTTAGCATGGGTGCCAGAGCCCTGGGTAAGGGCTAGGGGAGTTTCCCAGAAGCTAGAGAACCATGTGAACACCTCCCCTTTCCACGTGTGTCCTCTGCCTCTCCCTTCCTTTATTGGTACCTCGTGGCCACAGGGTTAGGCCCAACGGGTTAAACACCCACCCCTGCCCGAGCCCTGAGTGAGTTGCATCGTGAACCAGCCAGAGCCTGTGACCTGACAGCGGGGTCAGCCAATCAGCGCACCCGCCACACCAAGTTGCCTCGGAGACGGCCCTGGGGTGGGAGAAGGGAGGCGGGCTTAGCAGCGGGAATGGGTGGGGTGTGGAGGGAAGGAGGGAGAGGGATGGGGTTAGCCACGTGCCTGCGGGTGCCCAGCTCCGGGCCAATGGACATCGAGGACAGCCCCACCCATCCCCCTCAGGAGGGACAGGATTTGCTTGGTCCCAGGAGGGAGCCCACTGCTGCTTGAGTGGCCACTGCTGCTGCCCACCCGATTTTGTTTGTTTCTAAGTCCTGGGGCCATTTGCCTCTTGTACTATTTGTAAAGTACAGGTAGGAGAACCAAAGGAAACTGGGAGTGCTCCCAGACTGCTTGGCCCCTAGGGAGAGAAGTGATTTGGAGACTTAAGGTGGGAAGGGGTGGGCTATCTAAGGGTGTCTGGCTGTGGCTTATGAGCCACATGGGTGCTGCTCACTCATGGCTTCCGCGCAGGCGTTCTGGTGCTGGGACAGGGAGGCAGGCAGAAACAATGCAGTTCTTGTGTCCTCAAGAGGAAACCTGTAGCCCTTGACTCCTCCAACCCCCCCTCCCAAAATCTTCCCTGTCAATGGCCAACACTGAGCAGCTGTTGGGAGTGGCAGAGAAGACACTGACAAAATGTCAGTGGGACTTGCCCTAAGGATCATCTAGGTCAGTCTTTAATTTTACAGATGAGGAAACAGGCCTCCTCAGGAAAGGAAGTGACTGGTCCAAGGTCATATAGCTAGTAGTAACCTGACTTCCTGGGGTGATTTGAGGGAGGGAGACAGACTTGTTTCCCAGCAGAGACCATCTGTGTAGTGGAATCTGCCTCTAGGTGAGGCCTTGTTTCTCCTTGCCAAGGCCAGAACATTTATTGAGCCCCTACTGTGTGTGTTAAGGCGTTGTGCCACCCACGGTCTCATTTAACCTTCACCACAGCCCTAGGAGTCAGGTGGAATGATCCCATATTAGAGATGAGGAAAGAGGTCCAGAGATTAAATCACTTGTTTAAGGTCACAGAGCTAATCAGCCGCAGACTGAGGATTCAAACTCAAGCCTGGATGACTCCAGAGCCCAGCTCTTTCCAGGCCCCAACTCTGTCTCCAGTTGCTCCAGACCCACCAAATGTCAGGGCTGAAGGGCTGAGCCCATGGGGCATCCATTCCCAGCCCCTCCTTGTACAGTGAGGAAATTGAAGCACAGAGAGAAATGACTTGCCCAAGGTCATTCAGCAAGATAGCAGCAGAATACTTATAAAGATGTTAAAAAATAATAATAAATAAATATTAATGGTATGGTTAAAAAAAAGATAGTAGCAGAGCCAGGACTTAAAGCAGATCTCCCCACTTCCAGGCCAGACTCCCTCTACTACCCCACCCCTCCCCTCCCCTCCACCAGCCTCAGGATTGCTGGCAGCTCTGCACCTTCTGTGGCTCTGCCTTGGAGGGGAAAGCATAGAGGATGAAAGATGGTCCTCTGGAGAGGGGGTACTCTCCTGACTGGATGGGAATGGGGAGGGAGAGATGGTGGTGGTAGCCCAGTGGGGGAGGGGTGGGACTGGAACTTGGCCTATTGGCAGTGGGAGAGGGGGCGGGGACGATGCTTATCGGTGCGGGGCAGGAAGCACCCGCGCCAGCCAGCGACACCCCAGCAAAGGGTGGCTGCTCCTTGGCCCCATGGGGGAGGGGAGGATGTGGGGGGAGGGATGCTGGGAGCTGTGTTTCCCTTTTGGCCTCTAGAAGGGGGGATCTAGAAGGGGAGATGAACTTTTAGTGGATGGGTCAGGAGGAGGAGGAGGGTGCTGGGAAGCCACCTCTCAGGTTTGCATAGTGTTTTACTGTACACCAAATGCTTTAGGGAGATAACATAAGTTAAAGCACCTGACCTTGCCTTGAACAGTCCTTGGCGCAATGTGAATCTGAACTCTCTCATTGGCCTCTCTCTGGGCTGAGAGGAGGTTCCATCACAAAGGCTGTTACCCCACTTTTCAGATGACTGAGGCTGGCTGCCAGAGCCACCCAGAGTCCTTCAGCCAATTCTTCATGAAGCCTGAACCAGAACCCAGGCATCCTTTCTCCCAGTCCAGTGCTTCTTCCAAAGGGATGGGGAATGGGGCAGGTGAAGCAGACGGGTCTCTAGGAAAGGCCAGAAAGGCAGGGCTCCTGCTCTCACAGAGGCAGAATAGTGCACAGTGCTTAGTAACACGGACCCTGGGCCCATCGCCTGGCTTTGAACCTCTTCTGCACTTAACATAGAAAGTCGCTTCATCTGTCTGCACCTCAGGTTCCTGTCTGTGAAATGAATGATAACTGTTACTTTAGAAGGTTGTGGAAGATGAAGTGGGTGTAAAGTACTTAGAAGACCGTCTAAGTAGTCTGTAGTCACCTGGCCAACTTTGGTATATATCCCTTCCCTGGACCACCTTGCAGGGCTGAGCGCTCTTAACCTCCCTCTCTACTTGACTCTGCAGGAGAAGATGGGGAGCCCCGAGGACGACCTGATCGGGATTCCATTCCCAGACCACAGCAGTGAGCTCCTGAGCTGCCTCAATGAGCAGCGCCAGCTGGGCCACCTATGTGACCTCACCATCCGGACACAGGGCCTTGAATACCGCACCCACCGGGCTGTGCTGGCTGCCTGCAGCCACTACTTCAAGAAGCTCTTCACTGAGGGCGGTGGCGGGGCGGTCCTGAGCGCTGGGGGCGGCGGGGCGGCTGCCGGGGGAGCAGGGGCCGGCGTGTGTGAGCTGGACTTTGTGGGGCCGGAGGCACTGGGTGCCCTGCTCGAGTTTGCCTATACAGCCACACTGACCACCAGCAGCGCCAACATGCCGGCAGTGCTCCAGGCTGCGCGGCTGCTGGAGATCCCGTGTGTCATCGCTGCCTGCATGGAGATTCTGCAGGGGAGCGGACTAGAAGCTCCCAGCCCTGACGAGGACGACTGTGAGCGAGCTCGCCAGTACCTGGAGGCCTTCGCCACAGCCACAGCTTCAGCCTCGGGAGTTCCCAACGGTGAAGACAGCCCTCCACAGGTGCCCCTCCCACCGCCGCCGCCGCCGCCCCCTCGGCCTGTCGCCCGCCGCAGCCGCAAGCCACGAAAAGCTTTCCTGCAGACCAAGGGGGCCCGGGCAAACCACCTAGTGCCTGAAGTGCCCACAGCGCCCACCCATCCCTTGACCTACGAGGAGGAGGAGGAGGCGGCAGGCAGAGTGGGCAGCAGCGGGGGCAGTAGGCTGGGGGACAGCTACAGCCCTCCCACAGGGACTGCCTCACCCCGTGAGGGGCCCCTGAGCTATGAGGCCTATGAGGGTGAGGAAGAAGAGGAGGAGCTGGCATATCCCCCGGCCTATGGGCTGGCGCAGGGTGGCGGGCCCCCGCTGTCCCCAGAGGAGCTGGGCTCAGATGAGGATGCCATCGATCCTGACCTGATGGCCTACCTGAGTTCCCTACACCAGGACACCCTGGCACCAGGCCTAGATGGCCAGGACAAGCTAGTGCGCAAACGCCGCTCCCAGATGCCCCAGGAGTGCCCGGTCTGCCACAAGATCATCCACGGGGCTGGCAAACTGCCACGCCACATGAGGACCCATACTGGTGAGAAGCCCTTCGCCTGTGAAGTCTGCGGTGTCCGTTTCACCCGGTGAGCACCAGTGGGGAAGGGGTGCAGCAGGGGCCATGTCGAGGGGGAGGGAGGAAGGGATTATGAGACCCGAGGTATGGAGGCAGGTGATCCTGGAGGGACTGGGGTGGTGATGCCCAGGGTGAGGAGAGAGACCAGATGAGGGAGACCAGGAGAAAGAAAGTCAAGGGAGGTAGGTCTGGGGCATGAAAGATGTGGCTGTGCTGGAGGCAGAGTGGGTGGTGGCCAGGCCCAGTTAAGCTGCAGGCACGTCAGCAAGGGTCTCCTGGGGCAGTAATAGGGAAATGAATGGTGGGGGACGGGAGTGGGACGAGGCCTGGGAACCCGGCCAGGATGACCCAGGGATCGCATCCTGAACCGTTTCCTTGCCCCTCCCCCTTGCCTGTGCCAGGAATGACAAGCTGAAGATCCACATGAGGAAGCACACAGGAGAGCGCCCCTACTCATGCTCGCACTGCCCAGCCCGCTTCCTGCACAGCTATGACCTCAAGAACCACATGCACCTGCACACAGGGGACCGGCCCTATGAGTGCCACCTGTGCCACAAGGCTTTCGCCAAGGAGGACCACTTGCAGCGCCACCTCAAAGGCCAGAACTGCCTGGAGGTGCGCACCCGGCGGCGCCGCAAGGACGATGCGCCCCCTCACTACCCCCTGCCCTCTGCCGCCACCCCGACCCCTGCTGGCCTCGACCTCTCCAATGGCCACTTGGACAACTTCCGACTCTCTCTGGCTCGATTCTGGGAGGAGCCAGCCCCTACTGGGCCCCCAGTCTCCACCCCGGGGCCCCCTGATGACGATGAGGAGGAGGGGGCACCCACCACACCTCAGGCTGAAGGTGCCATGGAGTCCTCTTAAAGAGGGACGAGTGGCCGAGCTGGAGCAGCACGGGGCCGGGACGCCCATGCTGAGCAGCGGGAGTGTGCAGCAGACGGCGCTGGGGTCCGGGCACTGAGCCTCCCTGGCATCGGAAATTGGGCCCTTCCCTCAGAGCTCTCATTCCAGTTCCAAGCTGAGAAGGTTTTGGGGCAGAGGCTCCCCAGATTGGGGTGCTCTCCCAAGGAGTGATACATACGATATTATGTATATATTTACAGCTCCATTGTAAAGGTGGGGTCCCTGTCCCCAGCTGCTCCTGGGGAGTAGAAGCAATAATGTATTTCTGATTTGTGGGGTCCCTCTTCGGCTATGCGGGTTTCTAGGGGGTGGGGGGCTTGGGACCAAAGCCTTGCCCTGCCCCCATGCCCCTTGGGGTTTTGGCTGTGTAAGGGGGTGAAGGACTGCCCCTCCCTTTCGAGACCCCTCCTTCCTGGTTTCTGTTCCCTTTTCCTGGCAGTGAATTATGCAAAGGGGGGCGGCAAAGGAAGGGTAAGTGGGGGAAAGCAAGGTAGAAGCTTGAAAGACTGGGGGACTGGGCCTGTAAGGAAGGAGCCATCCTAGTCCCCCTCCGCCCTGCTCCCAGCGCTGAGTCATGGGGTCCTGGAGAAGGGGGCGGGGTGGCCTGATTGGTTCGCCCGCCCCTGGGGGCAGCGGGAGGGGCCCCGCCCAACTACGGGAGCTGCTGCTGGTTCTCCTCCCCTCCCCTCCCCTCCCGAGTCGCTGGGCAGGGAATGTCTTGTTCCCGCCGCTCCCTCCCCGGGGCCAGAGGGCAGGGCGGGCCGGGCGGTGGCCTACCCTCTTCTCCTCCTCCCCGCCCAGGTGCAAGCCGGAGCCGCCGACACTGCTGCCGCCCCTGACTCACGCCGCCCCCGGGCTGGCGCGGTGCAGGGTGTGGGACAGGGTGAGGGGTTGGGGGCAGCCTTGCGGAGAACGGGCGAGCCGGCGCCATCTGGCGGCTGTGCCCTGCGCGGGCGAGCGCCCCTGGCGGCCACTTCCAGCGAGCCGTCTTCTCTCAGCCTCCACCACCCCAGCTGGTGAGCGGCGCCCCCTTGCCAAGGCCGGGGCAAATAGCTTCTTGCTTGGCCGCAAGGAAGGTGGGCTGCGGACCTGTGGGAAAGGGATCCTTTCCCCAGACCCTTGCCAGCTGGGCTTCCTTTTGGGTCGGGGAGAGTAATCCCCTCACTCTACCCTTAGGATTGAATCCACCCCCGGTCTGTACATAGCCTTTTCTGTTGGTCTTGTTGAAATCTAGTTTCAGATTTTTAACTACCCAATTATGCTGGGGGTGGGGGTATCTCCTCCCCACCTTCCTTGCTGGGTGCTGGACCCCATTCTGCCTGGGCTCTGCCTTGCACTATTTACCCTCCCTGGCCTGGCGGCTCTTCCCCTTCCTTAAACGGGGCAGGTTCAGGGGCCCGGTGCTCTCCCGCCCCCCCCATGCACCCCCATGCCCATTTGCACAGCTGCCCAGGTACCCCCAATAGTGGGGGGGGGTCACAGGGAGGGGGTAGCGGGACCAGTCCTTGTATCTATTTAAAAAGTGATGATGTAATATATTGGGGTAGGGGGAGGTCGGGTTGCCCTGGGCCTCGTCTTAGCATTTCAGGTGATGGGAGAGCCCAGGGCTGAGGAGACCTGGGGCCTAGCCCCAGGGAGTGAGGACAATGTGGCCTCCCCCCTCCCCCCTTGCGGCTTCTCCACTCAGTGCCTTACGGGGTGGGGGGGAGGCAATCCCCCCTCTCCTGTTCCCCTCCCCTTGCCCTGCCCCCCACCTCGG
The DNA here is from genome assembly GCF_003031525.2 of Neophocaena asiaeorientalis asiaeorientalis. Lineage (NCBI taxonomy): Eukaryota > Metazoa > Chordata > Mammalia > Artiodactyla > Phocoenidae > Neophocaena > Neophocaena asiaeorientalis. The sequence continues at coordinate 1,845,920 of NW_020173668.1, read as the reverse complement.
GTGTAAGTGACAGGAAGAAATAATAATTTAAGATTCACACTTGTGTCCACCTTTGGTTTCTTTATTTTGGAGATAGGTGGGAGGGATGGGGAGGAGAGGGAAATGAGAGACAGAGGGACTGGGGTTCTGAAGCAGGGAAGGGGCTGCTTTGGGGGCAGAGGATTTCTGAGGTGGTCAGGAGGGCTGAGGGGGCATGGTATGCTGACAGACTGGGCCTCACGTGGGCGCTGCTACCTGTGCCTCCTCTTCCAAGGCCCCTTTTCCTCATCCAGGTCACTAGCGGAGAGGAAGGGGGGTGGCCCAGTCACCAACATTCTGTTTTCACAGGTGCATTCCTGCCTCCTGCCCCTGCCC
>NW_020173668.1:1809476-1845532 GCF_003031525.2 Neophocaena asiaeorientalis asiaeorientalis | reverse complement strand
CATGGCTGTAGATAGCTTCTGATTTTAGGCTGAGAGATGAGTGGGCAGCGATTTGCCCAAGGTCATGTGGGTAGTAAGGGCAGAACCAGCAGTGACCTTGGGAATAATAGCTGCTCAAGGCTCAAGCTATCCTCTCTGGCGACCCAGCTTTTAACTTCACTGAGCCCTCTGGAACCTCTAAAAATAAAACTTTGCTTCCCCTTCAACCCCTCAACTCATTACTACTTCCAGTGCCCCATTCGTCCTGGAATGTGACCACTGGAAAGTTTTCTTTGCAGTCCTCCCGAGTGGAGGTTGCTTGCCTTTCTCAAACTCGGCAGGCCTGTGGCGTATTGCAAAGCCCCTGGCTGCCATGGCAGCTACACCCCTGGGCTGCGGCTCTCCCCAGGCCTCGCAGACACCCTGCCATACCCATCCAGGTGCTGGTACCAGACTTGGGCTGTTGGCGAGGCCCAGCCGCCTCCTCACTAGTGGGCGGACTCTTCCAACGCTCTGGCCTTTCAGTCCTCAACCTCCTTGGCCATAAAGACCTTCACCTCTGCTCCCACTCGGACCTCACCCTCAACCTTGGCCACTCTCTTCATTTATCCCCGAATTCTTCCCAGGCGTGGCCCATCCTCAGTGTCCCTCCTGGCCTCTGCTCTAACACCCCCATCGAGACATAGACCTAGGACTGCCCCCTGGGGTCTCAGTACCTTCTCTTCCCCAAAGTCAGTCATCTCAGACACTCTTGACTAAAGACACCCCAATTCTCTCCCCATCTTATCCTCCTGACCTGACCAGAAAAAACCTTCAACCCTGGAATCCTGTTCATGGCTACCACATTTGCTCGGAAAAAACCGCATAACCAAGCGTGCTGGAGTCGGTCATTACACGTTATGGTTTTCAACTTCATCTGAGCCTGTAATGCTACCTGGAAATCTCTTAACCTCCCCCGCTGGCTCCTTTGCACAGTCCCCAAGGCAGATATTTCAGCCTCCACCACCCACTCCTTGAAACTTTTATTCCACTCCCAGACCCCTTCTTTGCTGTCTTAGCAGGTGTGCTTGCCTCCTACCCCCACCCCCCACCCTCCCTGAGAAGAGCAAGGCCACCAGACTGGAGCAGGCTCGGCTCTGCTCAGAGGAACATACCCTCTCCCCTCCTGCCTCAGGCGAGCCCGCTCCTATTTGAGGCCACCCTGTTCACCTGGCCTTAGATCCCATCTCTCTGGCATCCCTCTCTCTTCAGCGCTCTCTTTTTCACCTCTGAAATGCTCAAATCTCCCTATACTTGGATAAAGAAAAATCCTTTAGGTTCCCTTCAAGCTATTCTTTTGCGGTACGCGGGCCTCTCACTGCTGTGGCCTCTCCCGTTGCGGAGCACAGGCTCCGGACGCGCAGGCTCAGCGGCCATGGCTCACGGGCCCAGCCGCTCCGCGGGATGTGGGATCTTCCCGGACCGGGGCACGAACCCGTGTCCCCTGCATCGGCAGGCGGACTCTCAACCACTGCGCCACCAGGGAAGCCCCAAGCTACTCTTTTGTTCTATGAAGCTAACTCCCTCCTCTTTACCATCAAGCTTCCTTTTTTTTAACTACAGCAGGTATATTAAAAAGAAAAAGAATTCTCAGACTTCTTGCAACAGTGACACAGAGCTGCATACCACATTTCTGTTTCTGAGTCTTCTCTACCAGTCACCGCCCCTCAACCCATTAAGACTGGTGTTGGCCTTCCCCACACCATGAGAAATGTTCCCACAAGCCACACCAAGGATCTCTCAACTGCCAAATTCAATGGCCAATCTTCAGGCTTCATCCTGCTTGATCATCTCACAGCGTTTGATATGCTTGGCTCTCTGTTCCTGAGCCTCTCTCCTCCTTGGCTTGTGATTGAGCCCCTCAGAGTTCTGTCCCTGTCCCCTACTCTCCTGCCCTGCCCTCTGCCAGGGTGATCTAGCTCATCCTCTCTCTTACAGTCTCTAAGTCAACACCCGCCACCACCACCACCAAAAGACACCTCTGGCCCAGAGCCCTGCCCTTTTCTAACTGTCCCCTGGGCATCTCCCGCTGGATTCCCTACAGATACCTCAAAGGTCTCGAACTGGGCCATTCCTCTTTCTGCAGAACCTGTTTCTCCTCCTGCCTGTGTAACACCGCCCAGTCCCAAGCATAAACTCCCTGTCATTCTCAGCACCTCAATCCTGAGGCCATCACCAACTTTTCCTGAGATAAGACAGCCTCCTCTCTGGTCTCCCTGTTCCTGCCCAGCCTCCATTCTGCCTCCTTAGCTTACTGTCCTAAAAGACAAATATGATTATATCACTCTCTGACTGAGGATCTTCAGATGGCAAAGTGAGGCCCTCTCCCACCTCTCCCTGCCTCATCTCCCAGCATGCTCTGCGGTCTCCACCCGGCCACACATACACATCTCCCTTAGCTCCGCCCACCCCAGAGCACCCACACACCTCCTAAATGTCTCACGTTCTCCAAACTCACACACAAAAGCCTCGCCCTGGAATGCTCTCCTCCACTCCTCAGCCTAACAAACCCCCAGGGTGCCCCCAAACCCACCTCTTTTTTCACTTCTTCTATGAAGCCTTCATTAATATCTCCCCATCCCAAATTGGTTGTTCTGTCCTCTGTGCTGCCCAGAGCCTGCTTCACTCCTTGATCGGGGCGCTCTCCACATTTGTCACTGATCTATTTGATGTCACTGTCCCCCACCATTTGGTGGGCTCCTCCAGGGCAAGCCTCCCTTCCCTCCCCTCCCATTACCTCCATCTCCAGCTCTAGCAGAGCACCAGGCACCCAAGAAGCCCTTGGTAAATGTGACAGAACATCTTAGGCCTCCCAGGCCCCAACTCCTTCAGCTTTCTGCTCACCTGAGTTCGGAGCTGGAATCCGATAAGAGGGGCCTGCCCAGCGTTTCTTGGAGCCATTGCTGCAGTAACGCTTCCTGCTCAGGACCCTTTCTGCGAGCTGCCGCCAGCCATAGGCGGGGGCCGTCCTCATCACTGGAGTCCCTGGAGAAGCCTCCCGTCTCAGTAGCCCACAGAGGTCCTGGGGGAGGGGTGGCTGCTCCCACTGCCCCCACAGACTCCGGCCACCCCATGTCACTGGAGACTCACAGCTCCAGGTCCAGCTCCTCCTGGTAGGAGAGGGGAGATGCACACACGGAGCAGGTGTTGTCCAGGAGGCGAAAGCAGGTGAGACAGAAGAGACCTGGAGAGGCCCGGAGGAAAGGAGGTAAACTTGTACCCCCGCAACCACTGTGCTCCCCAGCTTTCAACCCTTGCCTCCCCGACCCCACCCTTGGGAGGACCATCCTCATCAAGCGGTGCACACTAGGGAGTTGCTGCAACGCCACTTGCATATAAATTCTATTTGCACCGGAGGATTAAGGCTCACAGAGAAAATGAGCTACCTGAGGGTTCTGTGTAAATGAGGACATGCATAGTAATGAAGGGAGGGGTACAAAAGGTAAGGTACAGGAGAAGTCCATAAAAGAAGGACAACAGCTGATTGTCATATGCAAATGTGGTGAGTCCCAGAAGGGAGAGGCATACTCCCCAGAAGTCTCACCTCGGCAGCCTGGGGTACTGCAGGACACCGAATTCTCTGTGTCCCCCTTATCCTGGGGCTGCCCGCAGCCCAGGCAGTAGGCCTGGTGCTGCCTAGAGTGGCTGATAAACGGAGCCAGGCAGGAGCACCTGAGGAGAGGGGTCCCAGACACTAAGCAGGCCAGCCCAATATATCCAGACAAAAATGTAATTCAAAAAGATACATACACCCCTGGGACTTCCCTGGTGGCGCAGTGGTTAAGAATCTGCCTGCCAGTGCAGGGGACATGGGTTCGAGCCCTGGTCTGGGAAGATCCCACATGCCATGGAGCAACTAACCTGGTGTGTCACAACTACTGAGACTGTGCTCTAGAGCCCGTGAGCCACAACTACTGAGCCTGCAAGCCACAACTACTGAAGCCTGCGCGCCTAGAGCCCCTGCTCCACAACAAGAGAAGCCACAGCAATGAGAAGCTCGCACACTGCAGCAAAGAGTAGCCCCCACTCGCCGCAACTAGAGAAAGCCTGTGTGCAGCAATGAAGACCCAATGTAGCCAAAAATTAATTAATTAATTTAAAAGATACATACACCTCTATGTTCATAGCAGCACTATTCACAATAGCCAAGACATGGAAACAACCTAAATTTCCAAGGACAGATGAATGGATAAAGAAGATGTGGTACATATATACAATGGAATACTACTCAGCCATAAAAAAGAATGAAATAATGCCATTTGCAGCAATATGGATGGACTTAGACATTATCATACTAAGTGAAGTAAGTCAGAAAGAGAAATACTATGTGATATGGCTTATACATGATATCTAAAATATGACACAAATGAACTTTTATGAAACAGAAACAGACTCACAGACATGTGGTTGCCAAAGGGGAGGGGGGTGAGGGAGGGATGGAGTGGGAGTTTGGGGTTAGCAGATGCAAACTATTATATATAGAATGGATAAACAACCAGGTCCTACTGTATAGCACAGGGAACTATATTCAATGTCCTGTGATAAACCATAAAGGAAAAGAATATATATTAAAAAAGAGTTTATGTGTGTGTGTGGCTGAATCACTTTGCTATACAGCAGAAATTAACACAACATTGTAAATCAACTATATTTCAATTTTAAAATTAATTAATTTTTTAGAAAAAGCAGGCCAGCCCAGCCAGCATAACTAACACTTGTCTTCTCTAGCACCACCCTCCAAACCAAGGGTAGCGCTTCCTGTAGGCAAACCTCCATCCCTCTGACTATAGCAACAGCATCTCTGCTTCCTGTCCTCCTCCTTTCACTCCCCACCCCTAAGAATTCTCATCCCCAATCCATTCATGCATGAATGCCATGGAATGAGCACTGTCTTCAAACAAACCTCTGGACACCTAGGAAGGACAGTGATCCATTCTGACCTCTGGCTCTTTTTCTACCCCCTCTCACTCCACTTCATATAAGGAAGGACAGTGGGCTCACCGCCTGGCCAGCACCTGGAGGACACTCATGTGGCCCTGGTCAGCTGCCCGTCTCCTCACCGATCGGTGCAGGGCAGGCAAAAGCTTGGTTCGGCGGCTCAGAAGTACATTGTAGAGGTAGGAGATCCTCTCCTGCTGGAGGGGAGGTCAAGGAAGGGGTCCCCTTGATCTTGTTTCTTCTACCCGGAATGCCCTCTGCTCCCGCCTCACTCCCTACCTTTGCCTTCTGTCCAACTCCTATGAATCCCTCTAGGCTTGGCTCAATGCCCCTTCCTGGGGGAAGACTTTGGGACTTTCCTAGGTGGATTCACCCATTCCCTACTCTGGATTTCCATAGCACTTTATTCATTCCTTAATAAAAACACTTTTTTCATTGTAACATCTGGTTAAAAGACTGTCCGGCCTGCCTCAAGACTGTGTCTGGTTCACCTTGGCATCCTTGAGGCCAGCACGGTAACTGGCACACGGTAGATGCTCAGTGAGTGAGACATAAATGAGTAAACAAATGGTGAGTTTCCATTCACACCTCAACATGTTAACATGGCTCCTGTCCCACCAGGGTTTTAACAAAACTTTGGAGGCAAGCTTTGTCTCAGAAAGCCTTGCCCCAAGAGGCACCATTTCTGCCATCTGCAGTCCAGATCATTTGCTTTGGGGTTCAACCAGAGGAGAGAGAGCTGGGCTGCTGAAGGCCTCTTAACTCCCCCAAACCAAGACAGACAGCCATGAGCTTAGCAGCCTGGGGAGGGGGGCAGGAACTGGCCACGGACCCCTCACCTGCTCCCGGGATGGGTAGTAGGAGGCACAGATGACCCGCCGCAGGCGACTGACATAGCTGCCGAACAAAGTGACGAAGAAGCACAGGCCATACATGACACCTGGGGGCACAGCAGACACAGTAAGCCACTGCTGGAGGGCACGAGGTGCCAGCCACGCTCACCCTCAGCAGTCTGTGCCTCCTTCCCTGAATGGTGTCTATTCCCCCAGTGCCCTCAGGGGTGTGGATACCGATGACTATGTAACCAGTGGTGTTGGGCTCCGAGGGACGCAGGAGGCAGCGCTGGGACAAGATGGTGATGTTGCCTTGCTGCAGGACATCAAATGCCGACACCAGGTCGCGGTAAATCTTCCCAGTAGAGCCAGTGCCTTCCACAGTTATGGATATTAGCACAGGGCCTGGCACCAAGACACTGTGTGAGGGATGCTCTTGGCAGCTGCCCACTCCACCATGCCGGAAAGGCCATACTTTCTGGAGGGTGGAGAGTGGACAGTGCAGGGCATAGAGATGGCCCCCAGGCCCTCAGCCAGGGGCCTTGGACACCCTAGGCACTCTCATGGTGCCCTGGGGCTTAACATCAGCCCTTGGCACCTGGGACTGGCTCCATGGTCCAGAGCTGGCTGGCACTGGTGCCTGGTCTGCCTTCCCAGGCTACCAGATTTGAAATGACCTTAATGGTGAGTGAGTCCATCCCCTGACTCTGTGACCACCCAGAAGCATTTATTTTAAAGCATTTGCCTGGGGGAGGAAAGGATTGGGAGTTTGGGATTAGCAGATGCAAACTATTATATATAGAATGGATAAACAAGGTCCTACTGTATAGCACTGGGAACTATATTCAATATCCTGGGATAAACCATAATGGAAAAGAATAGGAAAAATAATATATATATTATGCATAACTGAATCACTTTTCTGTACAGCAGAAATTAACACAACATTGTAAGTCAACTATACTTCAATAAAATTAAAAATTAAAATTGAAAAGAAGCATTTGCTCAGCATTGACTGTGTAGCGGGTACTGAACTAAGTGTTTTATGCATTGTTTTTGGGTTTTTTTGTTTTTTGTTTTTTTTTGGCTGCATTGGGTCTTCGTTGCTGCGTGTGGGCTTTCTCTAGTTGCAGCGAGCGGGGGCTACTCTTCGTTGCGGTGCACGGGCTTCTCATTGCGGTGGCTTCTCTTTGTTGTGGAGCACGGGCTCTAGGCGCGCGGGCTTCAGTAGTTGTGGCATGTGGGCTCAGTAGTTGTGGCTTGTGGGCTCTAGAGTGCAGGCTCAGTAGTTGTGGCGCACAGGCTTAGTTGCTCTGCGGCACATGGATCTTCCCAGACCAGGGCTCGAATTCATGTCCCCTGCGCTGGCAGGCGGACTCTCAACCACTGTGCCACCAGGGAAGTCCCATGTTCTGGGTATTTTTTTTTTTAACTTTTTCTGTTGGGCCTCTGGTATACAGGATTAGATTAATTCTATTCTGTGGTTTGTGGCACACACTCAGTCAAAGGTCCACCAGCCACTTAGCACATGTGGTCTCATTTACTCCTTACAGCCACCCAGAGAGGTTGCTACCACGATTGTGTCATAGTTCAGATGAGGAAACTGAAGGTCTGGGAGGTTCAGCAAGGTTGCTCAAGGTCACCACCTGGTAAAGGACACTACTGAGATTTGAACCCAGGCCAGTCTGACTTTAGAGCTTGTGTTTTTAGCTATTCTGTTATGGTATAATCTTGAACTGGACACAGGGGTTACCAGGCAGAGGATAGAGCTAGAGGAGTGGCAATGCCAGGGGCTGGTAAGTATGAGTGACATGGGGACATTCAGGCAATCCCCCAGGACTGAGGAAGCTAAGGAGGTTCAGGCACTCACTGCGGGCCACGATCTCCCCCTGCAGCTGGTACCGGGCCAGGTCCAGGACCCAGAAGATGGCATAGTCCAAGAAGACCAGGAGGAAAATGAGGAGGAGGTGCCGGATTAGGTGGAAGGTTGCTATGATGTAGAAAATCTGCTCCCACTGGGACAAGAAGATGGAGCCTGGGTAGGGGAGAGCTGGTCAGGACGACGCTCCCCAGTTTTCCCACCCACCAGAACCCAGCTCCTACAGAGATATCCCTCCTGGAGGCGGCTCCTGCCCCTGATCAAGCTGGAGCCTGTCTGCTCATCTGGAAGATGTAGAAGCTGTGAGGACCCCTGGGCAAAGGTGGGAAGCACTCTTTGTGGGCAGGGGCACCGTGGCTAGAGGTGCGGGCCTAGCATCTCTACCTGGGCCTGGTGGCCTATTTCCAGTCTCTAGGAATCCTCTCTCCTGAGGCATCCTTGATACCTTTACCTGGCCCCCCACTTCACAGACAGCACTGCCCACCCCGCCCAGCTGCATCACCTCCATATCAGCAGAGGCACACTTCCTGCTCGCCACCCTGCCCCCCACCAAAAGCCTCCCCAACTTCACTTCCCTTGCTCCATATCCACTCCCTACCCATCCTTCCCTCCGTCCTGACATCCAGGGTGCTCCCAGAAGCATCATCTTCCCCTTCTCTCTCTGTCTGCGTGCTCTGAGGGACCCTACTTTCCCCTTTCAGACTGAGGGCTCCCCAAAGACAGGGTTGTGTCTCCCCCCAGCCGGAAATTTCCATCAGCTCTGGCCTGTCTCCCCTACCTCTTGTCCTGCCCTGAGCCTGGCCTGTGCATGGCACTCCTGGGCAGGGCAGTAGGGTTGGGGGAATCCCTGGCCTCCCTTAAGGGTCCCTGTCTCCGGGTCCTCAGGGCCCTCACCCGGCTGGATGTAGTGTCTGGCCTCACGGGCACTGAGTGGCAGCACCGTGGGCAATCCCGCCATGGAGCGGACATTATCCATGCGCAGGAATCGGCTGGTGATGTAGAAGTTGTCGAAACTGTCCCAGTTCAGGTAGCGGTACCGGTAACACAGGGCTCTGGTGGGCCACACGTGAGGCCCCTAAGCACCCCCCGACCAGAACCCCCAGGGCAGGGCACCCGCCCCCGCCCCCAACCCTGCCCCCAAACTCCAGCCTCCCAGGATGCCATGGGCATGGGCTGGCCCCCCAGCAGCCCTAGCTCTCCGCCCTCACACCCGTCTTCCATCCCCTCACTGGAGGTAGAGAAACACGAGCAGCAGAGGCGTGGTGTAGCCCATCAGAGCCAGGGCCTCTCGGACGCGGTACAGCTTCATGCCGACAGCTTCGTGGAGGTCCAGAGCCACCTGGGACAGGCTCCGAGAGGCATTGAGATCCACAGAGAAGTGGTGGGTGGCTGTCATGTTGAACTCGAACTCGTGACGCACCTGGTTAATCAACCTCCTCACGGCTGAGGTGCGCGGGTCCAGGGGAGAGGCAAGCAAGGAGAGTTAGGACGGGGTCGGGCTGCGCTCGGGAGGGGCCCGGTCAGCCCAGGGGTCCCACTGCTCACAGGCCGGCCGGGAACCCTCAATGTTGGGACCTACAGTGGACTGAGGAGGGGACAAAGTCTCCACAGTCTATGCCCCTGCCGCTGCCTGCCTAGCACCAGCCTTACGTCTCCACAACGAACATCTCAACGACCTGCTGCGGGGGCAGGGGACCCTGCTTCTCTCCCCAGCTCCCGCTCTCAAGTCAGGCTTTGAGGAAGCACCTCCTCTTCTCTGGGCCCCAATTTCCTAATCTGTACAGCATGGACACTGGCCTGGGTAACCTCTTGAGGTCCTTTCCTGCATTTTCATTCATGGTCTGGGAGCACTCCTGGGCTGGCACATCCTGGGAGGAGGGAGGGAGACCTCTCAGGAGCAGCACATGCAGCAGGGCCACGAGGGGATCACTCACGGGTGACGATGCTCTCACGCAGGAAGGTTTGGATGTACCCGGGGATGATGCAGAAAACCTGGGCCACTGAGAGCCGAGACCGAGTGTCAGCAGGGGCAGAGACACACAGCCTGCCTCTCCCACCTCCAGGGACCTTGCTCTCACAGGGCCCCCTGACTTTTCACTCTTCCTACTAGCCTCCACACTGGCTCAAAACATTTTGGCTTCTCCTTATTACCCCACCCTCTACATTGGTTCCTCCCTATCTGCCCCCACCCGATCCCACAAAGGGCGCATCATCCTTATTGGTCCCGTATTTATTGCCCCCCATTGGGCCCCTGGGCCCACCCTCCCACCTGACCCCTACATTTGCCGGGCCCCCAATCCTGCCGGCGAGCCCCTGGCTCTCTCACCACTGGCAAGTCCACAGAGCATCAGCTTGAAGGGCATGAGCACAAAACACAGGTGGTAGGCTTGTGGTATGACCTGCATGCAGCTGTCCTTGGCGTCATCGAAGACCCGAGCACACTTCAAGTAAGGGTTGCCCAGCTCCGAGTTGCATACATCGCCGATGTGCAGGAGCCAGTACCACACGTTCCGCAGGGCCCTGGCTGGGGATGGCTGCGGGGCTGGTACCCAGGAGTCCTGCAGCACCTTCTCGGGGGGTGGGTGGGGAACACCAGGACAGCACCCAGAGCTGGAGAGGCTCATGGTCAGGGGCCTGGCTGTGCTATATCCAGTGGGAAATAGTCAACACCCAGGCGGGGCCCAAAAAGTCCTGGACGGGGTGTGAGGGTGAGGAGACTGGGTGAATTTTGACCCTCCACAAACAGACACGTTAATGTACTGACCTATGTGCTTCACGCCATCCATGATTGACCGGAAGAACTTTCGGACCTGGTCAGCCACCTCCTTGGCCTTCTGAGCAATGGCTTTAATCTTGTTCAGGGCACCTGAGAGGTGGGGGCAGGGGTACTGTCGGAACTCCTCTGGGGGCTGGTTCTCACCATTGCCATGGAGTAGGGAGTGGAGGGGGCCTGCCACTCGGGAAATGGGCAGCCTGGATGCTTGGGTCTGGGAAATAGTTCATCTGGCAGTGGAGCAGGCCAGAGAGCGAGGGTCAGGGGGTCTAACAGGGTGCTTTGAGGTTAGGACCCAGGACCAATGGAGAGGAATGAAGCCAGAGGACTGTAGAATGTGCAGGACGAGGGGGAACTTGTGGGTCTGTGGAGATGGGCGGCCTTACTGACGAGGGGCTGCCTGGCCCTCTCCAGCACTTCGGCGGTCTGGTTCAGGGCCAGTTCTGCCCCACAGGCCACAGCCTCGCTGGCCCGGGTGAAGTTGCGCAGGGTGTTGGCACAAGGCCCTTGCAATACCAACCCAAAGGTAACCACCAATAGCAGTGTCCGGCCCTGCTCTGGGGAGAGAGCTCCCTCAGAACCAGGCCCCCAGCCTGACACATGGCGGCATATACCATACAAGTGCCTTATAGAAGCCTTGAGAGTACTTCCCTCAACCGCCCTCTCCCTCAAGATCCCTCCTGCCCCAGCCCCTGCCCCAGGGCCCACCCCTTCCACTGGGTGCCAAGCTTACTGGAGAAGGCCTGGGGCAGCAACAGGAGGACGGTGACTCGGACCTGGCGGGAGAATCCCATGCCCAGACTAAGGAAGGTGGCCAAAGTGAGGGTGCCCACCAGGCAGCCCCAGGGGTTGTGCCCTTCCACCAGCAGCTCCAGGAGCCCATAGGCTGTGGCCAAGGACAAGCCCAGGATAAAGGCCCCCGTGCTGCGGACCACGGCCCGCGCCATGCTCGGCTCCTCTGCCCCCAAGGGGTGCACAGCATCCTTCATGACTTTGGGCATGGCTGCGGAGACTAAACGTTTCCCTGTCTCCAGGAGACGCCCACCAGGTTCTGTGGCTCTTAAAGGCCCTAGAATTTCTCACCGAATTCTAAGGTTCCGGAGGGCTTTTGCTATATCTTGGAATTCTTTATCCAGTTGCAAAGGGATAGGTACGTCTCTAATCTCCACATTTCACGGCACAGGGATTCAAAGACACAGACCCCAGACAGGCTGTGGGTGAGGCGGTGGAGACAGAAGCAGAACCTCTCGTCCAAGGACATCTTCGAGGAGACTTCTGGGATGAGAGAGGGTTCATCCAGAGCACACTTATGGCCATCAGACCTCATCAGAACGGAGCAAAAGGGCAAAAAAGGAAACTACCCCACACCAGTGAGTCAGTCACCAGAGACCCCAACCCTTCCCAGTGACTCCCAGCGGCTCCCAGCCCCCACTCCTCTCACCCAATCTCTCCTCCAGGACCCCAGCACCTTCCCCCACTTTGGGGTCCCCCAGCCTCCACCCCCTCATCCAGTGCCCTCCTCCGGGCTAGCCCTTTCTTCTTCTCTAGCTCATGTCTGCCCCATTTCCCCAGGGTCCCTCATCCTCCTTCAGGATCCCCCAAGTTCCTGCCACCCTCATCCGGGTTCCCCCAGCCTCTACCCCGCTGCAAGCCCCTAAACCTAATGAATCACGCCCCAGCAGGAAGAGTAGTATGTTGGCCTTGTTGGGCTAAACTCTTCGACCCTTCAGCGGTGCAGAGGTTCCTGAGCTGGGGGCTGCCCGTCTCCTGTAGCCGATTCCTGTGGCGCCAGCGGGGCGAGTTTCCGGTTAGTGCTCTCCTGCTGGGGGCAGGCGCCGGGGGGCTCCTGGCCATAGGTGAGTACAGGGCAGACGTCAGGGATGGGGCCCATCTTTTTTTTTTTTTGCGGTACGCGGACCTCTCACTGTCGTGGCCTCTCCCGTTGCGGAGCACAGGCTCCGGACGCGCAGGCTCAGCGGCCATGGCTCACGGGCCCAGCCACTCCGCGGCATGTGGGATCTTCCCAGACCGGGGCACGAACCCGTGTCCCCTGCATCGGCAGGTGGACTCTCAACCACTGCACCACCAGGGAAGCCGTAGGGCCCCATCTTTTGACCTTTGGCTTCACCCTGTATCCTTAGGTCTCTTTCAGCTCCTGGTGAACCCTATGAACATCTATGAAGATCAGAAGATGGTGACGTTGTACAGCTTGGTGGGTTAGTGCCGGGCTAGGGACAGGGACACAGCCCAGCTCTGGGTGCACTTGTTTCTTCCGTTCCCAAGTGTCCCTTGTAGCCCCAGCCTTGTTTTGGCCTTTGAGAGGAGGGAAGAGGCCCCCAGTCTACAGAAGAAGACACAGTCCTTGCCCACTAGAGTCTCCCCAATGTGAGGGACTCCCTATTACCCCCATGATATGGTCCAAACCCCACGACCATTCATAATCCCCATCTCTCCTGACCTCTCTGGTCTTGTTTCCTGCTGCTCCTGATACATTCAATTCATTCACTCATTCATTCATTTAGCACTAACTGAGCACTTGCTAAGGATTCAGCAGTGGACAAGGTTGACAAACACCCAGCACTTTTTAAAAAAATGTCACACTCCTAGAGCTTATAATATATATAACACATATTACACACACATACATACATTGTAATATATAGTGCATACTTGTATATATACATGTGCAGTGACAGCTACAATATAAATCTAATGATTTCTTTTTTTTATAATGATTTCTTTTTTTTTCTAATTGACATATAGTTGCTGTACAATATTATGTTAGTTTCAGGTGTACTACACAGTGATTTGACATTTTCAGACATTATGAAATGATCACCGTGATAGGTCTAGGAACCATCTGTCCTTGTATAAAGTTACTACAATATTATTGGCCATGTTCTTTTTTTAATTGAAGTACAGTTAATTTACAATGTTATATTAGTTTCAGCTGTACAGCATATTGATTCAATATCTTTATAGGTTATACTCCATTTAAAGTTATAAAATATTGGCCATATTTTGGTCAATAAGGATATTGACCAAATTCTTTATGCTATATATTATACCCCTGTGACTTATTTATTACATAGCTGGAATTTTGTACCTCTTAATTCCCTTCAACTACTTCCCCCCTCCCCAACCCCACACCCGCACACCCAGCTCTTTGAGAGTTTACGTTCTCTTTCAAGTTTACATTCTAGTGGAGAGAGTTAGACAACACATGAACAAGAAATAAACAAGAGCATTTCTGATGGTGACAAGTGTTATGAAAAAAGTAAACCAGGGGGATGTGATAGAAAGAGATTGGGAGCTAGCTTGAGTAGTCAGGGAAGGCTTCTCAGAGAAGGTGACATTTGATTGGAGACCTCGTATCAGGAGGTGTTGAGCCACAAGAACAGAAAACCCACCTAAAAGTGGTTTAACCATAGAGGGAGTTTATCATCTCATATAACAAGTTTCAAGGTAGAGTGGTTTTGGAGTTTGGATAATTCAGCAGCTCAGTAAACCCACCAAGACCCAGCTTCCTTTTGACTTTTTTCTCTGCAGTCTTTGGTCTGTACATCATTCCTCTTCGGGTCATGAAATGGCTGCAGCAAATCCAGGCATCACATCCTCATACAGGAGTGTCAAAAGAGCAGAACATTCCTTCCTCATGTCTCTTATAAGAACAAAGAAAACTTCCCATAACCCCCCAGCCAACTTCCCCCACACCTCTTTGGTCAGAGCGACAGCACGTGTCCCTTCCTAACACTGTCCCAGGCAAGGGGCTCCAACATGGCATCATCCCTGGTTCACTGAATGATCTACCTCTATGGGATACCAACAGGAAACTACTTTTTCCCTGACCACTGTATTCCAACCTTTCTCCCACTGATGACCTCTCACACAGACCCTTAGCTTTCTGGTGATTTTAATCTAGAAGACCTAGTCCTGCTTCAGTAATTATGACTGTTTTTAGGGTTTAAGAGGTCCAATCCAGTCTACGTCAAGATTTCAATCTCACGTCCATTCTCAAACATCTTCCCTCCTTACCGCCCCCTTGCCCCGCAGCTCAGGCCTGATCCCTGGCGTGAGGTCCCGTGGTGGAGAAGGGGGCACGGCCTGCTCACTCACTGTTTTTCTCCACTTCCTTCCCCTTCTGGTTCTTCTGATGTCAGAAAGGGGATTAGAAGAATTAGAGGAAAAGGGACAAAAGTCTGAAGTCATCGATACTGTTTGAATTCCACCGCCTCTGTGTGGCGAGTGCTCACATCCTGGCTGACTCGGGGCCCATTCATGGTCCCACTGGAGGCTCTGTGTGGACCGCACAGTGCCCAGTTCCCTGCTGAGGGCAATTCTCTTTGACTGACTTCGAATGAAGCTCCCTGTAGCTCCTACAGGCCACCTGCAGCCTCTTACCTTTAGATGCCTCCACCCAAGCGGGCAGAGGGTCCCCATCCCAGAGGGATGGCTTGAGGCCTGCTGCCCTCCACACGTCTGCTTGTCCCAGAGGAAATGCACACATCCTTGCCCTGCCAAACTGGGAAAGCAGGGCCCCTTGCAGCTGCCCCCTCCCCTGTCATGATGAGAAGCGAGTACCACTCTCCATGTTCATGTTTCCCTGACACTCCCGGGAGGCCCTGCTGAGCACGTCCGTGACCTCTCCTCCCTCTCTGTGCTCCGGTGACAGCCCTGGGGTGGACCTGCCAGGCTCTGCAGCTCAGCGGGCGTCCAGCTAGGAGGGATAGGCCGGGTTCCCCTTCTTGCAGCACCAGCTTCAGAAGGGCTCTCTTGGAGTCTGTCACTGGGCATGAGGAAGTGAACACCCGTCCTCTCCTCAGACTCTCCTCCCATGCCTGCCTACTCTAACCACTTCTCTCTACATTCAGAGAACTCAGATTTCTGGTGTTGCCTTTGTATAGACTGGTTGGGGTAGAGGGGTGAAGAACCAGTTTTGCTCTTTCGGTAAAGCCCAGACTGGGATCAGCAAGCTCCATGGGGCTCTCTTTAGAATGTAGAGCAACGCTTGGTCAACAATCATCCTCAGAATGTAGGACAACTATTTATCCACTATCGTCCTCAGCTTGAGTCTTGGCCGAAAGGCTGGTGGAGCCGGCCAGGTGAAGACTCTAGGAGGACGAGTGCTCCTGGCAGGGGGAACAGCGAGGGCAAAGACCTGAGAGGAGGAATGAGCTTGGCAAGTTCTAGGAACAGCAGTAGGCCAGCGTGGGCGGACATGGTGGGCAAAGGGCTGAGTAGCATGAGATCACTTCAGAAGGTAGTCAGGGGCCAGATCACGAGAGTCGGTCGGCCGTGTTAGGAGAGTCTGGATTTGTTCCCAAGTGAGATGGAAAGTCACTGCATGGTTTCAAGCGGAAAAGGGACATGATCAGATTTCCTTTTTTACAAGATCCCTCTGGCTGCCTTGTGAAAATTGAAGTTTAGGTTAGCAAGAGAGGAGCTAGGGGACTAGTTAGTCCCAGTGAGAGACGCTGGGGACTCTATGAGGGCAGTGCAGATGGAGGGAAGAGTCGGGACTTGGGATTTGCTTTGGCGATCCTTGGGAGAACGCTCTATCCGCACAGGAATCTTCTAGGTTCCCTGACCAGTTTATGCTGCTCCTTTGGCCTGGAATGCCTAACAACACTTACTCATCTTCCAGGCCCAGCTGACACATCACCTCCTTTGTCCAGCCTTCCCAGCCCCACCCACCCCCGCAGAAATACCCGCTCCCTCCTTGGCTCCCACAGCTCTGTATAAGCGCCTCCCTGTGCACTTAGCACTTGTTGTTGCAGTCATTTGTTTACCCGTCTGTCTCTCTCCCTGGATTACGAGCTTCAAGGAGCTCACTGTCTCCCTGCAGAGACCGCAGGGAGACACATGTGAAACTGCTAAAACATACCAGGAGGTACACGATTAAGGGCTAAAATTAGGGACCGAGATGGTGAGTGCTGTAGGTGTCAGAGCACGGGGAATATTGAGGTGGCTGTGGCCTCTCTTCTCACTGCTCTGAGCACCAGTGCCTGTTTCCAGAATTTTTCTCTTGCTCTCTCTTCTCCCTCAGTACCTAGGGTTAGTGTGAATCCAGCCTGGAAAAGGGAAGTGTTGGCCCCCTTCCCTAACACAAACCCACACACTCATACACACAGCAAGTCAATCACCAACCATGGCTTTTCAATCTCTAGCCATCTCTCCAAGCCCTTCCACAGGCTGCCACACAGTCGAACTCCGTAAATGGTTCTTCAACAAATGAATGAATGAGTGGTCTAGAAGGCCTATCAGAGTCAGTGTAAATGGGACAAGGGCAGTACAGTGATGGTTCTAGAAGGGAGTTGTGCGGGGCGGGGGGGGGGCGGGGGGCGGTGTGTGCTCTGCTAAACCTGGTGGTTTAGCGTCCTGACTCTGCTTCGCCACCTCCTGGGCTCTCCTGACAGGCTTGGGGGCCATAGGCTGGGGTACCTCCCCTCACATCCGCTGCGCCAGCCTCCTGCTAGTACCCAAGATGCTGGGCAAGGAGGGCCGGCTCTTTGTGCTGGGATATGCCTTGGCCGCCATCTATGAGGGTGAGTGTGTGCCCCTGGGTACCAGTTAGTGACACTGAAGCAGTGACCCTGGGTGGGCCATCCATTGAGAGCCAGGCCTGGTGAAGGAGAAAGAGTGGGGGTCTAATCTCAGCTGTTCCAACTTGCTGTGTGTCCCTGAGAGAGTTCCTCCACATCTCTGGGCCACCTTAGTTTACACAGAGAAAAAAATCAGGGGTTCAATGAGATGACCTCTCACCAGCTTCTGAGCCCCATCAGTGTACAGTTCTAGAAGGTGGTCACTGCCCGCAGAGCAGGAGCTAGGGATGGGCTGAAGAAAGTTAATTGGCTCTAGAGGGAGATAATCTACCAGGGCATCTTCCCCCAGGACCAGTGGCCAACCTGCGGCACAACCTCAATGAGGTGATAGCATCGCTCGGCTGCACTGTGGAACTGCAGATCAACAACACCCGCTCGGCTTGGCGTGTCTCCACAGCCCCCCTGCGGGCAGTGTTCAAGGACCTGCTGGTCAGGACCCTACACAGGCAGGGCCTAGGGGTCCCTCTCCCCGCAGGGCCTAGATGACCTGAGCTGGGACCCTGGACTTACAGTTTCCCAATGGGGGCGGTACTGGCATTTTTTGGCAGAACTGTTCCCAAACATTGCAGGATGTGCCCTGGTCCCTGGACACTCAATGCCAGGAGAGCCCCCGCCCGCAGCCACTGGGACACACCACACACACACTTCCAAACACCTGAGTAGGTGGTACTCTGCGCAGATGAGCTAGAATGTCAGGAAACTGGGGGCCCTGGCCTTGAGGAGTTTGGAAACTTTGAGGATCAGGGGATGAGGGAATTGGGTACTGGAGATTAGAAGAATTGGAAAGTTGAGGAGTGGGGGAGAGAAGGGCTGAGGGGCTTGGGAGTCGGGGACATTGAGATGGCACAGTGGCCTGAGAGGTTAGTGATGAGGGGTGAAGTCCAAGGACCTGGGGAGCCCTTCCTTGACTAACCAGGACCTGGGATGGGAGGCCTCAGGAAGAGCTGGGAGCCTGGGGTGTAAGCGGAGCAGAGGCACCTGGGGAGGAGAGAGGGCTCCCAAGCACTACGAACAGTGGACTGTTTGAGGCGAGAGTCCATCTCTGGGCCTAGGCTCCCTATAGGCTTGAGGTAAGAGCCCAAAGCTTGGCTAACAGGGGAATAACAGGCTGTCTGGCAGCAGAAGCTCTAAGCTCGCATGCCTGACCCCTTTCCTCCCTCCGACCCCAGAGCAGCAAAGAGTCATTGAAAGCCAAGACTCAGAACATCACCAACTCCTTTGAGGAACTGGATGCCCAGGTGAACAGTGAGAGTGGATATGCGCCCGAGGATGCCGAGGGCTCGGAGGAGACAGCCCCAGGCAGAGAGACCCTCCGCGCCTCAGCCTTCAGACACCACCTCTCTACACAGAAGATGTATGAGCTGAAGACCAAGCTGCGTTGCTCCCGTGAGGGGGATCCCTGGGCAGGGTAGGGAGGGGAGGGCCGCCGGGCCAGGGCTCCGGGTCAGGGTGTGGGGACCTCAGACCCACATTGCCCCTTCCCGCAGATGTGGTGAACAAGGCCATGCTAAACTGCCGCCGCTGGTTTGACCAAAAGCACAGAGAGTGCATTCAACGCATCTGGGTCCCACTGCTCAGCCACCTGCTCTGCCTGCCCATGAAGTTCAAGTTCTTCTGTGGCGTTGCCAAGGGTCAGCATAGTGGCAGGAGGGAGGGGAGCAGCAGGGCTAGGGATCTGAGTCCTTGGGGACCACTGGGTAGGTGTAGGGCAGGAAGGCATTCAGGAGGGGAGGCTTTCGGCTCTGAGGACACAGCATCCTCAGGGTCCAGCCCTTCCAACTGACCAGCTTTGTGACTCAGGTGAGTTTACAGCAAGGCTCTCAGCTTCGTCTCTTCATCTGAAAGATGGACATAATGATAGTACTCATGCCATTAGGGGTTTTGAGGATTTAAGGGGATAATACATGTAAAGCAGGTAACAGAGCTGGCCCACAGAGGAATTGCTCTATTAAGTATCGGCTATCATAATTAGTTAGTGTTTGGTATGGTTATAGACAGGTGAAAAAAATGGAGGAAAGAATTCAAGGAGAGTGAAGAGGGGAAAGACTCAGGCGGGGACTTTCAGTGGTTAGGACTCCGCACTCCCACTGCCAAGGACCCAGGTTCAATCCCTGGTGGGAGAACTAAGATTCCACAAGCCACATAGTGCGGGAAAAAAAAGAAAGAAAGAAAGAAAGTCATGGGCAGAGAGACAAAAAAGCAGCATGAAGAGGATCACGGGAAGAGAGGACTGGAGGCCGGGCCCAGGGAGGCCCCTAACATGGCCCCCCTGTCCACCAGTGATGGAAGTTTGGTGCCGTAGTCGCATCCCAGTGGAAGGCAACTTTGGGCAGACCTATGACTCCCTCAACCAGTCTATTCGCGGCCTGGAGGGGGAATTTTCAGCCACTATTCACCTCAAGGTAGGAGAGGGGCAGTGTGAGGGTGGGGGGCACAGGGAACAGGGCGTGAGGAAAAGAGCAAGGGAGCCGGCACAGGAGGGAGGTGGCTGGCTGTGAGGGAGGGGGAAGAGACGAGGAGTGGTGCTGGGATTGTGTGACAGGAGAGGGAGGGTGCCGACCTGCCTTTGGATGGGTGGTCGGCCAGGTGTGAGGAGGTGTCAGCTCATACAGGTCGACAAACAGAAGGCAGCGGCAACTCCTAAAGGTCCTGGGAAGAGCTGGGGACAGGAGTGGGGCATCAGGGGAGAGAAGCCACAGAGAGGCTGGGAGGCTGGGTCTGGGCCTCTGAGTCGACACCCGGGCCGTCCACCAGGAAGAGAAGCGGGCTGGGGTGCTGGGCCTCAACACGAGCTGGGAACACGTGAGCACCGAGGTGCGGGACTACGTGAGACGCCAGGAGGCCCGGCTTGATTGGATCCTGGGGCTGCTGCACGTGCTGCTCTCCTGCACCTTCCTGTTCGTCCTCCACGCGTGAGTCCTGACCTCCACCCAGATGCCCCTTCCTCCGTTCTGGATTGGAGCCCTGCCCTGAGGGAGGCCCTAAGAACAGAGCTGCAGGACCCTCCTCCGACTCTGAATGTGAACGTTCTTGCGCCTTTAACTTTGCCTTTTTATAGAGCTGGGATCGCTGTTTACCCAAAGGTAAGGGAAATGTGGACATTTTGTCAGAAGAAACAGTTACCCATGTTCCCACCACCTTAAAAGGGCGACCGTCTTCATTCATCTACCTCCTTCCGGCCTTTATCCCAACGCTGACTTTTTTTTTTTTCCACTTTTAGCTTTGACTTTTGATTTTTTTTCTTGCCCTTCATATTCCCCTTGGCTCTGACTTTGTGCCATTTTTATCGTCCAACTCTGCTTTCATTTTCTCCCGCCCGCTGCGTTGGCTGCTACTTTCCCTCCATTTGGACCAAAGTCCTCAACCCCACCCAGCCTGGCGTCCAGCTGGGCTGCCCGGAGCCTCACTCGGCTTCCCTGCTGACCTCTGGACCCTTTATTTCCTGTCTCCACCCCCAAATGCCTGAGATGGGCAGTGGCTGGGCAAGGGCGGCCAAAGGGGCGCCTGCTCTCTCTGCCCCTGTTTGTGGGGCTTAGAGTGACAGCAGGTGAGTGGTTATGTGTGTGCCCAGGGCCCTGTGGGACGACGAAGATCAATGAGCCATATTCCTGCCTTCAAGAAACTCAGAGTCTGGGGGAGGCAGGCGAGGCACCCACAAAACAGAGATGGTTCAAGGGCTGTACTATGGACTGGCTCTCGGGACTGGTATGGGAGCTGAGGAGGGGCCCCTGCAAGGGCCATAACTGGGCTTCAAAAGGCTGCAGATGGGGAGCTACGGTCAAGAAGAGGAAAGGTGTTCTCTTGGACCAGGAATCTGGCATTTGTGGGATGTGGAAGGCAGAGGCTGGGGTTGAGGACTGGGCTGAAGTGGGCATGGCCAGAACAGTCTGGAAATCCCTGCAGGAGGGCCCTGAACTGCCCCACAGTTGCAAGGTTGCAGGGTGGACTGGGACAGCCTGGAGGCAGGGAGGCCAAAGTGGGTCAGAGATTAGGGAGCCTGAGTGGAGTGGGGCGTGGCAGGAAGTTGGCCTAAGATGGAGGGAGGTAGGGGGAAGGTGCAGCAGGTCTCAGAGCCAGCTTGGGGAGGGAAGGAAGGAGGCACAGAGTCAAAAGCCACTTCCAGGTTTTCAACCTGGGTGAGGTCACTCACTGAAGGGGCTGAGCTGGCTGAGGGGCGGAGACCAGACTCAGGAGGCCCAGGCCCAACAGTGCTAGGTCTCTCCACAAGGGGGCGCCCACAGTCTTTCTTTGCATTTATAGTTACTTCTGAAGGCAAAGATGTGGATTTTTACAGGGTCCCAGAACCAACAGCATTGGGACTTATGTTTCACAGTTTACAGAGCTTATTTAATGTACTTATACAGTTTTAAACACATTTCCAACAATTAACATTTTTTCCTCAGGAAACTGAGTCATTATGTGGGACTTTGGGAGAGACACAGAGGAGAGTTACATTTGCATGGGCACACACACGCACACACGGAAAACATCGCCTTATGCAAGGGTGTGTCAGAGGAGAAGGGAAATGATGCCTGAGACAAGTTTTGCTTGAAGTGACCTCCGGGAGATGTTTTGAGGGCTCGGCCAAGAGGCAGGGCCTTGAGAGGTGAACGTGGGAGTCAATGGATCAGGTGATTTCTGCAACCTCGAGGGGTTTCCTTGTCTCCGTTCCTTTGCTCCTGCTGTTTCTTCTGCTTGATATTCATCCTGAAAGTTCCATGCCTGGGAAACCTTCCCCTACCTCCCAGGCACACGCATGCACTTACACGACGCTCCCTCCCCTCCTCACCTCTGTTATGTCTCATCAGTGTGTATGTGCATGTCTTTCACTGGACCGTGGACTGCTGGAGGGCAGGGCAGAGCCTTCTTCTAGGACGCAGATGGTGCTCGGTGCATGCTGGGTGGCCAGCTGACTGTGCGTCAGGGAAGCCCATGGTTGGGGGTGGGTGAACCTGGAGGCGATGGAGACACCCTCATCCACAGGTGCTTCTCCTACGTGGACAGCTATAACGGGGACATCCGCTTCGACAACATCTACATCAGCACCTACTTCTGTCAGATCGATGAACGCAGGAAGAAGCTGGTGAGTGGGCACAGCCCTGCCCAAGGGTGCTCTGCTCTGTGCCCTGTGTGGCTTCACGCTCCAGGAGGGCAGAGGGGAAGGGGAGAGGGCGCTCAGTGCTCTCACCGTGTGGGCGTTTTCCCAGGGCAAGAAGACTCTGCTGCCGCTCCGCAGCGCTGAGAAGAAAACCGTCATCTTCCCCTGGGACCCCACTCTCCAGGCCACAGAAATGAGAAATGTGGTGAGTATGGCACGGAGGGGAGGCCCCTGGATCCTACTAGAGGCAGGATCTGCAGGAGGGAGGGCAAAGGCGTCAGAGGGGACTCCATGCCAGGGCCAAAGGCGCTGGCCAGCTCTGACCCTCCTGCTCCCTGGGCAGATGAGGGAGCTCATGGAGACACTGCCCGTGCTGCTGCTGCTACTACTGCTGTGTGGCCTGGACTGGGCTCTCTACTCCATCTTCGACACCATCCGCCACCACTCCTTCGTGCAGTACTCCTTCCGCAGTGAGCCCGGTCCCCACTCCAGGCTCCAGGCCCAAGAGACACCCCCCTGGAGAACTCCCATCCTTGTGCAGTCACCCCTCCCCAATTCTTCCAATTTCGTCACCTCCTTCTGCATCTCGCCCCCCCCTCCCTGTCCTCCTTAGGGTCAAATATCAGCCCTGCAACCTGACAGCTATCACTGGGGCCCTCTGTTTCCACCCCCCTTTATATCTACCCAAAGGAGGAATTAGTACTCAGTGAAGGGAGGGAAAGTCTTGTGCAGTTGAGAAGTATTTGTATGCCTTGACCTCTCCCCTACATCCAGTCCCCAACCTGCCCCATCCTCTTAACTCCAACTCTTTCCTGACTCCCCGCCCCACACACACCACGTCCCCTATCCTGGCTTCAGGCAGTCATAAACTGGAGGTGAAAGTCGGGGGGGACTCCATGCTTGCCCGGCTTCTTCGGAATACCATCGGAGCCCTGAACACCTCCTCGGAGACGGTGGTAGAATCCAACAACATGCGTGAGTGATGCTGAAAGTTTGGATCAGAGGAATTGAGGGCTGGGAGGGCCAGGGTCTTTCCAAGACAAAGAGTTGGGGGACTGGGCCTTGGCTGTGGCAGGATGGGGGTTGGCGTGCTTGCATTGGAGAAATTAAACTAGGGAACATCAGGTCAGGCTTGAAGAGTTGGAGGATGACAGACTTGGGTCAGAGGAGTCTGAGGTCTGGGGCTTTGGGGCCAGATGGTCCCAGCCCTCTGGAGCAGTGCTGTTTAACAGAACTTTCTGCCGTGATGGAAAATTTCTACATCTGTGCCAAGTTGAGCAAATAGCCTCATGGGCCTAGTGGCTGTAGTACCGACAGCACAGCTCTGCAGGGTGAGGGGCAGGCAGGAGGAGAACAGGGTAATCAGAGATTTAACCCACACCCCACTGGCATGGGGAATTCAACCCAGAGCCGCGGCCAGTCCTGGCCAGACCCCTGATAGGCCTGCCTCCTCTGCCAGCCTGCCTGCCCCAGCCCGTGCCCCTGAGTACCAGGGCCTATTTGAGGGCTGCACTACCAAGCGGCCTGCTAGTGTGTCTCTGCCTGCTCCAAGCTTTCAGCTACCGGCTCCGGAGGGTCATCGTAGCCTTCTACTTCCCCAAGGTGCGCCTCACCCTGCCCTCTCCACCCTTGCATGCACAAACACACCAGCCTGAGCCCAGTTCCCCACAAGCCCCATCTTTGCGGAATGTCTTCCTCCTCTGTACTGTCTCCCTGGCCCCAGCGTGAGAAGAAGCGGATCCTTTTCCTCTACAACGATCTCCTGAGGAAGAGAGCAGCCTTCACCCAACTGAGGAGGGCCACCATCGTGAGGCGGGCGCGACAGCAGAGGGCTCCTGTAAGTCCAGGCCTGTGCCCCTGGCTGGGTCTGAGAACTGAGGGGGAGAGGCATCTCCCCTCAGTCCACCCAGCCCCCCCACCAAGGCCCCAGGCCTACTGATGCTCAGTGAGTTCTGATGGGATGCATGCCAAGGGCCCTGGTCATCCAGCTCCTGGAGGTCAAGGCTGTGTCCATCTCTGTGCCTCAGGATTCAGCCCAGCCTGAGATCCTAAGTGGACCATTGGGGAGCAGGCAGAAAAGGGGAATCAGATTTGATACCATCAGGTCAAAGGAGAGCAAGAGCGGTTCCTCAGAAACAAGGGACCCAAGACAAAGCCACAGGTTCTTCTGAGAGGGCTTCAGACCAGAACCTCAGTGCAGTCCCATTGGTGGGTGGGGTGGGAGATTGGTGGATGAGGGGAAGCAGGTGGGCTGGGGATCAGGGAGGCTTCATGAAGGGGCACGCAGTGTACAGAAAGGGCACACCGTGGGAAGAAGCAGGCTCCAGCCCACACTCCCTCATTAAGCTGTGTGACCTTGGCCACGGTCTTCACTGGACCTCAGTTTTCCCTCTGAAGAATGGGGAGTTTGGACAGATCTGTAAGGCCTGCTCACTAAAGATCAGTAATAGAGTGGTGGTCAGGTGTGGGGCTCTGGTGCCAGAGAGCCTGGGTTTGAATCCTGGCTCCTACCCTTATTACCATGACAATTGTGTGATCTTGAACACACATAAATGCTGAGCCTTGGTTTTTCCCTTCTGTAAAATGGAGTTAACTACTCCGTCTAGTTGTAGTAAGGATTAAATGAGTTTCACTGTCACATAGCAAATTCTGTACGCGTGTTAGTTGTCACTGTGTGATCCTAGGCAAGTGATCACCTCTCCAAGCATCAGTTTTCTTGCCTGAAAAAGAGATGATAACAACAATATCTGCCTTACATGGTTATTGTTTGAATTGAGTTAATTTACTTACAGTTTCTTGGTACAGTGCCCAATACAATTTAAAAAGCAAGTGGCAGTCACTCTTATTTAATCAGCACTAACAAAGCTCATAAAAGTGAGAGGCTGTGTTTGCTTAACTTTTTCCTCCCGTGCCTAGATCCCTCAACTCCCATGACACACAGCAGGGGCTGAATGAATGTCTGATGAAAAAATAAACATATTACAGGATGAGGTGAGCTCCATGTCCTTCTATTCCACCATCTTGATCCAGCCTCCTAAGAAACTCACTGAAAATGAACATACTATGATTCCATGACCAGATCATGGAGTTAACTGGATTTTGATGGGTAGGTGGAAATGTGAAGGGCATTCATTCCAAGCTAAGGGAACAGAATGTGCAAAGACTCAGAGTCCAAAGGGAATGCCAAGTGCCAGAGCTAGTCTAAGGAGAAACTGGCACAGAGGATGCAAAGTTCAGGGAGGGGTAAGTTGGAGCAGAGGCTAGAGAGAGACCAGACTGTGGAAGGCTCAGAAGGCCAAGCCCAGGAGTTCTGCCTTTGTTTGGCAGGTAGTGGAGCCCCTGGAGTTTCTTTCTTTCTTTTTTATTTTTTAATATTCATTTATTTATTTGGCTGCGCCAAATAAATAAATGGCTCTTAGTTGAGGCACACAGGATCTTCGTTGCAGCATGCAGGATCTTTAGTTGCGGCATGTGGGATCTAATTCCCTGACCAGGGATTGAACCTGGGCCCCCTGCATTGGGAGCAGGGAGTCTTAGCCACTGGACCACCAGGGAAGTCCCAACCCCTGGAGTTCCTTTTTTTTTTTTTTTTAATATGTATTTATTTATTTGGCTGCTCTGGGTCTTAGTTGCAGCACACGGAATCCCTATTGCTGCCTGCGGGATTTTCTTTGCGGCATGCGGGATCTTTTAGTTGCAGCACGCAGGCTCTTAGTTGTGGCATGTGGGATCTAGTTCCCTGACCAGAGATCAAACCTGGGCCCCCTGCGTCAGAAGCACGGAGTCTTAACCACTGGACCACCAGGGAAGTGCCCCCTGGAGTTTCTTGAGCAAAGAGCATCTGGTAAGGTGGCCTGAGAATTCCTGGCAATTGTGTGGAGAGAGGGTGGGAGAGCGAGAGAGCATAATGAGCCAGGCTTGTGATTTGGAATCAGGGTACCTGCGTCCAGGCAGGTTTGATTGTTCAGTCTGTGCCTTTGGGGAAGTCACTTAACATTTATGAGATTCATCTTTCTCATCTGTAAAGTGGGGGGGAACACAATAGTTATAGTCTTATCTGTCCTACTCACTTCTCAGCCCCACGGTGAGAATCAAATAAGGCGTTTATGGTAACGTGATGCTGGTAGTTGCTGTTACTGGCTGGGACAGAATCGAGGCTTCATCCTCCCACTCTCCATCACGGAGGGAGGGAGGCTCTCTAGGACCCACTTGCAAAGCACCCTCGCCCTCCAGGGGTCTTCTTTGCCCAATCTAGCTTCCTCCAACATGTGGGCATAGTCAGGCCTTGAGACTTCAGACAAGAAGCGCTAACAGGCTCTAAACCCCCCTTGCCTCCCAACAGCGCCGCCACTTGGCGGACATCCTGCACCGCCGCTGCCTGCCCCTCTTGCGCCCCTGGCTGCGCAGGCGATGCGTGGTGTGCCAGGCACCCGAGACGCCCGAGTCCTACGTGTGCCCTACGCCGGATTGCGAGGCAGTGTACTGCCGGTCGTGCTGGAACGACATGCGGCAGCGGTGCCCGGTCTGCACACCCCGCGAGGAGCTCTCCTCCTCCGCCTACAGCGACAGCAACGACGATGCTACCTACGCGGAGTGAAGAGGCGTCCTGCTGGCTCTCCCACCCGCTCCTTCCTGTTTAATAAAATGCTTTGTACACGCCTGCTGCCCGCGCTTCGCAGGGGTCCGGTACGGGAGGGTGAGCCGGGCAATCGGGAGAACTGGCCCGCCTGATCCGACAGAGCGGGGCGGCTGACTTGAGGGCAGTGAAGCTGCTAGGAAGGCGTCGGGACCCAGGGCCGGGTGGAGGCGCGGCTCCCAAGGCGGTCGGACCGGGCCTCGGCTCCTATTTTGCACAGTAGCCGGGAAGCCGCTGTGCAGATCAGCGCTGGCCGTGCGGGAGTCGGAGTCGTGGGCTAGGTCCACGCCTCTTTGGGACCCGGCGCGCGGTGGGGGCGGGGCCTTCCGAGGGCGGAGCCTGGCTCTGGGGGGTGGGAGGGGGCGGGGCGGGGCCTGGTGGCTGCGCCGAGCCGCTAGGTGAGCGAAGCAGACCCGGCAGCCGCGGCTCCTCGGCACTCCGCCCAGCACCTGCTGCCCTCGCCCGACCCCGGGCGCCGCTGCCATGCGGCTGGCGCTGCTCTGGGCCCTGGGGCTCCTGGGGGCGGGCAGCCCTCTGCCCTCCCGGCCGCTCCCAGATATAGGTGAGTACCCTGCCAGCAGTGGGCCGGGGGGCGGACTGGGAGGACGCGCAGGGAAGTCGGGAAGCACTGGGGTCCTGGGGTCGGCCGGAGACCCCAACCAGAGTGCAGCCCGCCCTGGTCGGCTGTCCTGGGCCGAGAGCCCAGAGACTGGGCGATGGAGTGGGAAGGGAAGGAGGAGGGATGCCGGCGCCCCCTACTCTGTCATCCTCTGCGCAGTCCCCGCGGACACTTTCAGGCTCCGGGACCAGGCACCGCAGGGCCTGGCCCAGCGCCCCATCAGGATCGCGGTAGAGGGTCTCTGCTCCCCAGGACTGATGTCTTCGCTCCTCTGGGGCCTAGCTGACCGTTCCACCCGGTGCCAGGGCGCCGAGTAGGCACGTCTCCTAGGGTTTGGCGAAGAGGATACTTCCTGGCCCCCATCCCAGACCTGAGCGGCCAGGCACCCCTCACCCTGGTGCTGATGCCACCAGAAAGCTGGCTGAACGGGAGGGGGCCCGGGAGGAGCCAGGAGTGGGGAGAATTGGCCAGGAAAGAGGCTGGGACACCAACTCCTCCTTGGAACTTTCACTTCCCGCTGCTGTCTTGGGCTGGGGGCCGAGAGGGCAGGCGGGGGTGGAGTGTCCGGAGGAGAGAGGGCCATTGTGGGGATGGGGGGCGGACTCCGGGAGGAAGCGGAGGCTGTGGGGAGCGGGTGTGCCTAACTGGGCATGAGGGGTATTTAGGGAGGGGGGTGTTTGCAATGTTCACCCAGAAATGGGCGTTCCCGGCATCTCTGATGTGAGGAAAGGGAGGGTGAGTGGGCACCGGGCCACAAGTCTTCGCCCAGTCCTGAGAGGGGGCGTTCCTGGGCGGAGGTGGTTGGGAGCGGGTAGGAACAGGCGGAGGGTCCCTGTGAGAACCTGGGATGGGCCTGAGGGGGACAGGGGGGGCCACAGACTGGGCAAACTGAACTTTCTTTGGGGACTTGTGGATGGGTTGGTGGGATGAAAGGGAAAAATTGGAGAGAAGCCCCCGCCCCCTCCCTCTAGTATTCTTTAAGTCCCAGCATGCAATGCAGGGGTCCTTCAAGCAGAGAAGGGCCTTGATGTGCTGGGAGCCAGGTGGGTCAGAGGGCACCAGCCACCCCCAGCCGTGGTGCTGATTCTCTCAGCACTCTCTTGGGGTGTCCTGGGAACCTTGCAGGTGGCACTGAGGAGAAGCAGGCAAGGCCAGAGAGGGCCCTGAATGGGTCTTCGGAGCCCCAGATCCTTCAGGACAACCTCACGCTCAGCCTAGCAGAGGCACTTCAGGTGAGCCTCTCTCTCCCCTCGAATAAAGAAATACACCCGCACCACCCACCACCCTGAATAATCAGGTGTCTCCAGGCAAAGACTGGCTGAGGAGTGGGTGAATGGACCTCACGGTAGCATGGCCATCCCAGGTCTGGCTGCCTCTCCCTCCGCACCCCAGCACCTGGCTTCACTTATCTCGCTCTCCCCACTGCACACACTTCTGTCTGCCTCAGCCCCACCCAACCCTTCCATCTCCACTGGGAAATTCTGAGGCCAAACTTGCTTTCTTGGTCTCATGTTGTCAGCTTTTTCAGTGGGGAGACTTGGAGAGGGTCAGGGCCTCACCAAACACCCTCCCCTCCCAATTCTAAAGCTGAGTCAGAGGAAGGGCTGGGGCCTGCACTGGGTCCTCCATGATGCTTCCTCTCTGGGCAGGAAGCCGAGAAGGGGCGGCTCGGATACCTTCCTTGACCTCCCCACACAACCCCCCAGAACAATACCCCAGGCCAGGCAGGGCTTCCTGGCCCCTCCCTCAGGATCCCCCCACCAATGATCTAATCATTGGTACTCTCCTAAGGGCCTGAGGTTTTCTGGTTAGAGAAGATAGGAGTTTCAGACAGGGCCAGGGAGGTGACATGCCCTCTGGTGCCCACAGACCAGTCTGCCTGAGGCTTTGCGGATCAAATTGGAGTTGGATGGTGAGAGTCACATCCTGGAGCTGCTACAGAATAGGTAATAATGATAGTGGTAACATTAACAATAACATGGCTAACAACTTATATAGCATCCACGATGTACCAGGTACTAAGAGCTTGAACTCATTAAATCCTCATAACAACTCTATAAGGTAGATACTATGATGTATTATTATCGGC
Source organism: Neophocaena asiaeorientalis asiaeorientalis (assembly GCF_003031525.2). NCBI lineage: Eukaryota > Metazoa > Chordata > Mammalia > Artiodactyla > Phocoenidae > Neophocaena > Neophocaena asiaeorientalis. The sequence goes on along the minus strand of NW_020173668.1, from coordinate 1,816,047 downwards.
CTCATATATGAAGAAGTCAAGGCACAGAGAGGTTAAATAACTCTCCCAAGGTCACATAGCTAGTGGGTGGTGAAAACTAGATTGGAACCCAGATAGCCTGACAGAGTTTGTGGCCCAACCACCATACTCTGCCGTCTCCAGGGGAAGCAGGAAGCTTGCAGGGATTGCCCAGCCCCCAGCCACCCCTCTACCGCCTCCAGGTCTCAGGCTGTGACTGCACCACCCTGGGAGCACTGCCCTCCTTCTTCTTCATTCCACAGGGAGCTAGTCTCAGGCCGTCCAACCCTGGTGTGGTACCAGCCTGATGGCACCCGGGTGGTCAGTGAGGGACACACTCTGGTGAGTCAGGTCATCTTGTGCCCTGTTTCTGGCCCGAGGGAAGAAGGAGAGGGGCGACTGGAAGGTGCCATCCCTGGAGAATGGGAGGACACTGCCTATCCTCACCCACAGGCTAGCCTCCTGGGCTCAAACCTTGGCCTGGCCTTCCAGTTGGCACTCATGTTTCTCTGCTGTAGGAGAACTGCTGCTACCATGGAAAAGTGCAGGGCCACGCCGACTCCTGGGTCTCTGTCTGCACCTGCTCCGGGCTCAGGTACAAGGGGTCAATTCCACGAAGGTGGAGAGAGTGAGCGTAAACGAGGCATGGAGCTGAAAAGTTTTGACTTCCTGCATCTTTGCATAGGGGCTTGGTGATCCTGTCCCCAGAGAGAAGCTACTCCCTGGAGCTGGGGCCTGGGGACCTCCAGGGTCCCCCTGTTATCTCCCGGCTCCAAGACCTCCTCCTGCCAGGCCACACTTGTGCCCTGAGCTGGCCTGCATCTGTGCCCACTCAGGCTCCACCAGAGCAGCCCCTGGGACAGCGTCACCTTCTCCGGGTGAGGATGAATGGCAGGAGGGCTGGGCTTCTGTTGTCCCCAGGGCTGGCCCCCGGGCCCTCAGAGCTATTTGTTCACAGTAACAACTGCTCCTGCTAATGGAGCAACTTCCCAGTACCAGGCACTTTGTGAACATTATCTCCTTTACTGATCCCAGCAACCCTGGGAGGTAGGTGCCATCTGTAGCTCTATTTTAGTGAGAAAAGTGGCTCAGAGAGGTTAAGTGACTTGGCCAAGGCCATTCAACTAATAAATGGTATATCCAGGGTTTGGATGCAGGTACTTGACTCAAACTCCTCATCTGTCTTATGATCCAAATGCAGAGAGCTCTCACTGGGATATAGCAAATACATAGTTACTGATCATAAAGCAATAAGAAGCCAATTTCCTAATTTATTCAATGGGGATAATAAAACTACTTACCTTATAAGATTACTGTGAAGATTAAATAAATCTATATACATACATATATATATGTAAATGCTTAGAACTCTGCCTGGCATACGTTAAGTATTTGATGGTGTTGGCTGTTATTCTTTTTTAATTTGGAAAAAGCACTGAATTTGAAGCCGGAAAAGCAGGGCCCTACTCCCAGCTTCTAAACCTCTTCTTTGTCTATCTTGGGCAAGTCCCTGGCCTCTCAGGTTCTCTGTAAAATGGGCTCTTCACTCTCTTGTCTGACCACACAGTGGTTGTGGACACAGCCTGGTCAGCCCTACGCGGCTGCTGGTGGGGTGTGGTGGGTGTGTCTGATGCGCCTTCCTCTTGTCCACAGTGGAGGCGGGACGTGGTGACAGAGACCAAGATTGTTGAGCTGGTGATTGTGGCTGACCGTTCCGAGGTGAGCCTGCTGACCCCTGCAAGTCCTCCCCGACCTCTGCCTGCCCTGCTGCCTTTCACGGTCACCTCTCTTGACCCACAGGTCCAGAGGTACCGGGACTTCCAGAGCCTGCTGAACCGCACCCTGGAAGTGGCCCTCCTCCTGGACACAGTGAGTATGGGATCCAGCAGCGTCCTTATGGCCCCCGACCATGGGAACCCCTCTCCTGAGCCCCACTTCTCTTTCAGTTCTTCAGGCCTCTGAATGTCCGGGTGGCGCTCGTGGGCCTGGAGGCCTGGACCCAGCGTGACCTGATAGAGATAAGCCAGCACCCAGGTGTCACACTAGACAGCTTCCTCCGCTGGCGCCGGACAGACCTGCTGCCTCGGTTGCCCCACGACAGTGCCCAGCTGGTGACGTAAGACCCACCAGGCTCAGCCAGCGGGGCCCAGCTCTGCTCCAGCCCTGCCCCGGCCTGGCAAATTTCACATCCCAGCTCCCTACCTGAGGCCCTGAAGCTCCGGCCACCTTGGCTTTGGGGCCTAACCTTCGCCCTCTCAATCCCGCAGTGCCACTTCATTCTCCGGGCCCATGGTGGGCATGGCCATTCAGAACTCCATCTGTTCTCCTGAATTCTCAGGAGGTGTGAACATGGTGAGCTATTTCCACGTCTCCTCCCCATTCCCGTTCAGCTCCTCCCAAATGCGGTACCATGTATCTGCTGAAACCCCCAGCAAAGTTACCAACCCCAAAGCTGAGGGTATAGAGGGCCAGGGTGCATGACGTGGCCTCTGCTGTCAGGATACCCTCCGCCTGTGGCCCGCCCATTCGTGTCTTCACCTATGAGCTCTTCCCATTTCTTGGGGGCGGAGGAGGTAGCTGAGGCCCAAAGAACAAAGGTGCTCTCCCAGGGCCATATAGTTACAGAGGGGTAACAGAGGTGAGCTAGAACCCGGGTTTCCTGCCACCCAGGCCTGGGCTCTTCTACTTTAGAAGCACTTAAGGAGGGAGGCGGTGCTTGCTCAGTGCCCAAGAGGTCAGATGAGGAGAGAAGAGGAGCAGTCAGGCTGGTGCTGGACCTGGGGTATCCCCTCCCCAATGACAGGACCACTCCACAAGCATCCTGGGAGTCGCCTCCTCAATAGCCCACGAGTTGGGCCACAGCCTAGGCCTGGGCCATGACTCACCTGGGAATAGCTGCCCCTGTCCAGGTCCAGCCCCAGCCAAGAGCTGCATCATGGAGGCCTCAACAGAGTGAGTAACTGCAGGATGGAGAGGGCGGGGGGCAGGGGGCAGGGAGCCGTCCGCAGCCCCAACCTTCCTTGCCGCCATCGCCAGCTTCCTGCCAGGCCTGAACTTCAGCAACTGCAGCCGACAGGCCCTGGAAAAAGCCCTCCTGGGTGGGATGGGCAGCTGCCTCTTTGAACGGCTCTCCGGTCTGCCCTCTACGGCCAGTGTCTGCGGAAATATGTTGGTGGAGCCCGGCGAGCAGTGTGACTGTGGCTTCCCAGATGTGAGCCCCTCACCCAGAGCCTTGCCCCACTCACTTCTGTGCCCTCACCCTGGCTCATCAGCCGTCTCCAAGCCTCAGGAACCCCTCTCCCCACCTCCCCGTCTGCGGGGACTGCACATAGATTGTTGGGCTCTGGTCTTCATTCGCTGTGTGCATCCTTTTGGGTTCAGGCTCTGGGAGGGGGTTAGGGCATGCTCTCAGGCCCAGCCTGCTCTGACACTCGGCCCCTCTGTGCCCTTGCCCATAGGACTGCACTGATCCTTGCTGTGATTACTTCACCTGCCAGCTGAGGCCAGGGGCACAGTGCGCGTCCGATGGACTCTGTTGTCAAAATTGCCAGGTGGGCACAGACTGGACTGGCCGCCCAGAGCCCACCTGCCAAGGGCCAGTGTGGAAAAGGTCATTCTGACTCCCAGGGCCTGGCTGGATTGGCCCAGCACCCACATTGATGCTTACCCACCCTCCACAGCTGCGCCCGGCCAGCTGGCAGTGCCGCTCTACCAGAGGTGACTGCGACTTGCCCGAGTTCTGCCCAGGAGACAGCTCCCAGTGCCCCCCTGATGTCAGCCTGGGGGACGGTGAGCCGTGTGCTGGTGGACAGGCTGTGTGCATGCAAGGACGCTGTACCTCCTATGCCCAGCAGTGCCAGGCTCTCTGGGGGCCTGGGGCCCAGCCCGCCGCGCCACTTTGCCTCCTTACTGCCAACACTCGGGGGGACGCCTTTGGGAGCTGTGGGCGCAGCCCCGATGGCAGCTATGTGTCCTGTGCCCCTAGGTAAGTGAGGGAACCTGGCTCCTCCTCTGGGTTTGTGGGAGTCTTGGCTCTGCCCCCACTTACCCTACACCTCCTCCCTAACCCCAGAGATGCCGTTTGTGGGCAGCTCCAGTGCCAGGGAGGGAGGGCCCAGCCTCTGCTGGGCTCAGCCCGGGATCTTCACTGGGAGATGCTGGAAGCCAACGGGACCCAGCTGGAACTGAACTGTAGCTGGGTACACCTGGACCTGGGCAACGACGTGGCCCAGCCCCTGATGACTCTGCCTGGCACAGCCTGTGGCCCCGGCCTGGTGAGCAGCCTAGGCGGGCAGCACCAGGTGGGGAGGGATATCTGGATGCTGCAGGCAGCGCCCAGGCCTCACTAGCCACCGGTGAAGAAGGTGCAGGCTCCGGGGGGAGTTCAGATTCTCACTTCAGATGGAGCAGAGTCCCGTCATCCTCTGAGCCTTGGTTTCCCCATCTGTAAAAGCGGGGTGGGCTTCGTTTGTGTTGGCCTCCCAGTGCCAGTAAAGCTCCTGAGAAGGTGATCTTTGCTCTTCTCTCGCCATCGGGCAGGTGTGCGTCGACCATCAATGCCAACCGGTGGAGATCCTGGGGACACAGGAATGTCGAAGCAAATGCCATGGGCATGGGGTGAGTTGGCATGGGGGGAGGTGAAAGGGGAGCAGGGAGCCTCTGGGAAGGAAGAGAATGGTGGGCTTTGGAAACAGACACACCTGGGTTCTAATCCATGCTCTACCACATCTTAACTGTTGGATCCGGGGCAGGTTATTAACCTCTCTGAGCTCAGCTTCCTCCTCTAACTAACGGGCATAATAATAGTACCCACTTCCTGGGGGCACATGAGATGAGTATGGAAGCTTCTAGCACAGTGCCTGGCAGATAGAAGGCACTCACAATGTGAGTTCAATCTAATTTTCTCTGGCCCAGATAAAGAGTCTCTCTCTCCAGAACGCTGGCGCCCTCCACACTATCATTCTCAGCACGCCTTCCAGTTGCGGACATCTGAGATCTTGCAAAGCTGGGGACAGGGAAACACGGCCCCAGAGGGCACAGCTCCTCACTGTTCAACCTGTACCTCCTAGGTCTGCGACAGCAACAGACGCTGCCACTGTGAGGAGGGTTGGGCGCCCCCAGACTGCACCACCCACATCAGAGGTAGCATGAGGTGGGGGACAGGGGCAGCTGAGACGGCATCCTTCACCGCCCCTCTTTTTCTGACCCCTTCGCTGCCGATTCCCTGCCTCTGTGTGACCCCTGACCCCTTCACCTTCTCTGATCACCTGACCTCCCTGCCCCCCCACCTCTTCCTGGGTGTAGAGTTCTTAGCCCTGCCCACCTTCAAACCTGCCTTCACCCACAGCAACCAGCTCCCTGACCACAGGGCTGCCCCTCAGCCTCCTGTTGTTGCTGGTCCTGGTGCTGCTTGGTGCCAGCTACTGGCACCGTGCCCGCCTACGCCAGAGACTCTGCCAGCTTAAGGGACCCAGCTGCCAATACAGGTACCAGCCTCCCCACTACTAGCTTTCTCCACATCTCTGTTAAGGACAACAGCTCTGGAGCCCCACCCCCGCCCTTGGGCAGCCCCTGACACCTGATTCTGAACCCAAGCCCCCCAGACCACACCCCACACACATCTCCCTTCCTTACATGTGCCCCGTAACCCTTCACCTCACATGTAGACCCAAGTGGGGAAGCTGGGGTGCTAGGATCATTTCTCTCCAGGAGCCCCAGTGCTGAAGTGGGGCCCTCCCTCAGGCTGATCAGCTTCCCCTTCCCACTTCTGATTTGGCCTACACCGTGCTCCAAGGGGCCACAAAGGGTTAACCCCACTCAAAGGCTGCAAATGGGTGGAGAACAGGGTCTGAGGCTGGGCCCTCTCTCTCCTTGCCTTTCTCCATGTTCAGGGCAGCCCAGTCTGGTCCCCCCGAACGCCCAGGACCCCCGCAGAGGGCTCTGCTGATGCCAGGTGCCAAGGTAAGTCTGCATGCCAGAGGAGAGAGGGACCAGTCCTGGCCAGGCATCCAGCTTGGGCCCTGGTGGGGGGCGGGTATTGAAGGCTCTAGACTCAGAGAAAGACTTGCATTGCCCAGGAGTCAGTCAGAGGAGTCAGGGCCAGCCCTCCCCTCCCGTCCCCTGGCTGCAGGCTGAGAAGCAGGGTCCAGCCTGGACTGGGGAGGGGCAGTCACCTAGAGGAGGGAGTGCTGTGCTGTTTGCGCTGGCCTAGCCAGTGGCTTTGAAAGGTGGGTCTACCTGTGCTCCCAGCAGTGATGTCCCCTGGAGGGCATGAGGGGGTGGTGCTCAGAGTGGCCTTCAGTGTGCCAGGACCTGATGAGGCCCTGGTCGCCATGTGTAGAAGGGCTGGTGAGTGCCCCTGCCCTGAGCCCTCTGGATCTGATGACAGAAGTGTGTGTGTGGAGGTGGTCTGCACACCCACTCCACCACTTGTCACCCCCTCTGCATGAAACTGAATAACCGCATGCACAGCCCCACTGCCCCCGGGGCCCTGGCTGCCCATCCCTGAGCACTAACACCTCTCTGCCCACATCTGTCTCTCTGCTCCCTCTCCCCCCACCCCACCCCCCGCCCC